>NC_139518.1:77913100-78203100 GCF_947247035.1 Vipera ursinii | reverse complement strand
TTGCCAGCAAATTTGGAAAACTCAACAGTGGCCACAGGATTGGAAAAGATCAGTTTACATTCCAATTCCAAAGAAAGGCAGTGCCAAAGAATGTTCAAACTATCGCACCATTGCACTCATTTCTCATGCTAGTAAAGTTATGCTTAAAATCCTACAAGCTAGACTCCAGCAGTGTGTGGATCAAGAACTACCAGAAGTACAGGCAGGATTTCGAAGAGGCAGAGGAACTAGAGATCAAATTGCCAACATACGCTGGAGCATGGAGAAAGCTAGAGTTCCAGAAAAACATCTACTTCTGCTTCATTGACTATGCTAAAGCCTTTGATTGTGTGGATCATAACAAACTGTGGCAAGTTCTTAAAGAGATGGGCATACCAGACCATCTTATTTGTCTCTTGAGAAAGCTATATGTGGGCCAAGAAGCAACAGTGAGAACTGGACACGGAACCACTGATTGGTTCAAAATTGGGAAAGGAGTCCGGCAAGGCTGTATACTGTCGCCCTGCCTATTTAACTTATATGCAGAGCACATCATGAGAAAGGCAGGGCTAGATGAATCCAAAGTTGGAATTAAGATTGCTGGAAGAAATATCAACAACCTAAGATATGCAGATGATACCACTCTAATGGCAGACAGTGAAGAGGACCTGAAGAGTCTCTTGTTGCGAGTGAAGAAGGAGAGTGCAAATGTTGGGTTGAAACTAAACATTAAGAAAACCAAGATCATGGCATCCGGCCCTCTCAGTTCCTGGCAAATAGATGGGGAAGAAATGGAGGTAGTGACAGATTTTATTTTCCTGGGCTCCAAGATCACTGCAGATGGGGACTGTAGCCAAGAAATTAAAAGACGCTTGCTCCTCGGGAGGAAAGCCATGGCAAATCTAGACAGCACACTAAAAAGCAGAGACATCACCCTGTCAATAAAAGTGCATATAGTCAAGGCTATGGTCTTCCCAGTTGCAATGTATGGCAGTGAAAGCTGGACCATAAAAAAGGCTGAGTGCCAAAGAATTGAAGCCTTTGAACTATGGTGCTGGAGAAGACTCCTGCGAGTCCCTTGGACTGCAAGGCGATCAAACCGGTCAGTCCTAGAGAAGATCAACCGTGAATGCTCTTTAGAAGGCCAGATCCTGAAGCTAAAACTCAAATACTTTGGCCATCTAATGAGAAGGAAGGACTCACTGGAGAAGAGCCTAATGCTGGGAAAGATTGAGGGCAAGAGAAGAAGGGGACGACAGAGAATGTGGTGGCTGGATGGAGTCACTGAAGCAGTAGGCGTGAGCCTAAATGGACTCCAGAAGATGGTAGAGGACAGGAAGGCCTGGAGGAACATTGTCCATGGGGTTGCGATGGGTCGGACACGACTTTGCAGCTAACCACAATGTATGTATGTACAGTATATGTATATACACACACACATACACACACACACACATATACACACCTGTATTTTCTTAATTTGTTCAGGAGGTAGAGAAAATTTCAATCCATTTCTTGAGAAAGACTTTTCTTCTCAATGCAAATTTTCAACATAGCAGCAAGTGGATATTTGTTTGGGAAAAAAACTAAATGGCTTCAAACAATGAAATGAGAACGTTCTGCATAATATATCTACAATACAGGTATAGTTGCATTCAAAAGTTTATATAATCAAGGGGTTGGGAGGGACCTTGGAGATCTTCTAATGCACAGGTGTCAAAGTTGATCACATCATGTGATATATAGTGACATATCATGGCTTTTTTTGCCTTGGCAGAGCTGGGGATGGGCATGGCCTGCATGTGACACCTCCAGCCCACGGGCCACCAATTTCACACCGCTGTTCTAATGCAACCCCCTGCTCAAAGCAAGAGTCTGTTTTATGGCTATCTAATTTTTTATTAAAAATCTTGAAAAGTTTAGATAGCCCTGGTCTAATTACATGTTTTCATGGCTCCCGAGGTGAACAGAAGCTATCACAAACTCTACAGACACAAAGTTAACACATCCTTTGAATGCCTATTTACTGTTTATGTGTAGTTATTTGCAGATTCAGAGAAAGAAAACCAAATAACTGAATATGATAAATGCCCAAATATTTCTTACACCACCTTGGGAGAAATAACATTGTGTAAATGTTTCCTTATCTAGTTAAGAATTATTCTATTCTTACTTTGGGGATTTTTTTTCCTACTTTTTCTTACAGAAGATTTTTAGTTCAAAAATATTTTTAGGTCTCCTTGCATGTATAACTCTTTGTATAAAGCTTCGCATACCTGATCAAGTGGATACTTGTCGAAGAAAATGACTTGATCTATTATAATAAACATGCTGATATCAAAAGCACTTCTTTTGCCTTTGACCAATAACAGAATGTTTTAATTTTTTTTAACTTTTTTCTTTGGCCACTGGAAGTTGCATCAATTTTAACATTACTGACAACTTGGCTAACATTTTGCATTTTCCAGAGTATCTAATCTCTGACAGGCTGAAGGAAAATGATAATTTCCCCTTATACAAAAATTTAGACAAAGAAAGTTTACCAATCAGGCAATAAAGTGTCAAAAAAGTAAGACCATTGCAACTTGATGATGAGCTGGGGAAGAAAAATAAAATAAAATAAAATCTTACAAATCTTTTTCTCAAGAAAAAAAAGCTTCAACAATTTATATCTAGAGATGTTGTTATAATTGTCATGTGGCAGTCACCATTTGAATACCTTATGATAGAATACTTGTAGAATTTACCAATGCAGATGTTGTATTAACTTCTTTTATTTAATCAGCAATAAAAAACCTAGTTATTGATATAAGAGTTTTGAAATTCCTGAACTGTACTTTTTGTTGATTTCAATATATTAACAAGATAATAAGGTGAAGAGCTGTATTTGCATGACTCCTGGTTAAGTTGCAATGGTCTTACTTTTTTGACACTTTATTGCCTGATTGGTAAACTTTCTTTGTCTAAATTGCTAGCCAGCAATATTTCACATCTGTAGGAGAAGAGCAGGCTCAGCTAGTAGGGGGGATTAAACATGTCATCAATTTGGAGTAATTGCGAAACCGTAAGAGACACAAGTCAAACCTGCACACATGGATTCCATAGACCCCTATCTAGCACTGGTTTAGCTTTGACCATTAGTTGATCAGATTCTTGTGTACAGGTAGCAATAAGACGCTCTTACTGCTTTGAACTCATGGAGTGCTCCTGATTATTTGTACCTGACAATTTTTCATGGCTCTGAAATAAAGAAGTTAGAAAAATCAGAGGTTTTCTTCTTCTGTCCTTGGGGAATAGCAATCTGTTGTTCTGGCAGCAGAACAATCAACTGCTTGAGTTGAAACTAGCTCAGTTTCAATAAAATAAGTACACTGAACTTCATGCTATTGCCAAAACTTTTTTCCTAGAATATACAAACTTTATTGTAACTGAATTTGTGTAGACAACAAAACAAAACAAAAGCAAAACAAAAGATCAAAATGTGAGCTTTTAAGCCAAAGATTAAAAGAACGGTGGAACTGAAAAAAAACAACAAATAACGATCAAGTCACATGAAATAAGAAACACTCAGCATAAATAACAGGTGCAAAAATGCTCAGAAAATAGATTAAAGTAGATTAAAAAAAAGTCATCTTCAGAATGAAGTGATCCACCTATAGCAAGGGTGTCAAACTCGTGACACGTCACGTGACGTTGCGAGTTTGACACCCCTGACCTATAGGGATTCCAGAAATAATTTAAATAATTTACATCACTAAGCAAGCCTATAACAGCTTTCATAATTACTCTCTCTCTCTTTTTAACAGAATAACAGAGTTGGAAGGGACCTTGGAGGTCATGTAGTCCAACCCCCTGTTCAGGCAGGAAACCCTATACCGTTTCAGACAAATAGTTGCCCAATCTCTTCTTTAAAACTTACAGTGTTTTACTTCTGGAGTCAAGTTGTTCCACTGATTAATTGTTCTAATTGTCAGGAAATTTCTCCTTAGTTCTAGGTTGCTTCTCTCCTTGACTAGTTTCCTTCCATTGCTTCTTGTCCTGCCTTCAGTCTTCAGAAGACTCCCTCTTCTTTATTTATTTATTTTTATTTTATTTTAATCCCATTTATATCCCGCCCTTCTCCGAAGACTCAGGGCGGCTTACAATTTAAGCACAAACAATTTAGCAATAGCCTTCATTCTATGTATATGCCTGCTTATTAGGGCTTTCGCCCCCCCAAGCGGCATTATTACAAAATCAGCTTATTGCCCCCAACAATCTGGGTCCTCATTTTACCTACCTCGGAAGGATGGAAGGCTAAGTCAACCTTGAGCCTGGTGGGATGCGAACCTGCACTAATTGCAGGCAGCTGGTGTTACTTAACGAGGCATTAGCCCACTGCTCCACCAAGGCAACCCCTGAGATATTGGGACACTGCTATCATGTCACCCCCAGTCCTTCTTTCCATTAAACTAGATATACCCAATTCCAGCAATCATTCCCTATATGTTTTAGCCTCCAGTCCCCTAATCATCTTTATTGCTCTTCTCTGTACTCTTTCTAGAGTCTTGACATCTTTTTTACATCGTGGCAAACAAAGTTGGATGCAGTATTCCATGTGTGGTCTTACCAAAGTATCATAAAGTGTTATTATCATGTGAGTTTTGATTCTATCCCTCTGTTAATGCAGCCTAGAACTGTGTTAGCTTTTTTGGCAGCTGTAGCGCACTGCTGGCACATATATAAGTGATTGCACACTAGGACTCCAAGATCTGTCAAGATCATTCTGTATCTTAAGCCTACCTTCTGGGGTGTTGGCTATTCCTGACAGCTTGATGTCATCTGTGCTTTTGATGAGTTCCCCATTTATCCCCTCATCCAAATCATTGATGAAGATGTTGAAGAATACTGAGCCTAAAACAGAGCCTTGGGGCACCCCACTGCATACTTCCCTCCATGTAGATGCAGTGCCATTGAGGACCACAAGCTGAGTACAGCCAGTCAGCCAGCTATGAATCTATCTGGTAAGGCTCTGTCTAACCCACATTTTTTCTGTCTTATCAAATAGATTGTGGTCTACTTTATCAAATACCTTATTGAAGTCTAAGTAAATTATATCTACAGCATTCCTCTGGTCCATTAATTGCGTCACTTTGTCAAAGAATGCAATAAGATTGGTCTGGTATGATCTGTTTTTGACAAACCCATGTTGGCTTTTGGTTATGACTTCGTATGTCTCTTGATGTTCGCTGATTTGTTGCTTGATTATCTTTTCCAGAATCTTCCCAGGTATTGAGGTCTGTAGTTTCCTGGATCTATATCAGCTCTTTTCTAGTCCTCCAGTAGTTCCCTGGTGCTCCAGGATCTTTGAAAGATATAGTTCAGTGGTTCTGAGATCATGTCTGCCAGTTTCTTCAGAACCTTGGGGGGTAAGCCATACGGTCTTGGTGATCTGAACTCATCTAAAGTGGATAAGTGCTCTCTTACCATATTCTTGCCTATTTTAATTTGTATTCCTAATCTGCTTTCTCCCTGTTGCTTGTCATATTCTTGCCACTTTCTGCCATTAATGGACCAATCATTTCCTTGACTTTTTTTCTTGTTTTTTACGTGTTGAAAGAAGCTTTTTTGTTGTTATTTTTGACTTTTGTCGCAAGCCTTAGTTCATTTTTGAACCTTAGCTTTTCTCACTTCATCTTTGCAGGCTTGGGCTATTTGCTGATATTCTGTCTTAATTATGAGCCCCTTCTTTTACTTTTTATATTTGTCCTTTTTGTCTTTCAATTTATCAGAGAGTTTTTTTATGCAGCTTGGTTTTTTTTGCTTGGTTTTTTTTAAGAGCTGTTATTTTTCTTCTTCACTGGTATTGTGCTAGATTGGGCTTTTATGATCTCATTTTTCAAAGTTTCCCAAGCTTCTTGGGTTGTTTTCCCCTTGAGGATTCTCATCCATGGAATCCTTCCCAAGTTCTCTCTACATTTATTGAAATTAGCTCTCTTAAAGTCCAAGACTCTAATTTGACTTTGTTCTATTCCATGTGCTTGCATAGTGTTGAATTTCAATGTTGCATGATCACTCCCTTCCCCCCCCCCAAGGTTCCTATAGCTTCAACACCTTCTATCATTTTATCTCTGTTAGTGAGAATTAAGTCCAGTATGGTTGATCTACTTTTTCAGAGACAAAGTTGTCTGCTAGATTTGTCAGGAACCTGTTGGATCTTCCACTTGGTGGAAGAGTTTGTCTCCCAGTTACTGTCAGGTAGTTAAAGGCTCCCATTACTATTGTGATGAGCTTCCTACATACCTTAGTTAACTGACTAGCAAAATGGTCATCTATTTCTTCTGTTTGGTTGGGTGTCCTATAGTATAGACCAGGGGTGTCAAACTCAATTTCATTGAGGGCCGCATCAGCATTGCGGTTGCCCTCAGGGGGCCAGGTGGGCATGGCCAGGGTGGGCGTGGCCTACTGGGTGGGCATGGCTAAAGTGCTTATGGCCTACTGGGTGGGCATGGCCAGCTCTACATCGTTGGCATCAAGGGTGCCTATGGGGGCCTGGGCAGGAGTGGGACAGATCTGGGGGTCTCTGGCAGAAGGGGGGTGTCTGGGCCAGGGCCAAGGCAGTGGGGGCCGTTCCCTCACTGTTTCCAGGATGGCTTTGCGGGCCGCATGTAACCACTTTGCGGGCCGGATCCGGCCCCCGGGCCTTGTGTTTGACATGTCTGGTATAGACCTATGGCAATGTCATTTTTTCCGCTTTTATATTGACCCAAATGCATTCAAGACAGTTTTCATCATTATTTCTGTAGAGATGTAGTTATATCTTATATATATAGTGTAACTCCACCTCCTCTTTTATTTTGTCTGTTTCTTTTAAATAATTTAAATCCCCCTAGCTGTATATTCTTTAAGCACAGTGTATGAGTTTATATATGTGTGGATGTGTAGATGTGAATAAATGAGTCAATGTTTATGAGTGTGGAGTTTTTAAATTCATGTAAACCATTTTTTTTCTTTCTTTTCATAGGTCATGGGGACATTGGTATGAATTTCTTTAAATTTATTCTGACTTTTTCAAAACTTTTAGCCCAATATAACATCTTTATTCATTTCATGTAAAATAAAATGCCTTAGATGTCCCTCAAAAAGATATTTTTACCATATTGGACAACTTAAAACCTGAAGATGTTATTTACAAGAAAGTAACACTGTTGCTCAAAAAGATGGATTTCTTGTCTTGGAGGTAGATTAGCCAGGTATGCATAAATGGAAATTCAAAATCTGCTAGAGATGTAGAAATTTTGATTGACAATAACACAATTTTGGTAGAAGAAGAAATAAGTGATCCAGAAGGATAGTGATTAATGTTGCAAATTAACTATTTTACTAAGCATACTGAATTTACTAATTAATAAGATCCCACTAAGCATTTTTCAGATGTATTTACATAAATGCTTTTCACAGCTTTTTATTTAGAGTTAGGAGAGTTATGGCTGGATATTTTAATCAGGTTTTAGGTCATTGAGTAGATCTGAACACTTTCACATATTAGCTCAGGTACAAAAAATATGGCAAGCTTGTATGTCATAGTTTAATTTGGTGGATATTGAGCATCTTTTATGCTAGTTTTTTTAATTATAAGTCAGAGCTGTCTGAGATTTTTTCACCTTATTATCTCATCTATGTCTGTCTGCCTGCCTGCCTGCCTGCCTCTATCATCTATCTATCTATCTATCTATCTATCTATCTATCTATCTATCTATCTATCTATCTATCTATCTATCTATCCATCCATCCATCCATCCATCCATCCATCCATCCATCCATCCATCCCCCCTATCTATCTATCTATCTATCTATCTATCTATCTATCTATCTATCTATCATCTATCTATCTATCTATCTATCTATCTATCTATCTATCTATCTATCTATCTATCATCTATCTACCTATTATCTATCATCAACCTTATTCTCATCTATCTGTCTGCCTGCCTGCTTGTCTGTCTGTCTGTCTGTCTGTCTGTCTGTCTGTCTGTCTATCTATCTATCTATCTATCTATCTATCTATCTATCTATCTATCTATCTATCTATCTCTATTATCTATCATCTACCTTATTACCTCATCTCTGCCTGCCTGCCTGCCTGCCTGCCTGCCTGCCTGCCTGCCTATCTATCTATCTATCTATCTATCTATCTATCTATCTATCTATCTATCTATCTATCTATCTATCATCTACCTTACTATCTCATCTATCTGTCTGCCTGGCTTTACCTGTCTCTGTCTGTCTGTCTGTCTGTCTGTCTGTCTATCTATCTATCTATCTATCTATCTATCTATCTATCTATCTATCTATCATCTATCTATCTATCTATCTATCTATCTATCTATCTATCTATCTATCTATCTATAAACCATCTATCATCTATCCCAAGTTTGGTTTCTTAAAGACTCTCCCTGTGAAGAGATTGCAAAACAACTTTCTCTAGTGCAGGGGTGTCAAACTTGCGACGTCACGTGACAGCGCACGACGTATCAGCGCTTTTTCCCAATTGCAGGCAATGGGGTGGGCATGGTTTTGTTGTGACATGTCCGGCCCGTGGGCTGGCAGTTTGACACCTCTGCTGTAGTGGGTTTAAAGCATCTGGTGGACAGGCGAATATGGATCGTGCCTCAAGCCACACTTCACACCTTTCAAAAAAAGTGCCTGGATTCTCCTAATTACGGTAAATTAGGAAGCTGCTTATTATTGATTTTGCTGGACTTAAGAACCTTCTGAAAGACAAGCTGTACTGTATTATACTGGGAGATTTTCCTTCTCCCCCAGATGAAAGAAGATCTAAGTAAGTTTAAGGATTAACAAGAGAGGCTTTAATTTTTTTGTAAAACAGCAAAAGGAGGACTAGAACCATGATTTTAAAAAGCCAGATGGACTTGAAAGAATATTTACTGTATTCTTACAGTATTACAGTATTTAAGTATTTAAATACTTAAAATGTATAGAATGGTGTACGGAGTCTTTGAAATTGATTGGAAGAGATCCTTCCATTGGGCAGTTTTGTTTATTGGAAAATAAATAGATAAATAGATGATAAGAGGGGACTATAAGGCAGTCCCTTACAGGGAACAAAGAAGAAGAACAGACCCATTATTACAACGGGGCAAGGCTATTTTACTATAGAAGAAATTAAAGTTCTTTGGGAACACTATATGCAGAAGTTGCTTATAAAATTCTTTGATGCTCTAGCAGAAGACATACTAGTACAACAGATTATATTGGGTAAGGCAGAGACTGAGATTGATTTGGATGTTGATTTGGAGTTTTTAAAAAAGCTGGTTTATAAAACTAAGGTATTTTTCTTCTTACTTCATCTTCTGATTCCACCAAACGCATCAACGGGATTTTGTGATTACATTTTTCCCAATATTGAAAAATATTGAAATATTGCAAAAAGGAATAAAACTCTGAGCAGCATCCATTCAGCCCACCAGTTTGCTTTGCTTTTCCTTTGTGAGGTCCTGCTTCATAATGGTGCTGACAGGTAGATGAGCTGACAAAGGAGAAGTCAATAAAACTTGGGGTCTCGGCTGAATGAAAGCTCTTGTGGGTGTTGAGTATTGGTGGCTTAGTCAGGTTTTGGTTTCATTTTATAGCATTTCAATAGCTTAGCTTTTATTTACTTTTCAGTATTTATTTATTTGCTTATTTATCTTATTTAATATCACATTTGTTTATTAATATTTGTTTATCTGTTTATTTATTTATTTATCCATTTACCTATTTACCTATTTATTTATTTACTTATCTATTTATTTAGGTCTCATTACCTATTTATATATCTATTTACCTATTTATTTATTATATTTAATATATTTATTTAGTTTAGGATTAGTTTAGTTTAGGGCATTAAGGATGGAGACATTCTTATACTATGCAGGGAAACTCCTGTTTGAGGTAAGAGGTCCTCTTTTTTTAAAAAAAAAATATTATTTATTTATTTACTTGTCAACTGTATAACTCTAGGATGAGTTCAAGATTCAAAGAGGTGACATGTAACATAATATGAATAATGATAATGACAATAATAATAATAATAATAATAATAATAATAATAATAATAATATCATCCTTCTTTCTAATTAATTTTTAACATTGCTTGCCTCTTTTAAATTTTATATACAATGTTCCATGTTTTTAATATTGCATTTCTATAGTACCTAGAGCAGGGGTGTCAAACTCAATTTCATTGAGGGCCGCATCAGCATTGTGGTTGCCCTCAGGGGGCCGGGTGGGTATGGCCAGGGTGGGCATGGCCTACTGGTTGGGCGTGGCCAGAGTATGTATGGCCTACTGGGTGGGCATGGCCAGCTCTACATCATTCACATCAAGGGTGCCTATGGGGGCCCGGGCAGGAGTGGGACAGATCTGAGGTTCTCTGGCAGAAGGAGATGGGACTGGGGCAAGTGCCAAGGCAGTGGGGGCCGTTCCCTCACTGTTTCCAGGATGGCTTCGCAGGCCACATGAAACCACTTCGCGGGCCGGATCCGGCCCCCGGGCCTTGTGTTTGACATGTCTGACCTAGAGTGAGGGATATGGGCAGTGCAACGCGCATTGTAACTGGATATGACTGCAGCCACTATGACTGTATCCACACTATGATTTATAGTACTTAGTAAATTCATCTCCTCCAGTCGGTTTGTCTTGAGATGTTCAAAATGTCTTCTTTTGGCAGGTCTGTGTGCAGAAATACAGAGACCACCAAAGAGAACAAAGTGAGTAACCAACTCTTTTGTTTGTGTGAGAACCTGTGGCAGGAGTGGGGATACAAAGCCAACTCTCCCTCTGTACCACACCTGACCCTTCCTATTTAATGACCAGCCTTATATTTCAGTGTTGGTGGTGGGTTAATAGGCAAAGTTTTTTGGGAAAATTGTTTAACAGCACAATTGTTTTTCCATAAAAATACAGAACAGAAGCAGGTAGAAGACCTGACATCCTTACAGGAGAAGGAGCTGGCAGAAAAAGATGCCACCATAAGAGCTGTAAGTCATTCATTTCCCTTACAACCCTGATTTAAGCCTCTCTTTTTGTCTGCATATCTATATTCGATGACTGATGCATGCTTACTCTAATTTCTGCATCTTAGTTGGAAGAGCAGAACAAGAGCTGAGCCAGCGAACTGGCCCGGCTTCTGAAGCAGAACAAGGAGCTGGAGTACAAACTAAAACTGGATCCAGAAAGTGAGTATTATTTTAACTTAACATTTCAATTGTTTTCATTTTAAAAACAAAAGCAATTTATTCATCTTGGCTGTATGAGTTCTAATTCTTTTGTTGTTATTTTTTTTTTTGGCCAGGAAATGCTGACATAGAAGAGCTGCAGATTGCAATATTAAAAGACAAGTGCCGAAAGTACCAAAAGGCAATCAGCCGACTCACCACTGTAAGTATCTTACATGACAGTAAGAATTTAGAACAACCTCTGTAAGTGAGATTTTATAATGTATTAATTGTACTTGCTCAATTTCTTTTAACAAGAGGTCTCAGGAGAAAGGGAGAGGAATACAGACCTTATGAGAGCTCAAGACCAGGCAATCAACACCGTCTGCTCCCACCTGCTGTCTCTACCATACTTGGAGAGAAAATTGTCAGTGAGTTTTTTTTTCTTCCACTGCTGGGAGAGAAATAGACATGTTTCAATTGATGACTCTCTACCCCGTTCTAAAATATTTCTTTAACAATTTTCAGCCTCTGCAAGAAGCAAATAGAAGGAAACATCTGAATGCGTCAAGAAGGTAAATGATACGGTTTTTGAGACATTACATGATTATTATTTTTTCCATAGAAAAGTTATCATACAACATATGGTAGTAAAAATCAAATCATTTTTGCAACACGATAATTATTCTTTTACAGTAGCTCGGGGTCAAATGAAAATAGGTGACTATATTGCGGTCAAGAACATGAGGATTCCCAAACACAGATTGTAGTAGAGATGGAGTAAGTAATCTGATATGTTTTTGTTTCATTCTGAATATGGTCAATATTTTTGGGAAAATATGGTAGGAGTCATGCAAAAAAAAAGAATTCTTTTTGTTTGAATTTTTCCATGAATTTTTATGAAAATTTCACATTCAGATTAGACTATAACATTCAGCCATAAAATAGGAGATTTTAGACAGAATGCCCTCTCTTATGCCATTAGAAATAGAGTTTAGATGGTTTTTCTTGATGTGCTAGGCTGAATTGTTCCAAAGGCAAATGTAATTTAAAAATTTGCTAATATTCTATCTGCTAATTTTTGTTGAGAAGTTATTCATCAGATAAATTATTGTCTCTTTCAACTGGCTAGTTTGGATTAAACAAAAATGCTGTTTGATATGTAATTTAATGTGTTAGTTATTTTTTTATTGAAAATTTTATCTGCGTTTCAAAATAAGATCTGGTTTTTCTTCAAATACAATTTTCAAATACAGGATTGTACTAACATGATTTCCATTCTAATCTACTTGTTTTTAATCTGTTTCAGATTAAATCTGAATTCAAAGATACCTGTGCGTCTCTACATTTTAGCACAAGTCATCTGATAGATCAGGGGTGTCAAACTACCAGCCCACGGGCCAGATGCATCATGCTGAAACCGCGCCCACCCCATTGCCGGAAATGGAAAAATAGTCATGATAGGTTACGACACGTCCCATGACATTTCAGGTTTGACACCCCTGTGATAGACTTTGTGCATAAATCTGGCAACATTATAAGTTATAGCAGGACTGGTAGCTAAAAGGGGCAGGGAGGTATAGAATTATCCTGTGTACCCTGGATGTTTACATATTAAGGTTACAATGAATGTCTCTACAATGCAGGTCCTAGAGAATGTTTTATTTTTAAAAGGAGATATAATAGAATAGACACATATTATCAGTTGTTATCTGTGAATTGCACCTGTTTCACAGTATTTTTTTTTAAATTAGGGTGCTGCAGAGGAAAGCTGCAGACTGCACCTATCAAAGTCAAAGTCACTGGCTAGCTTGAGTAACTCATCTAATTTCTTTTTAATTATCTGGCTTTTTAAAATGCTCCTAATGGAATTAGCCTGGAGTTCAGATAACACTCCAGCAAAATTACTGGCACAACTTCTTTTTCTACAATGTCTTCAAAATTGCCACTAATGGCATATTTTCTCAAACATTACCATTAAAAAATAAGCAGCTAATTAATCCCAGGGTCCAGTTGCAATGGTCCACTGTCTGGCTTCTAGCTAGATGAGGATCCTTCCAGTGGACAAGGAGTTTTCAACAGTCACCAGCCAAGTAATAGGAAATTGGTATTAATGGGCACTTTTTTTCCAAAAAATGCCCTGAGTAGATAGATAAAATGATAGATAGATGACAGATAGATAAATAACTGATAGACAGACAGGCAGTTATAAGATAGAGTCATTAATATTTACTCTAGCTTCAAAGAGACTCTGCTTTAATTAGCTTGCTCTACTTACAGTTTTTAAGATTGTGTCTTTATTCCTGTCCCCTGTTCAAGGTGCTTTTTTTTTACATCCATGGAACTCTCACTTCCTGGTTTTGCAGATGTGGGACTTGACAGAAACGGATTTAACTGGCAAAGCATGGTAAATAATATTCTGAAGAGAATAATAAAACTCAGAGCAAGATAGTAACAATAGAAAATGTAGCACAGTTAGGAGGAGTTTTTCATCATTATTCAATGGTCAATAGTTACATGCCTATAGATGATCATTTTAAAAAAAATGCCTAGAGGGTTTTACATAGGAAGTCCAATAGAATTTTTTAGGATTATTTGCCAAAACAAAAAAAAAATGCATGCCATTGTTTACTAAAAGATGCATAATTGACTGTATGTAAGTGAAATAGATTCTAATGGAAGGTGTTTGTGCAGAGCAATGAACTTTTTCTCTTTTAGATCCTAGCCTAATTATCTTTGGACCATGCTGTTTAGAGACAGCACTATATTCTACTCCTGAAAGAACTGAAAAATAACAAACAATAGGAAAGAGCTACTAAAAGGAGCAGAGGCTTATAGAAATTCAAGCCTTGTTTGTTTCAAAGTGTTGTGCGGTAAAGGCTTTCCATCAACCACAGGCTACTACACCAGGGAATTAAACAGGTTCTGTTAAACCCATAATGGTTTGCTTGCTGTGGTTATCTAGGAGAATTGGTTTACTACACAGATGTTGCCATTCTCCTGAGGAGATGGTTCTTAAAGTTCTTTTACATTTGATTTTGATTTAATCATTGGTGGTTGCATTTGTACTGCAAATTCTTTCATAAGCTATTTTTATCATAAAAAAACAGAGAATGAAAGAATGTTGGATATTCTTCCTATCACTTCTCATTTAATTTGATGAATGAGAGTTCACTTTAGAAGAGAATTCTGGAGATCTTCTCATGAATGATATGTGATGTTCCTATTGACTTAAATGATAGCCAACAGGGGTGGTGTCAGAATGTCTTGTCTATCACCAGAAGACTATCTCTCCAGGGGTTTTGTAGGCTATCCATTATTTACCCATGGTTCCAGTAAAGTCTAAAGAAACGTGTATGGGCCATTTTCAATAGCAATGCTCCCACTGCTAAGGATCAATCCTGTCCTTGAGAAATTAAGATTTCTCCTTCCCTAGAGAAGTAACCCAGAACTAAGTAGAAATTTCCTGACAATTAGAACAATCAATCAGTGGAACAGCTTTCAGAAGTTGTGGGTGCTCCAACTTTGGAGGCTTTCAAGAAGAGACTGGACAGCCATTTGTCTGAAATGGTATAGATTTTCCTGCTTGAGCAGGGGGTTGGGCTAGATGACCTCCAATGTCCCTTCAAAATCTGTTACTTCTATTCTATTCTATTCTATTCTATTCTATTCTATTCTATTCTATTCTATTCTATTCTATTCTATTCTATTCTATTCTAGTCTATTCTAGTCTAGTCTAGTCTAGTCTAGTCTAGTCTAGTCTAGTCCAGTCCAGTCCAGTCTATTCTGCTAGGTTAGGCTAGGCTAGGCTAGGCACTTGTCAACAAATGTGGTGAAGAATGTTGAACATCCAGCTCTAGCAAGATTGAATAAAATTGTTCTTCTAACTTCTGTGGCTGGTGATTGTTTACTTCAAGGGAAACTGAAGAACATAGAGTACTGTTGCTAATTGCAAAGTTGCAGCCATTAATACCAATTTCCTATTACTTGGCTGGTGACTGTTGAAAACTCCTTGTCCACTGGAAGGATCCTCATCTAGCTAGAAGCCAGATAGTGCACCATTGCAACTGGACCCTGGGATTAATTAGCTGCTTATTTTTTAATGGTAATGTTTGAGAAAATATGCCCTAACCCTAACCCCCTCCCCCCCTCCCAGACTGGTTGGTAATGATTGCCTTGGTGAATTCTGGTGGAAGCTTCAATGCTGAGTTGTACATAGAAAAAAGATGGCATAAAAATATAATTGTACAGATTGATTGCACATGTGATGTGTTCCTGTTTTCCTGTTCCTGTTTTCAGTGTTCATCAAGATTTTAATATATTTTATCCAAAAATTACATTTACAATTGTAAAACAGGTTGGATTTACCTTGATAATCCTTTTAAAAACTCTTTATGCCCACCAATGAATGGTTTTACTGTGAAAAATTGACTTAGTTTATACTTGGCCCAACAAAGGGTTGCATGGTGAAAAATTGTCTGATGTGATTTTTGTATCTTATTATCTCAGCACTTCTGAAAATGAAAAAGTAGGTTGGTGCTGATTCTCACAGCTCACAAAATCTGCACCTGGTTAAAATCCATCTTCTGCTCTTGCTCTCCAGTTATCCTAGGAAATTAAACCTCTACAGAGGTTTAAGGGAACTAAACAGACTGGGGAAAAAAATTCCTTGGAAAATTCCCCACATTCATCCTTGGTTAGTACTCCTCCTCCTCCAATTGCTGCTTTGACTTCAATAGCATAAGAATTGTGAAAAAGTAGGGAAATACTAAAATAACTATTGCCATTAGGCTGCCTTGAATGAAAAAAAATCATTTTTGAATCATTTCAAATATTAAAGTATGAACTACGTGGAATCCTTTACCCATGTGGATTCTGAGTGAAATGCCTCTATTGTCCCTCCCCCCATTTAAAAAGAACTTGAGGACAGCAAGATGCCAATTGTGCTAACCTCCAAATTGCAAATGTGTTAGTATATTCTGTTTTTTACAATAGACTTTTCCTCTCACCAGTATGCCTTTGAATCGAGGACCTTGTCATGCAGACTACCTACCTTGAATTCATCAAGGGATTCAGAAATGAGTCAAAGCAGATTTATATTCTGAAAGGGGGAAATTCAGCATGGGAGTGAAATTGACAGATTCTCTCCTTCTCAGAGTGTTAATGGAATGGGGTATCGTGTAAAAGAATAGGGTTGATGGCTGGTTGCAGATAGACATTCCATGCTGCTTCATTTAAGAACAAGTCCCTTTAACATAGATTGCAACTTGCACAAGTCAATTCATCTTTGCTTCACTGTTTTCTATCTCTCTATCTCTCTCTTTCTAAATCAGTGGCCCCCAACCTTTTGGGGACCAGGGACCAGTTCAATGGAGAGAGGTTTTTCTATGGACTGGATTGGAGGGGGTGTGGTTTCATGTGCTGGCTGCATCCTGTGGATGGGGGTCCGCTTGTTTTGCGGTCCAGTTTCAGGCATGCTGTGGACCAGTGCCGGTCCATGGACCGGAGGGTGGGGACTCCTGTTGTAGATGACAGGAAAATAGGACTCTTTTCAATCTTTTTTCTAATTGCTTTCAAAAAGGATAACTATTATTAGAATCGCATCAGGTGTTCTATTTAGGATATTTTTGTTTCCAAAAATCAATTATATCCTAGTGATTTTCAGTGTTTTTACTGTATAACCTAGTGAAAACTGTGAACTGTTATAATATCTTTTCCCACGCTGCAAGACACTTTTGCAAGGAGGCCTTTTGAAGTCTGTGATTTACAAACTGCTTTAACTTACAGCAGATTTTCTTTTGAAGGATACTTCTATTCACATGGCCATATGTTTTTTTCCCTTGTCAGGTCTGTTTGGATGCCATCTATTTTCACAGATTGGCTTACAGCTGTTTTGTGCAAACTTACATTTATCAAAAGCTTTTTATTAGATTTTCAACAAGGCAACATTTGCTCATAGAAGGATTTGCTGTCATTTTTAAGGTGTGAGATAATAAATAACACTCCATTAATCCAGAAATCCGAAATATTGTATGTATACAATTTCTCAAAATAAGACATCTTTTTTCTTGCAATGGGATTCCACATTGTGATGACTAAAGTGCAATCTTTGCTAGTTGTTTGAGATCTTTTCTCTTTTATTTATGCATAAATAAATGTTAACATTTTCACAAGCAAATGATTTTCCTCAGCTTTATCTGTCACAGATTTTATAATACACATTTCTTATTTCTCAGAACATTTCTACTTTCCCTAGCCCAGGAATGGGGAAAAGCTCTTATTAGCTCTGATTAGAAGCAAATCAGACAAAAAAGCATTTTATGCCTGCAAGGCTTTTTTAAAAAAAACCTTTCCACTGATGTTAATAAAGACTTTTGAGGCTTCATTGTGATGCAAAGGAGGTGCATCTACACAGGGAGCAGGTAACATGCCTGTGCTTAAAGGCTTGTGTTTAGGATTAAAGTTTAACAGTGCAACTATACACAATAATATAATTGTCTGTACACATATTATCACCTCCCAAATAGATTCCATTCAATCCAAGGCAGCTCACTTCCCACACTGTGAGCTGATTTTAAAATGGTCAGATTGCAGTCTACATCCTCAGTACAATGGTGTAGTTAGGACAGCAGATTCTGACTGATGACTTTCACAACTTATAAGGAAGTCTAGATGAACTGGCCTCTGTCATCGTCATCAATGATGAATGTGGTGCCCTGTCATGAAAAACAGGATAATGCAAACAGAAATGTGTTTCCTGCTATTTCTTTGGGAAAATTCATAGAAATGCTAGGGATATGCATTATTTTTGTGTGTGTGCTATTTTGTCATGTTCCTAGTTTTCTTAACCAGTGAGGTATTCAGAGGACTTTGTTTTGTAGTTTTGGTATTATTTGGGAGGAAAAATGACATAATTCATGGCATTGTTCCCTTTTATTTGCATTCACAAGTAATGCATAGATGTAGGCTATAAACAAAGGTAGCAAACCTATAAACTCAACTTAATTTTTCAAAGAGAATCTGCCAATCTACCAAGTTCCTTGGTATGCTTTTATCTTGGAGTTTTTCTATTTCTGCCTCTTTCAGCCAGGCCTGGATTACAGATATCCAGTAAACAATATAATGTGCTTAATTCTGACTTATTGCAATGTGTAAACTCAGTTGGTGTGCCTGTCATAAAAATGGCTGCTTGGACTAAATGTTATCTACAGGATGTGGTAGTAATTCAGAATTAGGGAAATCTTTTCAAATAAATTGACTAAATCTATGGTTTTGTAATTTAAACTGTATCTATTGTTTCCTTTTACTTCATTGTGCAATGTACTTCTTGCAAACAAAAACATTTGTTCTTGCAATAAAAAGAATTACATACTGGAAGCATTTCATAATATGTTTGGGGAATGCATACTATAAATCATCAAAAATCACGCTTCAGAGTAGCTGTGGAAACTCAGTAAAGTGTATCTATCTATCTTAATGAAATTTATGTACAAGGTTACTACAGGTAGTCTTTGACTTACAACAGTTCATTTAATGACCATTCAAAGTTACAATAGCAGTGAAAAATTGTTTTATGACTGTTTTGTAGTACCCCCATGGTCACATGGTCCAAATTCAAATGCTTTGCAACTGGTTCATATTTATGACTGTTTGAGTGTCCCAGGGTCATGTGATCCCCTTTTATGACCTTCTGCCAAGCAAAGTCAATGGGGGAGCCAAGTTCGCTGAACAACCACTAACTTAACAAGTGCACTAACTTAACAACTGCAATGATTCTCTTAACAATTGTGGTAAAAAAAGTTATATAAAAAAGCAAAACTCACTTAACAAATGTTTCACTTAGCAACAGACATTTTGGGCCCAATTGTGGTCATAAGTCAAGAACTTCCTGTATTCTGTTACCAATTACAGATTTTTATTAGCACCAATAATCTGTGTCAGAATGGCAGCTTGTCTGAGTTGGATTCACAGTTCAGTGCTGTTTGTAGCTACCATTTATTCCAATTAGTTGCCAGAAATTAACTCCAAATTAAGTTTCATTTCCCTCTGATGTTTCTCTGAAAGATGTATCAAGGTAATTGTAAATTCCCATAATTATGGAGCATGCATTTTCTATGGATATTATAATGGGCTTGGCTGAGTTGTCAGCGTCCTGAGATGTAAACTTTATGGAATATCGAATATGTGAAACTGCATCTTTCTGCTTTCTATATGCCAAATGGTATTTTTATTCATTTCATATAATCAATTCTTCATTAATGGTAAAGACAGGAAGCGTGGAATAAATCATTATCATACTGAGTTACAAACTTCCTTGACTATTTTCCCAGGCATGTGAGAAAAGGAGAAGAAACAAATACTCAGTTGATTGTTTTCATCTGATTTCATACTGTTCCTATGTCTTTAAGAAATGCAGGCAGAAATCCAGCAGGTAATTAATTCCTCATTGCTGAATGTTCAGGCCAGAGTTTATAACTGCATGGCAGTAAAGTTATATTCCCTTACTAGAGTTTATGAAACAGGTAGTAGAATTGCCTGTCTTGAGATATTTAAATATTACATCAGTGAAAAAGTGGGTAGAAATTGTTATTCTAATGGTATCAGTCTAGTCCAATGTTTCTCAACATTAAATACGAGGACTTCAACACCCAGAATTCCCCAGCTAACAAGAATTCTGGGAGTTGAAATCTTCACAGCTTGGAATTGCTAAAGTTAAGAAACACTAATCTACCCACATTTGGAAGAAAAAAAAAGGTAGGTAGGATTTTCAGCATGACTGAGACAATGGTGAGACTTGGATGTTCAAGTAGTGGAGGGTTTCAACCTTGGATAGAGAGGGCCACAAAGAGCTGTATGTCCTACTCTACCTAGCCTTCAAACATTCAGTTGCTGATCTGAAGAAAAACTTCACAAGCATTTCTTGGCCTCAAATATATTTTCTTTTGATTTAGGACCATAACAAAGCCAAGTCCTTGGTTGCATGACAAATGTACTAGGAAATTGTTGGAAAAAAATGAGAAAATAAAGACATCAAACTGGAAATTTCTTTAAAGATGGACATCTCTATCCCTTATTCTTCGATCACTTGGTTGTGGGTGTAATATTGACAGTTTAATCATTAAGACCTGCTGCTTTACTTTTCTTTTCAACTAACATTTGCTGACAATTACATTGACAAAAGAACAACTGAAGGGGACTGTCAACATATTTCTCTTCAGGGCAGAGAATGGAAATTGTTATAAAAGGAATTTTATCACACACAAGCTTAAATTTTGTGTGTACCTACAGGGAACTGATATCATGGCACCTAATGAGAATTCCTTTTCAGTAGACTGAGAAGTACACTGCTAAGTTGGTCCTGACCCTCCATTACCCCAGATTCATCCATTCAGGTTTTGTCTTCCACATTTTAGAAAATCTCTGGTTCAAGCTGATAGCAATAAGGTTTTAAATGTTTAAAGAGAAACTAGGGTAAGATGGTAAACATAATGGTTCTCAATCATGAACCTACTTGTTTTCTATTATCTTCGACTCAGCTTGACCCTATAGAAACATGGGAAAAAAAACAAAGGAGGACCAAAGTATTTATTTATTTGATCAAGTTTATATAGCCAAGTTTATATAGAAATCTTACAGAGATTTCTCTGGCTGACAGACAACAATCCAATAAAACATGAAAATAAATAAAACAACCATTACCTAAGGCCAGGTTTTTTTTTTTTTTGTCATAGAACGAACTGGAATGGAGTTCCAGCACCTTTTTTCGACAGATTTTGCAGAGTTGCGTTCTTTGTGGTGGGTCTTATTACAGGTGGGGATGAGACAGCATATAGGGCGGAGGTGTTCTGAACCAGCCCTCTTCTCGCAACCCCTATTCAAAAAGAAGAGTCTGGAGAGCGTCCAAGGCTAAAAGGCTTCTGCCAAGATTTAATTACGCAGTTAACAAAAACACTAGAGCTTGTCTTCTCAAGCGGAAAAGTTGCTTTCAGCAACCAGCCCCTCCCCAAACACTCCTTTTATAGAGAGCTCAGGGCGTGGTCTCCCTGTGCCTCCTCCCGAGGAGTCCCATAGCCTTTCTTTGTTTGTTCCTGCTCGACTGCCTCCTGCGTCGGGCGTCCTTGAACAGGGCCAGCTGTGGGTCATCATCCTCCGCACTCTCGGGCTCACACAGCTGAGAAGAGGTCCCCGGCTGAGGACTCTGCAAAGCCTCCAAATCATCATCAGCCGGTTCGTTTCCCTCCTCCCCCACATCTGAGTCATCCGATACATCGGAGCCGGCTGTCGGACCCACAGGCTGGCCCTGAGTCACAACAGGAGGTACAAAAACTATCCATATGGTGTAGTAACAACAACTTGCACCTAAACATCGGCAACACGAAAGAAATGGTGTTAGACTTCCGTAGAAAAAAGGAGGAACCTGCCCCACTTTACATCAGGGAGGACTGTGTAGAGAGAGTTTCCTCCTTTAAATTTCTGGGAGTCTACCTCTGTGAAGATCTGACCTGGAAAGTTAACACAACCTAGGTGGCTAGAAAGGCCCAACAGAGGCTTCACTTTCTTAGGGTTGTGCGGAAGAACAGGGTAGAACAACAGCTAATGACCCTCTTTTACCGGTCTACCATAGAGAGCGTCCTCTCGTATGGTATTGTGGTTTGGTATGCTGGTCTGACAGCCGTGGACAGGAAAGTATTACAGAGGGTAGTGAGCACAGCACAAGACATTGTGGGCTGTTCCCTGACACCACTGGATGACATCGCCAGGGCTCATTGCCTTGGAAGAGTGAGGAAGATTCTCAGGGATGACTCACACCCTGGACGGTATCTCTTTACTCTACTACCATCCGGTAGGAGATACAGGAATATAGCCAGCCGTACCAACAGGCTGAAAAATAGCTTTTATCTGTGGGCTGTTAGGCTTTTAAATGGGACATAATCTTATGCAGAATTGACTTGGGAGACCGGGGTGTGGTGTAGTTGGTTCACATGGAGTGGTAGCATGGAGGGTTTGTTGTCACTGTGTGTTGGGTGGAGAGAGCACGGGGAGAGGCTCAGTTAATCTCAATGTACACATGTTGTACTTTGACAATAAAAGGTTTATATTATATTATATTTTTCTATTGTTGCCCTTCCTATCCTCATTTGCTTTTGAAAATATCCCACTGGCAGTATGGTATGAGCGGGGTCCCCTCTGGTGCTTTCTGCCTCCTCTAGGAGGAGCCATGATGTGCCGGAGCACCACAGCCAGAGTGGTTTGATTGGCTGAGTCAGACCATGTGGTGTGGAAGCCGATGGTGGTGGTGGGAGACACCTAAACATGGAAACCATCTTTCACAAGAAGGTGAACAAGACTTTTGCCTTCCCTTACAGAAGGTGGGATGTGAGGTTAAAAAGAAGCAAAGCGAGAGGAAAGGAGGCTGGCGTGGAAGCTTGCCCAACAACGAAATTTTGCTGTTTCGGTTCCTTGGGTAGTTCAAAGGCTAGGATGTCTACGGAAATCTTTTTAGTCTTTTATACTTTATATTCAAACTGCAGAGGGGAAGAATAAGAATAAAGTCAATGTGATTTTGAGGTTTTATTATTATTAATAATATATATATTGATTATATATTGGTCAGATGTAAAGGTAGACCTACAGTATGAGGTTTTATCAGATCTGTTTATTAAATTGGGTTTAACTTAAAGGTAAATTAAAAGTAATCTGTTCACTGACAAAGTTTCATCTTTAATTTGTTTCAGGTCAATATCCATATTACAGTCCAAATGTAATTTTTTCCACCTTTTTTGACAACTTTTACAACCAAAATTTGTTTCATTGGGCCAATTTCATTCCACATAGAAAACTGACATTTCCACTCATTAAAATAAATGGGTATGCCAGTGATAAATGTCCCAAAAGATTAATAAAATGCCTTCTTGTAATTTAAACCCACACAGTGCATGGTAACATTAATACTAGTAGTAACTTACAGTACCTTGAACAAAATCCTAGTATTTTAGATACACTAAAAATTTAAGGGTTTTTTTTTCCAGCTACAAAGGTAAACCTTGTAGGGTAGGCAAAGCGGGTTGTATGATGTGTGTGAGTTCTGCCACGTTTTTTTTAACAAAAAAAGCACTGCCTAGACCCATTATATAATAAAATCATGAAAACAGAAACAGGAGATGAGTATAATAGAAAGAGAGTTGTTAATAACAAACAGACCCACCTCATTTCATCTATCCCCTAGGGTCTCCAGGCCAGCTGGTGTAATCTGGTCTTGAGGGACCTTCAAAAGTTCAGGAGAGGTGAGGTCAACCTCATTTCTAGGGAGAGAAGATTCCATAATATGAGTGTCACAGCAGAAATGGCCCATTGCATAGGGCCTGTCAAATGTAGCTGGTTGAGGAAATCTGTTACATAGCAATTTCATTGGGTTTGGTAGGATGGGCAAATGAAATCAGAAAAAGGTGGAAAAACCCAGTCCCATACTGTCTAGACTTTTAAAGAAGAAATACCAGCACCTTGAACTGGACCCAGAAATAAACTGGTAAGTAATGTAGCTCATGCAGCAGAGGTAAAACATGCATTCTATGAGACAGAAAACCACTTACATGAGCGCATTTTGCTCCACTTGATATTCTTCAAGGTCAGCCGGATGTGTCCCGCACAGGCCATGCCCACCCCCACTACACAAAGGCAAAAAACATCACGATACGTCACATGGCACAATCAAGTTTGATACCCGTGGTTGAATGTGTCCAGTCTTCTTCAACCTGAAGCCTTCTAGAAAAGTTGGGCTTCGGCTCTCAAAATTCTCAGTTAACATGTGCTTAATTTGTATGTACTGAAGGATATCAAGTTATGACCAGAATATTTTCTCACTGCCATCTTGGGAGGACCTTTGGCTAGATGTGTGGTTGCTGACTAGGCAGCAGAGATAAATAGATCTCTTGACAGCTTCAGGTTTTCATGAAAGTGAGTTCTAACATCAGAATATCTAGTTGTACCAACAAGCTCTGATGTACACTAACTGATGTTGTTTTAGCCTCGCTTCTCTCATAATCTGGAATTTCCTCAATTTATCCTTCTCTGGAGAAGATTACTTCCCATCCATGTAAACATTTCTTTCTCTCTGGCTGTAATGAGCAGTATCTAGCCTTCTTCTGTTTACCAGCTGGACTCATTTTCCACCAGCCCCAGATGCACTGAAATGCAACTCTGTGCAGCACAACCACACACAGCTGTTTCCAATTAAATGTTTAAAGCCACTCAGCCAATTAGGGGGAAAGAGAGCCTCTAAAGCAGATGCTGGAATCGAGCATTTTATGGAATCATTTGCCCTGATGAGTTCCGATGCCCAGGCAAACCTATATTTTAATAACTATCATTACTTTCTGTTTTAATACTCAAAAATGATGAAACGGGATGGGGGGGAGCTAATGGCTTTCTTCAATTTAAATCTTTTGGGTACTTTCCAGCCAAAGTGAAGCACTCTGAATTCCTGCTATTTCTGTGGGAGAGATGAAAAAAGTATACTTGGCTTTCCAAGTGAAAAGAAGGGGACATTCTGCGGTTTAAATTTGGCTGGGACATGCACCTTTGTATCTACCATGTTTCCACAAAAATAAGACCTATCTTGAAAATAAGCCCTAGCTTGATTTTTACATGTGCATCTAATATAAGCCCTACCCCCAAAATAAGATCTAGTTTTGGGGCGAGGCACATGCAAACAAATCAAGCTAAGGTGGGGGTGGGGTATGGAGCTGCCCCACGTGCCTCATACTCGCTTATCTTAGGACTGCTGCAGCAAGGCCTCCCATGCCTGTTGTGCTGTTGCCTGAGTTCCTCTGAGGCCACTTGTGGCCATGCACCACGTGGCCCATTGTGTGGGTGCCACTGCTCATGGTAGGATGCCACATGGCTCATCATGCTGATCGTGCTTGTGCCACTGCTTGTGGCAGGAGGCCATGTGGCTCTTGCCACAAGCAGTGGCACTGGCATGATATGCCATGTGGCGTGTGGCCATAAGAGGCCACATAAGAACTCAGGCAGCAGTGCAGCAGGTGTTGGGGCATGGAGGCCTGGCTGTGGAGGTCCTAAGGTAAGCAAGTAAGACATCCCCTGAAAATAAGACCTGGTGCCTCTTTTGGAGGCAAAAAATATAAGACTGGGTTTTATTTTTGGGGAAACATGGTAATTTAAAGATCTTTGCTTCCCAGTTTGCTTTTTTAAGAAATTGTTTTTAATGACCAAATGTATACTTTGGGAAAATCCATGCAGAAAGTTACATGGTTTATTCCAAAACCTTAAAACATTCAATAATCATACAGACTTCTTTTAAGCAAGTTGCTAAGACATTCATATTCTTTCAGTCTAGTGTAAGTTTCTTGTCTTCTCTTTGATAACTGTTTGATTTTATTCTGTGTTGGTCTATTTTTTTTACTGTCTCTCACAGTCTTTCTTGCTTGATTGGAAGCTGCCTTGGGGACTGTTTTTATGACCAAGTAGCAAGATATTATTGATTAAGCTTGGAGAAAAAAAGATGAGATGCATACATTGGAAGACTGAAATCAAAATGTTACTTGGCTTTACATGAAAGATCTGCAATAGAAGATTTCTTTGGGTCTCAGTCATAGAATAGACCAACTTAATAGCATACTTGATGCAGAGTTTCTTTGAATTCACTGCTCTACAAAGTTCCAGGACTTTGACAGGCATGACATCATTTAATATACTAAATGAAAAACAAAAACAAAACAATGGGACTTAGTGTCAGATGTTAATCATTTTTCAGTATTTCCCAGAATGGGAGAACATTTAGGAGAAAGACTAAATAAATATGCAAGTGAGGTCTACTCTGTTTCATTGAAATCAACACAATGGGTATTGAATTGTGCTCATTTTATCATAAATCACTCTGCTTTGAAGACAACTTGTCAGTCACTGCTTTTGTTATTCTCCCTCTATCTCCACATCCTCTCCATAAGATATAGGTAAACACTGGAAAATATTTATATTATAACTTCTCTTTGTTTGAAAGCCTGTGCTGAACAACTGTCCCT
This sequence comes from Vipera ursinii, assembly GCF_947247035.1. Classification (NCBI taxonomy): domain Eukaryota; kingdom Metazoa; phylum Chordata; class Lepidosauria; order Squamata; family Viperidae; genus Vipera; species Vipera ursinii. The sequence continues at coordinate 78,176,882 of NC_139518.1, read as the reverse complement.
GGATCTTCACATGGATTTTTTTTTTAATTTAAAAGTTTTAACATACATTTTATCTTTAACAGTCCCCCCTCCCCCTCCCCTTTCCCTCCCTCCCTACCCCTGTGCCCCTCCCCCCCCCCGACTTCCCAGAGCTAAGTACAAGGTATAAAAAAAAAGAACAATCATAAACATCCATATACTAACAACCATAAACTCTAAAATCTATCACTCTCTGGCTCATATAGGATAATACAAACACTAATAATATTAAATATATATAGAGAAAAAAAGGAAAAAAAGAAAAAGAAAAGGAAGACTTATTCAAATGCTACATGAAACTTTTTAGTCCTATATTTGTTCTGGATATACTCAATCCATTTTCTCCATTCCATAATATAACGTTCTTGCGAGTGATCTTTCAGATAAGCCGAAATCTTTGCCATCTCTGCCAGGTCAGAAACCTTTAAAGTCCATTCTTCTATGGTCGGCAGTTCCTCTTTCTTCCAATACTGACCTATTAAGAGTCTTGCTGCCGTAATTAAATTCAACATCAACTTAGTGTCCACAACCGTAGCATCTGTAATTATTCCCAACAAAAAAATTTGCGGACAAAACTTTATCCTTTGCTTAAAAATCTTCTGCATATTCCACCAAATTTTTATCCAGAAGGCCTTAACCTTTTTGCACGTCCACCATACGTGAAAATATGTTGCATCTTCATCACCACACCTCCAATATTTTGGCTGATAATTCGGATACATACTTGCAAGCTTTTTAGGATCTAGATGCCATCTATAAAACATTTTATAAAAGTTCTCTCTTAAATTTTGAGCTTGTGTAAATTTTACGTTCCTCACCCAAATCTTTTCCCACGTATCCATTGTAATAACTTCTTGAATATTTTGGGCCCATTTTATCATACAGTCCTTAACAAGTTCTGTTTCTGAATCAATCTCTATCAATGCAAGATATATCCGTTTAATATGTGCTGGTCCCTGATTTCTAATTTGCTTTATCAGATTTTCATCAGTCATTGTAAAACCAATTTTCTGGTCTTCTTTCCACCTGGCCCGTAGCTGAATATATTGAAACCAAGTTTGAACAATCTTCTCATCTCGCAAGAGACTATATGGTTTCAGACACCAGACATTTCTTTCCAAGCTTAAAATCTCTTTATACGTAGTCACATCATGTTTAAAACCAACATTTATATTTTCTATTGCGTGTTTTGGAATTGCCCACAATGGTATCTTACAGTCTAACTTATGTCTATACTTCTTCCAAACTCTCAGCAATGCCTGTCTTAAAATATGCACTCTAAACACATTATCTACCTTCTTATCATACAACAAATATGCATGCCAGCCAAACAGCAAATCATGGCCCTCAAGATTTAATAATCTCTCTTGTGTCAAATTAATCCAATCGCTTATACCTGCTAACGCAGCAGCTTCATAATATAATTTAAGATTAGGCATTTTAAGACCACCTCTTTCACGAGTATCCTGCATAATCTTAAGTTTAACTCGTGGCCTTTTCCCTGCCCAGACAAATTTATTGATACCTCTCTGCCATTCCTCCAGATTAGAATCTTTCTTAAGAACCGGTATCATTTGAAATAAAAATAAAAATTTAGGCAGGACATTCATTTTCACTGCTGCGATTCGCCCCAACAAAGACAATTGCAGTTTTTCCCAACTCTCCATTTCTTTTTGGATTTTTCCCCATACTTTTTCATAGTTATTTTTATATAGTTTTGTATTAGAGGGCGACAAAAGCACCCCCAAATATTTGACCCTTTTAACAATCTCAAATCCAGTTAACCCTTCTAAAAGGGCCTTTTGCGATGCTGTCATGTTTTTAGCCAGAATTTTAGTTTTTTGTACATTAACTTTAAATCCAGAAACCTTCCCATATTGCATTATTATCTCCATCAGGTCCACAACAGAGCTCTCCGGCTGGGTCACTGTAACAACCAGATCGTCTGCGAACGCTCTCAATCTATAATCCTGATCTCTAATTTGTATACCCTTAATTCTTTCCGAGTTCTGTATTTTTACCAGTAATATCTCCAATGTTAACACAAATAACAAAGGCGATAACGGGCACCCTTGCCTTGTACCCTTCTCGATATTACATGCTTCTGACAAGCTATTATTAACTATTATTTGGGCTGTTTGTTTTTGATATAATGCCCTAATTGGTTGCAGAAATTTATCCCCGAAATTCATTTTATCTAAAACTTTCATCAAAAATTGCCAATTCAATTTATCAAAGGCTTTTTCAGCATCTAAAAAAATTAGCGCCGCAGGGATCTGGTTGTTCCTTTCCAAAAATTCTAACACATCAACTATATGCCTCACGTTATTTTTCATTTGCCTACCACTAATAAACCCAGTTTGATCCCCATGAATCACCTGTTGCAGAACCCTCATCAATCTATTAGCCAACACCTTAGCAAATATCTTGTAATCTTTATTTAATAATGATATCGGTCTGTAGTTTTTTACTTGAGTAACATCTTGGTCTTCCTTCGGAATCAAAGAAATAAAAGCAGTTCTCCAAGACAGAGGCACCTTTCCCCCTCTCTGGATTATCTGGAACAATTCCTTTAACTGTTTTATCATCTCTAATTGTAAATTTTTGTAGTAGGCCGCAGTCAGACCATCTGTACCTGGCGCTTTATCCACCTTCAACTCCTTAATTGCTGTAAGTATTTCTTCTTCTGTAATCAATTGATTAATCTCCTCTTTTTGTACTTGCGTAAGAACCGGAATGCTAGCATTCTCCAAATATACATCAATGTCTTTTTCGTTAATCTTCTCCTTAGCATATAATTTAGAATAAAAATCCACAAAGGCTTCCTTAATAAGATCCTGTTGAAACACTACCTTTCCCTTATATTCAATTTTGTCTATATTAATTTAATTTAATTTAATTTAATAACATTTATATACCGCCCTTCTCCCTGAGGACTCAGGGCGGTTCACAGGGCAGAATAAAATAGTGAATACAAACATTAAAAAAAGATTAAACAAATTGCCCTAGTTAAAAACAATATAAATACAACACTAAAAACCCCCAAAAAAGTTAAAAAACAAAAAATAAAATAACCCCAACACTCCCCCTCAGGCTAGGCCGGCTTGTACAAACAGAAATGTCTTAAGATCGCGACGAAAGGAGCGAAGATCGGGCGCCATCCGGAGCTCAACCGGTAGCTGATTCCACAGCTCCGGAGCGCCCACAGAGAAGGATCTCCCCCTGGGGGCCACCAATCGACATTCTCTGATCGGTGGCACCCTGAGGAGGCCCTCTCTGTGGGAACGCACAGGGCGCAGGGAGCTTGATGCCGGCAGCAGATGTTCCCTGAGGTACTCCGGCCCCATGCCATGGAGTGCTTTAAATACCGTTACCAGTACCTTGAATCTCACCCGGAAGACAACTGGCAACCAATGCAGCTCACGGAGCAGAGGCGTAAAGTGGGAGTATCGGGAGACTCCCAACACCACTCTCGCGGCTGCATTCTGTACCAGTTGGAGCTTCCGAGTAGTCCTCAAGGGCAGCCCCATGTAGAGAGCGTTGCAGTAGTCCAGACGAGAGGACACAAGCGCATGAGTGACCGTGCATAAATCGTCCCGGCTAAGATAGGGCCGCAATTGACGCACCAGGCGAACCTGTGCGAAGGCCCCCCTAGTCACGGCTCCTATATGGTCTTCCAAAGTGAGCCGTGAATCTAGGAGGACCCCCAAGTTGCGAGCCCTATCTACTGGGGGTAATAGTTCACCCCCCATAACTAGAGGTGGAATGTCCGAATAAACCCGGGACGAAGGTATGCAAAGCCACTCAGTCTTGTCGGGGTTGAGCTGGAGTCTGTTCCTCCCCATCCAGACCCGAACCGCCTCCAGGCAACGGGACATCACGTTGAGGGCATCACTGGGGTGGTTTGGGGTCGAAAAGAAAAGTTGGGTATCATCAGCGTACTGATGATACCCAACTCCAAAGCCACGAATGATCTCACCCAGCGGCTTCATGTAGATGTTGAACAGGAGAGGCGAGAGGACCGACCCCTGAGGAACTCCACAAATGAGAGACCTCGCGGTCGACCTCTGCCCCCCTGCCAACACCGACTGCGAACGTCCCAAGAGATAGGAGGAGAACCACTGTAAAACTGTGCCTCCCACTCCCAATCCCCTGAGACGCCGCAGCAAGATACCATGGTCGATGGTATCGAAAGCCGCCGAGAGGTCTAATAGGACTAGGACAGAGGAATGCCCCCTGTCCCGAGCCCTCCAGAGATCATTCACCAGCGCGACCAATGCCGTCTCCGTGCTGTACCCGGGCCTGAAACCCGATTGGTACGGGTCTAGATAATCCGCTTCATCCAGGACCAAAGGGAGCTGATGCGCCACCACACTCTCAACAACCTTCGCAAGAAAGCGAAGGTTGGAGACAGGACGAAAGTTGTTCAATACAGCCGGGTCCAGGACAGGCTTCTTGAGGAGAGGCCTCACCACCGCCTCCTTCAAGACGGCGGGGAAGATACCCTCACTCAAAGAGGCCGATATAACTGCCTGGAACCAGCTGCGTGTCCTCTCCCGGGCTGCATAAACCAGCCAGGAAGGGCACGGGTCCAATAAACATGTGGTGGTGCTCAGCCTCCCCATGATCCTGTCCACTTCCTCCGGAGTTACAGAATCAAACTCCTCCCAGATGGTATCGACAAGACCACCCGTGTCCTGATCGTCAGACTCTGCCCAGTCAGAGTCCAAACCGGTCCGAATCCGAGCGATTTTGTCCGACAGATGTTGGTTAAACTCCTCGGCACGTCCCTGCAAGGGATCCTCCCTCACCTCCTGATTTAGGAGGGAGCGAGTCACCCTAAACAGGGCGGCCGGGCGATTATCTGCGGACGCAATAAGGGTGGCGAAGTGGTTAGACCTCGCCTCCCTAATTGCAGCGAGATAAGACCTAATATAGGCTCTTAGTCGCAATCGGTCGGGTTCGGATCGGCTGGACCTCCAACCGCTCTCTAGGCCCCGTCTCCGACGCTTCATCTCCCGGAGCTCCGCAGAAAACCATGGAGCCCGACGGGATCTGCACCGGGTCAGGGGCCGCAAGGGTACAACTCGGTCAAGGGCCTCAGTGGCCGTCCTTTCCCAGGCCTCCACTAGGGCCTCGGCCGAGCTGTGAGTGAGGGAGGCAGGTGGGGACCCCAGCGCCTCCTGGAACCTTTGGGGATCCATTAAGCGTCTGGGGCGGTCCCATTTGAGTGGTTCCAAACACCCACGGCGGGGGGTGGCAAAACGGAAGACCAGCCGCAGGAGATGATGATCGGTCCATGACAGGGGCATAATAATTGGAGAGCCCCCACCAAGATCATCTAACCACCGTCCAGACAAGAAAACAAGGTCAAGGGTGTGGCCTCCTTCATGAGTCGGTCCCGTAATTACTTGCGTCAGGTCCATGGCCGTCATGGAGGCCATGAACTCCCGAGCTAACTCAGATGATCCTCCCAGCGATGGTAGGTTGAAGTCCCCCAAAACTATAAGTTTCGGGAACTCAACCACCAGCCCCGAGAGGACATCAAGCAGCTCAGGCAGGGCTGCTGCTGCGTGACTAGGCGAAAGGTACACCAGCAGCAAGCCCAACTGCGCACCAGGGCCGCATCTCAAAAAGAGAGACTCACACCCGACTGTCTGGGGAACGGTGGCCTCCCGCGGACACAAGGTCTCCCTCACAACAACAGCCACTCCCCCACCCCTACCCTGAGCCCGAGGCCGGTGCAGCACCCGGAAACCTGGTGGGCAAAGATCAACCAGAGGAACACCGCCCTCTGGGCCCAACCAGGTCTCCGAGATGCAAGCCAGGTCAGCCTGCTCACCCTCGACCAAGTCTCGAACGAGAGGAGCCTTATTAACGACCGACCTGGCATTCAAATACACCAGCCGGAGCTCAGGAGGCTGCACATCCTCACTCCCGGGACCTCGGGGCGGAACCAGAGGGTCGATTAGAAGCCCTCTGCTTTTTCCTTAGTCTATAAGCTAGCCATCTACCTGGCTTATTAGCATTGCAAAAAGTGTTATGCCTGGCAAACCGCAAATTGGTAGCCACCTGGTCAGCCATTAGTTTATCAAAATGGATTTTTAATAAATCACTGGAGATATGTTATATCCCTTCTTGCTTCAAATACTCTACCATCATCCTAGTTACTAACAAATCTTCCATCAGGGAGCTGATTGACTACAGGCCAGTTGCTCTGACATCTGTAGTTATGAAGATTTTTGAGAGGTCATCCCAAAGGTATTCTCAAGAGGCAACTGGACTTACTCTTTTTTTTTTAAGTCATTTTGCTTCTCATCCAAGAAGCTTCTTGAGCTGAAGAAGTTTCTCAGATGACAAGCAGAACGTCTTCAAGGAAAAACAATGAGTTGCCCGTTGAAAAAGCACTTTTGGAACAACCATGACCTGGATGACTGGGAATCTCCATAGACATTTTGAGAGGTCAATGTTGGCCCACTCAAAAGTCATCATGGATCCACTGTTAAATGCTCGCAGTTTGCCTTTTGAGCAAATAGGTTGGCAGATGATGCTCTCAATATGACACTGCATTACTTCTTGTAACATCTTGAGTCCCCAGAGACCTATGAAGTCCTTTTTGTAGACTTCAGCTCAGCATTCAATACCATCATTCTAGAAATTCCTCACTCTAAACTGATTGAGCTCACTGTGCCTGTTCATATTTGTAGAGGATCATCATTTTTTTTTGACAGATAGGAAGAAACAATTGAAGCTAGGGAAAATTACACCTAGTACCCAGATAATTAACACAGGCACCCCTCCTCTATTGGCTGTGTGCTCTCTCCATTGCTCTTCTATGTCTATAACAATGATGAATGGAATGGAATGGAATGGAATGGAATGGAATAGAATAGAATAGAATAGAATAGAATAGAATAGAATAGAATAGAATAGAATAGAATAGAATAGAATAGAATAGAATAGAATAGAATAGAATAGAATAGAATAGAATAGAATAGCTTTATTGTCATTGTATAACTCAGGACGCTGAGCTTGTCGATCAGAAGGTTGGCAGTTTGGCGGGTCGAATCCCAAGTGCCGCATAGCAGAGTGAGCGCCTGTTACTTGTCCCAGCTTCTGCCAACCTAGCAGTTCGAAAACATGTAAAAATGCAAGTAGAAAAATATGGACCACTACGGTGGGAAGGTAACAGCGTTCCGTGTGCCTTTGGCGTCTAGTCACGCCGGCCACATGACCACGGAGATGTCCTCAGACAAGCGCTGGCTCTTCGGCTTTGAAACGGAGATGAGCACTGGCCCCTAGAGTCGGAAACAACTAGCACGCATGTGCGGGGGAACCTTTACCTTTACCTTTTATAGTGCATGCTACACACAAGTAAAAATCCCAAATAAAAACATGCATTATATACACACATCCTTCACATTCTATTCACATTCTATTCACCATTGCACTGCCCCTAATATTACACTTCACTGTTGCACTATACAGTAGTATTTTATATGGTTACAGCTCTGGGATAAAAACTATTTTTCAGCCTATTTGTCTTTGTTTTTATTATCCTGTACTGTCTGCCAGATGGTAATAATTTAAAAAAAGAATGTCCAGGATGAGATGAGTCTTTAAAAATGTTTTGAGCTTTCCTAAGACAGCAGGAACTATACAGTTCGTCCAGGAGTGGGAGGAAAGGGCAGCCAATAATCCTCTAGGTGATGGTAATGCATCTCAAGGCAATCTTCTGTTAATGTACTGAAGTTTGCAGATGATACAACAGTCATTGGCCATATTCGAGACAGTTATGAATCTGCATATAGACAGGAGGGTGAACAAGAGGCCCTGTGGTGCAACTGGAACAATCTGGAGCTAAACATGCTTAAAAATGATAAGAGATAAGAGTGGATTTTAGGAGGAACCCTCCTACTATATTCAACAGCATACTTATCCAGGCCTCCTACAATATTGATTTTGTAATTGCTGAGCAAAAAGTTCTGATTTTAAAAGAGATCCCTGCAAAGATTTTAAGAAAAAGGAAGGAATTTGCTTTTTTGACACAAGAATTGAGACGACGTGATATCAAGTTTAGATGGCAAATACCAGTGGGTATGGTGGTGACCTATGAAGGTACGAGGTACTGTTTTACCACGGAGATTCAGACACGTGATTTCTACAGTAATGTTTTAAAAGCAGTCCCCATACCATCTTTGGAATCTACAAAGAAAAAAGGTGAGAGAGAGTCTCAACGTTCCAGAGAGAACCCGCAAGTTGCTGAAGGGTTAACGCAGACAGATGTGAAAGATACAGGAGTGGGTCAAATTTCATTATCACTGGAGAAGGCCAGAAATTGGAAGAGGCGTGCTACTTCTGGACGAATGAATCAAGCCTGAAGATTTAGTCATATAACTGTAAGAGACAATAATGTAATAAGGATTATGGGAATTGGAATTGCAAAAGGACTAAATATTTGGGGATATACTTTTTACCCTTATAAAATAATTATGTAATATTTTGTGTTGCTTTAGTTTTAAGATGATTATGAAAAGTTAATTGGGAAGATTTGTAGTAGTGTTTATTGATATTCTGTAGGTTATGATTTGTTATTTGGATGAAAAATTTTAAGCTTTTAGTTGGATAGAAGAATAGTTTTATAAAATTGATATAAATTGTTTTCTTTGTGATTGAAGCTAACTTGTAATATTTTTACGGGTAATATTGGAATAGGTAATAGAATATAAGAATATAAGAATGATGTGATTATATAAAAAAAATTTAAGTTTGGAAAGTAATCTACGGTATTTTAAGTTGTATAACATATTAGGATAATGTGAATTTAAAGCTTAGTTGGAATGAGGAATAGTTTTAGACAATTGATATAAATTGGTTTATTTGGGATTGTTTTTATTGGGTATCAGATTAGAAGGTATTATTTTGTATTTGAATAATTATTGATATGATATATATATGTATGTTTGGAATTTACCTATATGAGTTAAAGTTTGATAGTTTGAATAGTTTAGGATTGTTTGCGTAAGTTAGATCATGATTGTTTGTATTTTTATATCCTGTGTTTTGGTATTAGATTGGAAAGTATTATTTTGTATTTGTATAATTATTGATATGATATATATATATATATATATATATATATATATATATATATATATATATATATATATATATATATATATATATATGTTTGGAGTTTTCTTATATGAGTTAAAGTTCGGTAGTTTAAATAGTTTAGGATTGTTTGCGTAAGTTAGATTATGATTGTTTGTAATTTTATATCCTGTATTTTGCTCTGGGAAGCGGGGGGGGGAGGGGAAAGGGAGGGAGGGGTTGGGGAAGGTTGGGGAGGGGGAAGAGGGTGGGAGGGGAGAGGGTTGGGAGGGTTTTTTTTTCTTTTTTTGGTTTGTTAAAGATAAAATGTATTGTAAAACTTTTTAATTAAAAAAAACAGCATAGTATATGTAGTCCTCAACTTACAACCACAATTGAGCCTAAAATTTCTGTTGCTAAGTGAAACACTTGTTAAGAAAGTTTTGCCCCATGTTACAATCTTTCTTGCCACAGTTGCTAAGTAATCATTGCATTTGCTAAGTTAGTAACAGGATTGCACTTATGACCGGTTGCAGCATCCTGAAGTCCCATAATCACCATTTGCTCCTTTAAAAACAAAACAAAACAAAAATTCTTGCAAAAAATGCCCATTGGAGAAGTTGGGTTCGGTTAATGACTGCATTTCCTTAACACCCGTGTGACTCACTTAGTGACTGGTGTAAAAATTGTCATAAAATCAGGTAAGATTTGATTTACAGCAGTGGTGGAATTCAGCCAGTTTGCACCACTTTGGCAGAACCAGTAGTTAATTTTTTCTTGCCCAGAATGGACTTCTGGAAACAGCATCCACAGAGAGAACCAGTTGTTCACATATTTGAATCCCACCACTGATTTTCAGCCACAATGAGTTATGGCCATTCCGGTCCAAACTGTGGTCGTAATTTGAGAACTGCCTGTATACATTTGTTTCACCTCTAGAAAGTGAATTCATATTTGAAGTTTCTTGGTCTGCATAGGAATTTGGATTTTGCCTGGATCTGATGTTATTATGGGATGTTGCTCTCACCCAGAGGTACAATTGCATGAAGAATATGAATAAGATGAAGGTCCTTACTATTATATCTGACACTGTGCCATTCCCTTTTCTAGATGAGTTTAGGATTTTTAAATATATAACTTTGTTATATATATATTATTTATAGAAGTCCCAAGTCATGTTGTAATTCTAGATTCTGAGCAGCATGGGCCATTGGTATAATGAATTCAGAATTAGCTATGTTCACTGAAATGGTTCTTCTAACTAACAATGTGGGTTTTATTTGCTTGTTGTTACGATAAGATATACATGAAGGGTAGATATATACAAATAAAGTTCTAGACATAAAAGTAATTTCATAAAAAAAAATAGAGGAAGTTTTGTATTGTTTTTCTTCAAGTTTATAATAAATGTCATTGTAACGTATTTGGTATTTATCACCTGGTTATATAATTGAGAAAGCGTGAATAAATGGAGCAGCAAATGTTATTAAAAAGAATGATTTCTCTATTGACTCTGTCATTTTAGTGTCTTTTCCCCTAAAAAAAACCACCCGTAATGTGTTTTCACAGTTTTTAAATAATCTTCTGCCGAAATTATAAATAATTGAAGTTCACTTGTACAGCTGCTGTTTTCACCCAATGTTTGGAAAATGGATTGCTAATGTTCTTTATGGTCTACCTCTCTTACCTGCATATCCGTTGTCCATAATTTACAGGGAGCAATTTGTGTACTGCTCAAGAGGTTAAATGACTGGGCTGTTAAATTTGCCCAGTCCCAGCCAGACACATTATCTTCCTCAGAAGAGGAAGAAACTTGCATTTCAGATGCTAAACATCAAGCATAGCAATTGATCAGTTGGATGATGTGCCATCAAATCATTTTTGACTGTGAATGATCACTTAAATTGGTTTTCTCCTTGAGGATCTATCCCTAACCTGGTGTTTCAGGACTTCCAATGGTGCACCCATTTCCATTGTACCTGAGTCCATTCATCTTCCTGCATGTCTTTCTTTCCTTCCATCATTCCTAGCATTACAGCCTTTTCCAGGTCTTCATATTATGTGTCTGAAATAAGATAATTTGAGCCTAGTTATTTGGGCCTCAAATGAAAAATCAGTTGACTTGTTCAGTGATCTATCAATTTAATTCCTTGGCTGACCATAGTATTCTAGCACTGAAAGGCCCAGATGTAGACACCACTGCTGTGGTGATGAATACTCACACTTAGAATAGGCAAGAGTAAAGATCTAGAGGCAACGGAGGGCCTATGTTGAGTACCAAAGGAATGAGTTTCTACTTACAACATGATTTGAAGCCAAATTTGACTCTGAGGAAGAAATATAATTTGAGAAACTTTTCAGAGTTGACCTTCCCTAGTTCTTATGAAGATAAGGGGAGGGAGGGAGGAAGTGCATTCAGACTTGCAAGTTTTTTGTTTCTGTAACATTATAATAAAAGGTAATAAAAGTATTATCTTTCACAAACGTGGTTTAGTTTCCTAATCTGATCTTTCCATCTTGAATGCTGTCTTCCTGGGACTTTAATTCCCTTCCTCCAGAGAAGCTACCCATGAACTTTTCTCTCTTCTTGACTGGCAACCAACAACTGCTCCGCACATTCATATAAGTTTAGTCTCTTCTCTTCTCTTCTCTTCTCTTCTCTTCTCTTCTCTTCTCTTCTCTTCTCTTCTCTTCTCTTCTCTTCTCTTCTCTTCTCTTCTCTTCTCTCCTCCTCTCCTCTCCCCTCCCCTCCCCTCCCCTCCCCTCTCCCCTCCCCTCCCCTCCCCTCCCCTCTCCTCTCCCCTCCCCTCCCCTCCCCTCCCCTCCCCTCCCCTCCCCTCCCTCCCTTCTCTTCTCTTCTCTTCTCTTCTCTTCTCTTCTCTTCTCTTCTCTTCTCTTCTCTTCTCTTTCAAATTTTGGATCAGAATGGCAGTATGTCAGTGTGAGTGTGTGTGTGTGTGTTTATTGGTTTTTTTATGTTCAGGTTTTACCACATAATGTCAGCTCCTTGTCAGAACGCTGCCATTCTAAGGGGAGGGGTGATGTAGATTGGGGGGGTTGAGAATTTGTTGATTTGCTTTGATGTATCGGTATGGGAATTTGGGAGGGGGGAGATGGGCCATCAGGGCCATCTGGATGGACTCTTTTCTGGTCAGTTCCAGCCTGTTACAAGGTTGCAGCACCAGAAAGATGACTTGTTATCACCTCAGCTCAGAGTTCTCATAACACCTTCATGCCAGGGATTGTCTCTTGATGGACTGGGGCATTGGGGTGGGGTTTTCATATTGGGGAATTTAGCTTAACAGTTTGCATGGGAACTTCAGATTCTGCCTGACTTCCTTGCAATCACTTTCTCTCAGTAAAAGTTTCTTTTGAAATAATGTTCATTTTAAGAGTCATGCTTTCCTGAATAGGTAGCTAAGGCAGGACCTTACCCACAAGCTGCCTGGAGTCACTGTGGTGAGTTAGGCAGCCATATAATTTTTCTTAATAAATAAATAAATAAATACTCTCCCCCAAACAATGGAGGAGGTAGCTATCCCCAATGGGCTCTAGTCCCCAACATCTGTTTTCCAGACTGAACAAATGGGATTGTTGTCGCTACATCTTCCCATAACAGCTTCGCTAGCAGTCAGGTCAGCTCATCAACCCCCATTTTTCAAAGTAAAAGTTTGAATTTCTTCTCTCCTTTTCTTTCTCCTTTTGCTGACTCATACTAGCAGAACAGCAGCCATAATAGGCCGCAAAAAACTCCATGTCACAGTGATATTTTGCTGGATTAATTTTTGAATTAATTGGGTGCTAAGAATATTCTGCCTTCCTTTTGTCAACTGTTGTGAACCCTGAGGTTGCAAGAGATCTGCTTGTTAAAAATAAGATGCCATAACTGGCCTCTTACAATACTAATCAAAACTTTTGGACCAATTTATAGCTTTATGACCTGGTGATATATCAGTAGACTTATTTATAATTGCTCTGTTTAATTCTCTGCTGAAAGTCTTGCTGTGCTTTGAAAAAAGTATTTATCAGTGTGGGACAGAGATGATTCAGAGCATCTAAAAAAACTCCATCCAGAATTGGTTCTAGTTAGATTTGGATGGGATGTCACCAGTAAAGAACAGGACTGTAATTTATAACTAAAAATATTTTAAAAATCATATATTTCCAAGAATGGTACATGGATGTGTTCCACAAGGAAGACGCTAGGACCTGACCTCAAGTAGAAATGGAAGTAACTTTTTATAAGTACTAATAGATTTTTCAAATTTATATTATTTTTCCTCTCCCCCCATGCAGAAACATGTATTTCTACATACATTGTAGTGGGAAAATCTTTAAAATAATATGAATTGAATAATATGATTTTCTAATTGCAAGATTTGGAAATGAGGTAGGATGTATTTATGAATATCCAGATCTGAGCAATACATTCCTGGCTATTTTGTATATATATCAGTTTCTCAGTTTGAGATCGGGTAATTCATATCTCCTCAGGTCCCTATTTGTGGTTTCCTGAGGATTCCATAACCAATTCAGCAGCAAAATGGACAATATTCATAGAGCAGCATTCTGAAACCTCTGTCAGGTCCCTTCTCCTTCCCTTTCTAGCTTCCCAAAATTAGATCACTGAAATTTAGTTATTTGGCCATCAAACTTCAAAATTATGGTTTTTGAAGGGTTTTGTGGAAAGAGAATAAAAGGTGATTCACTTCTATCCCATCCAACCATTCCCCAATATTTTTTTTCTCTTTTTACATCTTTGTAAGCCCTTTAATTGGGGTGGAGTCAGGATGACAGAATGGATCTGAGCATTTACTGGCCGGATGCCCTTCCTGATGCCTATGTGGAGTTTGTAGCAGATATTTTCTCTTTGTGACCTGTTAGAGAAACATCTGTCACTGCCTAGGATTGAACTCTCGAACTTCTCAGTGGGAGGTCAGCGTCTTCATCTCTAGGCCACCACGTCACTCTCCATTCCCCAAGATATGAAACAATTTAAAAATTAAAAAAATAGGGAAAATTAAATAGAAATTGGGGGAAAATACTGAAATCACCAAAGGCAAAGTTGTGGCCCCAAAGAACAAAGTGGTCCATTCTGGAATATTAAGCTAGTAAACACATGTTGTTTAAAGCACAGCTGGAAGAGAAATAACAAACTGTTCAGTAGTTATGCTTCTTCTGAACTCTATTTTATCCTTACATGTTTAGCATTTATATGAACTTCAAAGGAAATGCTGGGATTCCTGGGGGAAATCCCAAGCTAAGCTTTAGATCTGTTTTCAAAATGACCCTTCAAGTTACTTTAAAAGCCCACATTTGCTGTCACCATTTTATCCTCCTGGATGCCCTGTTGGTCATGTGTGGCTGTCACAATCATCTTGTTGCAGGACAAAATCAGGTCCGATATATATCTGATTAAGAGAAAGAGTTGGATGACTGGAAATGTAAAAATCTTTACTGAAGATGCATGACAAATCTTCCTTCTGAGTTCTGTGGAATTCAGTTCTCTTCAAATCATATTGCTTTGCTCTCTTTTTTTAGCATCTTCAGCCAGATTTTAAAAGTTAGCAAAGGTAGGAGTCAAGAAGATTCCCCTGAGAGCAGATGAGATTCATCCCAGAGACTGTTGCTTTTTCTCTTAGGAGGTTATTTTGAGCTTTCCTCCCTCTTATGTGTGGTTAACCAACTACACATAAAGAGCTCCTCTCCACTGAATCTGCTTCTCACAGAGAGAAATCCTTGTTGGTGTGCTATTTTTAACCCTAAACATTTTTTTTCATTTTTTCCCCATGTTGGAAGCACCAAAGTGCTTCCATGTCATCAAAACGATTTGCCAGTGACATCACCATTGCCTGGAGGCATGCCCAGTTGGGGGCTTTTTTCAGGTCTCCATGAAGTTGTCCACCAAAATGGTACCCATTAATCTACTCATGATCACCTGCTTTTGAACTGCTGGGTCAGCAGGAATTGGACACTGTGACAGGAGCTCATCTCACCCTATGGCAGCAACGGGTCTCAAATGCTAGACAGCTGATCATCAGCCTAGCATACTCACTTTGTGAGCCACTACTGAGACCCACTGAGAATTAAATCCTGGGACTCTGCATTGCCAATCCAACATTTAAGCACTTTGCCACACTTGCTCTTTGTTGTACATCATTAATATTATGGATTGTCTACACTTTCTCTGCTTACTAACACAACAAAAACTTCTGATTTTTAAATAGCTTTCTACGATCTCAACTTTGGATCTTTGCCACCACTAGCGGTATAGTAGGGACGCGGTGGCTCAGTGGGTTAGGATGCTGAGCTTGTCGATCAGAAGGTTGGCAGTTTGGCAGGTCAAATCCCAAGTGCCGCGTAACAGAGTGAGTGCCTGTTACTCGTCCCAGCTTCTGACAACCTAGCAGTTCGAAAGCACGGAAAAATGCAAGTAGAAAATTAGGGACCACTACGGTGGGAAGGTAACAGCGTTCCGTGCGCCTTTGGTGTCTAGTCATGTCGGCCACATGACCACGGAGGCGTCCTTGGACAAGCACTGGCTCTTCGGCTTTGAAACGGAGATGAGCACCAGCCCCTAGAGTCGGAAACAACTAGCACGCATGTGCGGGGGAACTTTTACCTTTACCTTAGCGGTATAGTGGTTAAAGTTGTATTTGCACAGTACATTTAGTGTGGTTATTTCTGAGTGGACTAGAAAGCATCTGACTTTCTCCATAGGGGCTTTTCATGAAGCTGATACCAATGATTGTGAACAAACAGGAAGTTTATTTCTTTCATACTGTATAATACTTTTTGCCCCAAAGGACATAGCCGATTTAATGAAAACAGAATGTTGGATTAAACTGAATTTGGTGTAGCCTTCTCCAACATGGAGCCCTTAAAAACTGGCTGAGAATTGTAAGAATATAGTTTCATACAGGGGACAGCTTTAGTTGAAACTTATTCAAAGATTATGGAGAGCTTTTTAATGTATTTTTTCTTATAGCTAATACAAGTTCTCCATTCACTGGTAAAACAAATATGGTTATGCTTTACTGCTAAATCAGTTATGTCTATTTCAAAGTGTTGATTTATATCAAGGATGTGCACTGTTGGCTTATATTGGCTGAAATTAGCTTAGCTGTGCTCTATGTTCTCCACTGCAAAGCACCAGACATATCTCAGTATTTCTAATGCAAATCTGAATAATGGTACATTATCTGCAATTAGTTGAGTTCTCTCTCTCTTTCATTCACTCCCTCATTTTGTAACCCCTCTACTGATTATAATATGAAACCTTCTCCATGCTTACAAGCTAGCTGTAAATATAAACATGCATATATATTTTTGCATGAGAAAATTAAAACCACAAATTATTTCTTCCTTCACTGGATTGGACTGTGTATGTGCTCATGGAGTTGGAGAAACAAAATCCCATCCTGGATTTAATGATTGCTCTCTCAAAGAGACCAAATTGGGTGGACCAATTTTCATTTTAATTAAAGTGGCCTGTTCTATCTGCTATGTCAGGAAGAGTGTCATGGTCTATCTCATTATCAGCCATGGACTCCAGCTCCTGTCCTTAAAAATAAGAGCACATATAATAACTCTTATGAATTGTGCAAACAAAACAGCAGCCTAAATTTAATGCCATATCATTCATGTCTCACTTCAAGTAGAAATCCAAAATCTAGGGGAAATTCAAATCTCCCCAGGACAAAATCCTCTACCTTAAGAAAAAAGTGATTTTATGCAGCAAAAGCTGAATAGTCACTTAGTGAAAAATTCATTGCTGAGGATCAAAGTGAACGAATCAACCAAGTACCATTTATCTATCCCACATTGTAGAGGATGCATAGCATCCATCTGTACAAAGTGTTCCTAATTTTTAAAAATGCCTACATTGTATACTGTATCAGTAACAGACAGTACAGGAGAGTAAAGATCACACTCCATTTGTTGCACACATATCCCAAGCCACCAATGAAGTTGAAATAGTAGTCATTAAAAGAGTCCTGAAACAATGGCACAAAGAATCGTGTTATTATCACAGCAATAGCACTTAAGCACTGGCGCATACAGGATATATCACTTTATAGTGCTTTACAACACTCTCTAAGCAGTTTACAAATATCAGCATATTGCCCACAGCAATCTGGGTCCTCATTTTACTGACCTCGAAAGGATGGAAGGCTGA
Source organism: Vipera ursinii (assembly GCF_947247035.1). Taxonomy (NCBI): domain Eukaryota; kingdom Metazoa; phylum Chordata; class Lepidosauria; order Squamata; family Viperidae; genus Vipera; species Vipera ursinii. Next base: position 78,159,592 of record NC_139518.1, on the reverse strand, counting down.
GTCAACCTTGAGCTGGTCAAGATCAAACTCCTGGCAGTGGGCAGAGTTTGCCTTCAATACTGCATTCTAACTACTGCTCCACCACAGCTTCTCATGATCATGACTCCAGAGGCATATTATAAAGAGAAACAAGGCTGTAAACCCTGAATGGCTGCTTGGGGCCCACAGCTTGGAACACTGTAGTGCAGTCTTTTTATTGAAAGAGTTCTGAAGAGCATGCTATGTCTAGCTTATATGTCAGTTATCTGGGATGTATCATTAGATTCTTTGGACAGGCACAGCCTGCTGATTTTCTTATTTATTAAAACTGAAAGAGGAAATTTCTATCTCATTCCTGCTCAGTGACTTGGGTATTTGGGTATGGCCGGGAAAGGCCAGGGGCTTGCGATATAAACCTAATAAGAGGCCCCTGGTTAATTTTTTAGCTAAATTTTTTAGGGGGTTGGGGAGGGGGGTGGGGGGTAGTGGTTGTTTGGCGGTGGGGGGTAGCCAAACAACTTTGTTGCAGGCCAGGCCTGGGTCTGACGGCGTTCGTGGGGAGCGGGTTGTGGGTACATCTGGGGCTCTTGAGCGGGTCGTGGGACTACCAATTCCCACGACGGGGAAAGGCAGCAGGCGGATAGATAGGGGGCCATATTGTTACCGGGAGGGCCGTCTCCGCTGTCTTCAAGCGGTGAGGCGCTCCGACCCTCTGGTTCTTCCCCGAGGTCCCGGGAGCGGGGATGTGCAGCCTCCTGAGCTCCGGCTGGTGTACCTGAATGCCAGGTCCGTGGTTAATAAAGCTCCCCTCGTTAGGGATCTAGTTGAGGGTGAGCATGCGGACCTGGCTTGCATCACGGAGACTTGGTTGGGCCCAGAGGGTGGGGTCCCTTTGGTTGACCTCTGCCCACCAGGTTTCCGGGTGCTACACCGGCCACGAGCTCAAGGTAGGGGTGGGGGAGTGGCGGTTACCATTAGGGAGACCTTATGTCCGCGGGAGGCCACCGTTTCTCAGATAGTCGGGTGTGAGTCTCTCTTCATGAGATTTGGTCCTGGGGCGCAGTTGGGCTTGCTGCTGGTGTACATTTCGCCTAGTCTCACAGCGGCAGCCCTGCCCGAGCTGCTCGATATCCTCTCGGGTTTGGTGGTTGAGTTTCCCAAACTTATAGTTTTGGGAGACTTCAATCTACCATCCCTGGGAGGTTCATCTGAGCTAGCTCGGGAGTTCATGGCTTCCATGGCGGCCATGGACCTGACGCAAGTAATTTCAGAGCCAACTCATGAGGGAGGCCACACCCTTGACCTGATTTTTTTATCTAGACGGTGGTTGGATGATCTAGGTGGGGGCTCTCCATTTATTATGCCCCTGTCATGGACCGATCATCATCTCCTGCGGCTGGTCTTCCGCTTTGCCACCCCCCGCCGTGGGGGTACGGAGCCAATTAGATGGTACCGCCCCAGACGCTTAATGGATCCTGACAGATTCCAAGCGGCGCTGGGGTCCCCACCTGCCTCCACTGCTCACAGCTCGGCTGATGCCTTAGTGGAAGCCTGGGGAAGGGCAGCCACTGAGGCACTTGACCGGGTTGTACCCTTGCGGCCCCTGACCCGGCGCAGATCCCAGCGAGCTCCATGGTTTTCCGTGGAGCTCCGGGAGATGAAGCGCCGGAAACGGGGCCTAGAGAGCTGCTGGAGGTCTAGCCGATCCGAACCCGACCGATTGCGGTTAAGAACCTATATTAGGTCTTATCTCGCAGCGATGAGGGTGGCGAGGTGTAATTACTTCTCCACCCTCATCGCGTCCGCAGATAATCGCCCGGCCGCCTTGTTTAGGGTGACTCGCTCACTTCTTCATCAGGAGGTGAGGGAGGATCCCTTGCAAGGTCGTGCCGAGGAATTTAGTCATCATCTGTCGGATAAAATCGCTCGGATTCGGACCGGTTTGGACTCCAGCTGGGCAGAGTCAGGCGATCAGGACACGGGCGGTCTTGTCAATGTTATCTGGGAAGAGTTTGATTCTGTGACCCCTGATGAAGTGGACAGGATTATGGGGAGGCTGAGCTCCTCCACATGTTTGTTGGACCCGTGCCCTTCCTGGCTGGTTTATGCAGCTAGGGAGAGGACACGAGGCTGGCTCCAGGCGGTTATATCTGCTTCTTTGAGTGAGGGTTATTTCCCCGCCGTCTTGAAGGAGGCGGTGGTGAGACCTCTCCTCAAGAAGCCTGTCCTGGACCCAGCCGTTTTGAACAACTTTCGTCCAGTCTCCAACCTTCGCTTTCTTGCGAAGGTTGTTGAGAGTGTGGTGGCGCATCAGCTCCCTCTGGTCCTGGATGAAGCGGATTATCTGGACCCCTACCAATCGGGTTTCAGGCCCGGGTACAGCACGGAGACGGCATTGGTCGCTCTGGTGAATGATCTCTGGAGGGCGCGGGATAGGGGACATTCCTCTATCCTAGTCCTATTAGACCTCTCAGCGGCTTTCGATACCATCGACCATGGTATCTTGCTGCGGCGTCTCAGGGGATTGGGAGTGGGAGGCACAGTTCTTCAGTGGTTCTCCTCCTATCTCCTGGGACGCTCGGAGTCGGTGTTGGCAGGGGGGCAGAGATCGGCCCCTAGGTCTCTCGTTTGTGGAGTTCCTCAGGGGTCGGTTCTCTCGCCTCTCCTGTTCAACATCTATATGAAACCGCTGGGTGAGATCATTCGTGGTTTTGGAGTTGGGTATCATCAGTATGCCGATGATACCCAACTTTTCTTTTCGACCCCAAACCACCCCAGTGATGCCCTCGCCGTGATGTCCCGTTGCCTGGAGGCGGTTCGGGTCTGGATGGGGAGGAACAGACTTCAGCTCAACCCTGACAAGACTGAGTGGCTGTGCATTCCGGCATCCCGGGACATTCCAAATGTTCCATCTCTTTCTATGGGGGGTGAGCTCTTACCCCCCGTGGATAGGGCTCGCAACTTGGGAGTCCTTCTAGATTCGCGGCTTACTTTGGAAGAGCATATAGTGGCCGTGACTAGGGGGGCTTTCGCCCAGGTTCGCCTGGTGCGCCAGTTGCGGCCCTATCTAAACCGGGATGCCCTGTGTACAGTCACTCATGCGCTCGTGACCTCTCGCCTTGACTACTGTAATGCTCTCTACATGGGGCTTCCCTTGAAGACCACTCGGAGGCTCCAACTGGTACAGAATGCGGCCGCGAGAGTTGTCTTGGGAGTTTCCCGGTACTCCCATGTTACACCTTTGCTCCGCGAGCTGCATTGGTTACCAGTTGTCTTTCGGGTGAGGTTCAAGGTGTTGGTTACGATCTTTAAGGCCCTACATGGCATGGGTCCGGGTTACCTCAGGGACCACCTGCTGCCGGCATCGACTCCCCTCCGCCCTGTGCGTTCCCACAGAGAGGGCCTCCTCAGGGTGCCGCCAGTCAGGGAATGTCGACTGGTGGCCCCCAGGGGGAGGGCCTTCTCTGTGGGGGCCCCGGCTTTATGGAATCAATTGCCGGTGGAGCTCCGGATGGCACCAGACCTTCGAACTTTCCGTCGGGGCCTGAAGACACATCTGTTCGAATTAGCTGGTCTGGCCTGATGGGGATTATGGGTTTTTTAATTGTTTTTAATCTGTACTACTGTTTTATTGGGCAAGGGTTTAATTCTTTTTTAATTTTTGTATTGTGTTTTTTGGTTTTTTATATATGCCCTGTGAACCGCCCTGAGTCCTACCAAGGAGAAGGGCGGTATATAAATCAAATAAACTATAACTATAACTAACTAACTATTTACAGCAAGGCTTTCTTCCTATGGGACAGCATAGGATTAGATACAGTAGCTTTATGCAGGGTGGGGGGGGAATTATCTAGATATTTAATTTTATTTATTATTAACTTCTATGCTGCCCATCTGGCCAAGGTGACTCTAAGCCGCGTCCAGTCATACAATTAAAATACCCTATAAAACATTTAAACATTAAATAAGAACCATATATTTAAATTTCAGTTAACGTTAAATTAATCAAGAGGGAAAGGAAGGGAGCAAAGTATGTATGGGGAGGAGGTAGAGTCTAACTAATCCATTAACTTCCTCGAAGATGCCCCTTTGGAATATCAAGATCATCATCAGCTAACAGAGCCAGATCTTCAAGTCTTTTCAAAAGGCCAGAAGGGAGGATGAAGATCTTATCGTTAGAACTCGTTCAGTCTAAATTTCTGACATTAGCCCTTATCAAATAAAGACGTGGTTTGACTTGTAAATGGAAACTATTCTTTATGGAACCTGTCATCATGCCTGTAATTAAAAGCATCAGGCAAGCTTGCTTTTTATTAATAAACCTAAAATAATTAAGGGCTATTTTGTCACACTACTAAAATCCTGTAGAATAGGCAAAACCTGGTGTGAATTCTTTCAGTTCTGAAGTGTGAAAAGCTACACTTGTATGTCTTTCTGAAGGGGCTGATGGTAAATAAAATCTGGAAGTTCCATGGCAGTGAATTTGATCAAGAAAACTCCCCTTCTGTTGTTGCTGTTACAGCAGCACGGTTACTGGTGGGACAATATTGGAAGAAGGATAGTTTGCCCACTATAGAAGAATGGGTGTTGAAAGTTTCGAATCTTGCAGAAATGTCTAAGATTTCTGCTTATTTGAAAGATCATTCACAGGAAAGATATATTTCAGTTTGGAGGAGATGGATAAATTATATTCAGAACAAATATGGGACTAAAAAGTTCCATCTAGCTTATGAGTAGATTTTAGTGGGATATTGTTATTGGTACTTTCTTTGTAGTTATGTTAAAGGGGAGTTAAAGCACATTATGAATTTGGTTAATTGTATATTATGCATAATTTTTATTTAGAATATGATTATTGTAACTATAATCCTGTATTTAGCTCTGGGAAGTGGGGGGGGGAAGTGGGCGGGTTTGGGGTGGGAGGGATTCGGGGATATATTGTAAAATTTTGTTTTTGTAAAACTCTTTAATAAAAAAAAAAGAAAACTCCCCTTCTTTTTTTTTAAAAAAAAATGTGTCACCTTTTATATGCTGCTGCTGTACCCTTTTCTCTTACCATTAGATATTCTGTACTGGCAATGTGGATATAATCTAATTTTAAAACTGAATGTGGTAAACAGCTAATTTTTTTATTTTTTATTCAAGAAATAGAACACAAAGGAATTGTTTGATTTTTCTGTTTGAAAGCATTAGTGCGTAGTGCACAGAAATATTATTTGGTTTACTGAATAGCTGTTTTCAGATTCACACCGTTTAGCTGTATGTGCTCTTTTGTCATGCTGGGGGAAAAAAAATAACTATACCAGTTGCCCAGTTTGAGCTCATGAACTGTAGGATACAGGTCTCAAATACAGTGAGTTAGGAGGAAACATACCAATACTTTATGGAGATTTTCAGTTATCCAGATCATGTTGTCTCAAATACCGGTATGCTTTTTTCCCCCCAAAAGGCAACTTGTCTTTCTTTGTTTTTTCCTTGAGGATGTTTCACTTCTCATCCAAGAGGTAGGTGATATCTTATGTCTCCCCCCTCTGTTGAGGCAGGGCTCAGTTTTAACATAGATGGCCTCTTTTGCCCTTCTTTCAAACCAATGGTCCTCTCTCTCCAGAATGTGGAAATTTGCTGTCTTCAGTGACCTGTGCTATTCAAATGCAGATGGACTGGTGAATCTTGTCCTGATGGGTTTGTCCTCCTACGGAAGTATCATTCCTTGACTGAAAGGAAATATCAATATTCCATTCTTGTTTCCTCATTCTCCCCATTTCATGCAGGCAGAATCTTTTTTTTGCTTTTGGAGTTGTAGGTCAGTGAAAATTTATCCTGCATGCAAAGGTTATGTTTACCACTATGGTGTGCTCTGTGTCATTAATATGCTTTTATATAAAAAAGATAAGAATGAGGACCCAGATTGTTGGGGGCAATAGGCTGACTCTGTAAACTGCTTAGAGGGGTCTGCAAAGCACTGTGAAGGGTTATATAAGTCTAAGTGCTATTGTCTCATCTTTCTTAGTATTTGCCTGGCAATTTGATCTAGTAGTGTTGGTGTACCGTGGATTCCTTAAAGAATGAGATTTACTGGAGATTCCAGAAGTATGCCTTCTCTGCCACAACACTGGCTTCTGAAATCAGGTTCTCCCTGAGATCCAGAAAGCTTCCCACCCTGCTGATATTTCAGAGGGCAATATTTACCCAGGATTTTGGTGAGTATGATTGAAGCTCCCTCCTGAGTAATGTGGCTTTGCTTTGGTTGTTCTTTGTTCTTACACTTGTATTGTTTTACTGTTTGGCATTTTTATCTATGAACCACTAGGCATTAGGGAGTATATGTCTGTGTATGTCTTTGAATCAGTTTTTGAGTCCTGGGGACTGCCTGGATAAATCTTGTAATTTCCTTGGCAAGCTTTTCAGTATAGCAGTAGCTATAGCACTTAGATTTATATATCACCTGATAGAAGCTTTACACCATGGGTCTCCAATAATGGCAACTTTACAACTTGTAGACTTCAACTCCCAGATTTCCTTAGCCAGCCATGCTGGTTGTTGAATTCTAGGAATTGAAGTCCACAAGTCTTAAAGTTGCCAAGGTTGGAGACCCCTGCTTTAAACCACTCTCAGGGTAATTTACAAGGTCAGCATATTTCCCCCAACAGTCTGGCTCCTCATTTTATGCTCCTCAGAAGGATGGATGGCTAAGTCAACCTTGAGCCATGTCAGGATCAAACTTCAAGCTGGGGGCAGACTTAGCCTGCTATACTGCATTCCAGCCACTGCACCACCAAGGCTGCTTACCAAACCAGAAGTGGTTTCCCATTGCCTGCTTTTTAGGGCTGAGAAAAAGTGATTGGTCTAAGGCCACCCAAATGGCTTCATGCCTAAGTGTGAGTAGAGCTCATGGTCTTCTGGTTTCTAAATAAAAACAAATATGATAAGATATCATGAATTTAATCCAAATTTTGTTATGCTTGAGTAGATCCATGTAAATAGAGCTTCATCCAATTTGAATTATTTTATGGGAATAGCTTAAGTATGTTGGCAGTAACATACCAAGTAAACATCAGTAGGAATAAGGTAAGAGCAATGAGCAAGTAGATCTTTTTTTTCTTACTCTATCCTAAGTGAATAATGTTCTGGATGACTTGTAAGAAAAGTTGGATTATGATAAAAGTGGAATAAAAAAAAACTGCTGGTCTGAAAGGACTGATATAAAACCAGAATTATTATTGAGCTTTTGTGGAATTTTGCTGTTTACAGTATTGTGTATTTGTGAAAATTTGTTGAAATTACCAACCATATCAGTTAAATAAAAAGATAATATCAGCTTCTCTAATAAATGACAATTAGGTGCCTCTAATACCAGTATAGTGTTATATAATACTTCCTGTCTATGAAATTGTGGGGCAGAAATTCTATACCTGTGGTGGAGAACCTATGGCACACATGCCACAGGTGGCATGCAGAGCCCTCTCTGTGGGCACACAGGCCATCGACCCAGTCCTAGGCTTTCAGCAGGGTTTTATAAAACCTTTTCGCTTTAGGCCTCTGCCACTGTGTGAAAAAAAAAGGTTCAATCAATCAATCAATTTCAACTTCTTGCAGGAAAAAAACAGATCTCGCAAAGTTGGAATTGATTGATTGAACTTTTTAGTCCCACCCAGTCTGCTGTTACCACCACAGCCACACCCACCCGATTGGCCACACCCACCCAATGGAACACGCCCACCTGGCACCCGACGATACATAAGTTAGTTTGGGTTGCAGTTTGGGCACTCGGTCTCTAAAAGGTTTGCCATCCCTGTTCTATACCATAGATTCCATAGTACAACTATGTGTTGGTCATTCCAATCTTGTCAGTTGTATTACTATGTAAAATGAAAGTGAATACTCAGAGACAAGACCACATTTGAAAACCTTATACTAACATTAAGGTCAGAATACTCTTGGGGACGTGTTTATAAGGCATTTCTGAAATTTGGTTCAAAAATTGAACAATTCAAAAGATTGTATGCTTTAATGGCTGTAGAATGTACACAATTGATATGGAACAATGGGAATACCAATGAGAGATAAATATTATATTTACTGGAAATATTATGCTCAGTGCAAGAATTTGTTTTCTCTCTGTTGGATTACATCAATGTTTGTCAAAATAGATAATTTATGTTGTAAAAAATATCCTGCTGGAAATGCAATAATCAGGTTCGGGGGAAAAATATTTCACCATTGATGGCAATATCATCAAGCTCAATGATTCAGCAGATGATTGATTACAGAATGAAACAAATTTTGAATATCTTTTCTTTCCTGTCATTTTTTTCTGTTAAGCATTGTCTAGCTTTATATTCCCACAAACTATCCAAGGTTGCCTTTTCATATGATAACAGTTGCTAGGATACTTTGTGCCTTTTACTGGAAAATACACTTAATTGCTTCTTTGTATGACATCTCAAGTTTGGGCTTTTGCTATATAGAGCTTTAATGTCTTAGATCTACCCTGAATTATGATAGGGACAGACTTACCTAATCTGATTATATGATAACTCTTATCATATTGCCCATCTTTACTAATGGCTGAATGTTGATTTGATTAAAATAAAGATTTAAAAGTGTTACACAGATTTAATCTTTAATACTAATTTCATATTACTTGGAAATTTTTTATTCAGTTTTATGTAACTGGTGATTTTTTCTGTTTTTTTTTTCTTTTTTCTTTTTGGTTGTACTTTCAAACATCTGTGAGATAAAATATTAAGTTACTTATAACCGCAAATTGCTAATAAAGAATTTTATTAGCTGAAATGATCATTTCGAACTTCTTACGTTCTCATCAGTCAGTCATACCCTTTTTATCTGAGATTTGAACCTGGGTATGACTGACTGATGAGAACATAAGATGTTCGAAATGATCATTTCAGTCTCCCTAAAATTCTTTATTAGCAATTTAAATAATTTACACAAATAATGAGCTGTCATAAGTTGTGACTATACCCTGTGGATAGCCTTGAGTTAGGCCAAAACAGGAAAGAAAGAGTTAATTAGCAAGGCATATTCAAATGACTTGACAAATATTTAACACACACACACACACACACAGAGAGAGAGAGAGACATATATATATAATCCATCCTTTTCATTCAAATTAAACTTTAGTGTTAATTGTGTTTGCATATTTCAGTTGAGGGAGCTCCAAAGTGCTTAACTGCCTGTTCATTCTTGCTTTAAAAAATAAATCCTCTTATTCAGCTGAAGTTGGAACACGAATAGTGTTTTTGTTAACCAGTAGACAATCCATGACCTGCTGAATCATTCTTTCAGAGATATTTACTTACTAGATTCCTGAATGCCTTCAACAGTGATAGAACCAGTGGTAGGATTCAGCCGGTTCTCACTGGTTCCACAGAAACGGTAGCTAAATTTGATTGAGTTCAGAAAACTGGCTGAATGCACACTGCTTCCAGAAATCATAGGAATTTCCTGTTCCTGTGGCATGAACTTTGACCTGAGGTTCAGTGTGCCTTTCTGTGGTGGGTTAATCCTATTATGTCCCATAATGTGGCTGATGGCTTACCTCCCGTGTTGGATTTCTTGAGTGAGAGGTTTTTGATTCTAGGGATCTTTGTCTTCCTAATCCCATCAGCTCCAAACTTCCTGGCTCCAGTCTTTCTGAAAGGATTATCACATCTGCATTTCTACAGACCTGGTTTCTGCTTGGGGCAGAGAGACTGGGGGAGCGGGGTTCTGCCTTTTAAGATCTTCTCCATTATTTCAAATATACCGTAATATTCTGCCTTTTTAATATCCCCCCAAAATATTTCTTTCTCGGGGGGGCTGTCTCCCCACAATATCACAAACTGTTTTATGATAATGTTTATATCACAGAATATTTTCCAATCCCACAGGAGTCATGCCCCCCAAATTTTAGACACATTCTGTAAGTTAGTCCATTTAAGGTACTTTGGTTCAAAAATATTGTTCTATGATATACCCTTTCACTGGGAACAAGAGGTTTAGTAATATATAGATTTGATTCCGCAGGTAGGAAGTATTGGAATGTAGGACCACCATGTCTGAGTTTCAACTATGATTATTAGATGAATGAAAACAATATAAAATCCTGTAACATTTTGCTTCCATTTAGTTATTTGTCTGAAGTTCTGCACCTCTAGTAATAATAACAGAATGACAGAGTTGGAAGGGACCTTGGAGGTCTTCTATTCCAGCCCCATGCTCTGGTAGGAGACCCTACTATTCCAGATAAGTGGCTGTTCAGGCTTTTCTTATATGCCTCCAGTGATAGAGAACTCCCAACTTCTGAAGGTAAGCCATTAAGTGAAATGGAACCTTTCATTCTCTGTTCAAGATTTGAATGCTCCACAACCAGCAACAGTGAAACAAGCACAGCAGATAAGCAATAATACTTTTGGTTCACATTTTCATTTTTCTGTTTCTTATGGAACTCGTATGGTCTACAATGAGGTATGCTTCCAATGTGATGGATTAGTGATTAGAACTTCTAATAAGACTCATGGAACTTAGGTTCAAGGCCCCGTTCAGCAATACTTTAGCTACCTAGGTCAGACATATCAAACACAAGGCCCGGGGGCCGGATCCGGCCTGCGAAGTGGTTTCATGTGGCCCATGAAGCCATCCTGGAAACAGTGAGGGAATGGCCCCCACTGCCTTGGCCCTGGCCCAGAGACACTCCTTCTGCCAGAGACCCTCAGATCTGTCCCACTCCTGCCCAGGCCCCCATAGGCAGCCTTGATGAGAACGATGTAGAGCTGTCCACGCCCACCCAGTAGGCCATATGCACTCTAGCAACGCCCATCCAGTAGGCCATGCCCACCCTGGCCATACCCACCCGGCCCCTTGAGGGCAACCGCAATGCTGATGCAGCCCTCAATGAAATGTGAGTTTGACACCCCTGACGTAGGTTATCTCAAGAAATTATTGCAGGAATAAATTGAATTGAACTGAAAATTGAGGGGAGCCTGTTTGGTATAGTGTTTAGGCCATAAGGCTAGAAACCAGGAGACTGTGAGTTCCAGTTTCACCTTAGGTACAACACCAGCTAGGTGACCTTGAGCCAGTCACTTTCTTTCTTAGCCCTAGGGAGGAAATAATGGAAAGACACTTCTGAAATCTTGCTAAGAACACATCAGGAAATAATCCAGGCAGTTGCCAGAAGCCCACAACAACACAAACTCAAAAGCATTTAAAGGTGATGAAAAAGAGAGCGTTTTAACTGCCATAATTTGTATGCCTACACAAACAAAGGATTGGGTTAAATGATATAAAGAGCCACTTCTAACTCTATGATTTTTGGCCAGTAAGCTCTTGAAGGAAAGGCAGAATATCAGTACAAAGAGCTTCTGATTCCCAGGTTCTCTTGTGATGACTGTAATATGGTTGGCTTGGCATGCTAGCAAGGACCTCCATGCAAAGATGATTGTTTTCAGGAGATATTTGGCATCATATATAGGAGCCTCTGTTCATATGATTACTTATGCACATTTGAGCTATAGTGGGAAATAATGACTTGATGTTCTCATTGGAAATGTGATGGCTTTCAGATGGAGTGCAAATCTGAATAGTAAATATGGCTTAAGCTTTGCTTCTTTGCTGCTCTGTTCCCTCCCAGGTTCTTAGGATACATTGTTTTAGTATTCAGGTAGTTCTGCACAGTATAAATCATCTTTCCCTTGATGGAAAAATAACAAATTAATCTGCTTCTATTACTGCAGTCTAAGAAAATGAGAAGTTCATGCAATGAATCATACATCATCATCATTATCATCATCACTCCATATCTGTCCACCGTAGAGTGAAGTCTTCTTTAGTGAAGGTCATGAAGAATAACTTACCACACTTTCCACTGCTTATTGGTGAATTAATGTTTTTCAAGTTCCCAGTCAAGGCTGAGAGAACCTAACAGAGGTCTAGAATGTCAGTTGACTCAGTCCTAATCTAATACCTTAATGATTGCATCACATTGCTTCTCACATATGTGTGCACATGTTAATCGATTAGAGAAGCATATACATTTGGAGAATGGAGCAGGGGTGGGGGTGGCCTAGAGGTAAAGACACTTACCCCCCACTCAGGAGATTGAGAATTCAATCCTAGGCAGTGACAGTTGTTTCTCTATCAGGGCACAAAGAGAAAATATCTGCTGCGAACTTTGCATAGGAGTCAGGAAAGGCATCCAGCTGGTAAACAAATGCTCAGCTCCATTCAATTGCTCCAACTCCACCCCAATAAAAAGGGGTTACAGGGTCATAAAAAGAAATATATATTGTTACCTTGCTAGGCCCCAAACATGGGACAAATCTTTATCTCCTGTGTCAGCCTATCCTGAAGGCCATCGACAGGCAGTAGTCACACCGGTGACAGCTCATATTTGTGTAAATTTTAAATTGCTAACAAAGAATTAAGGGAGACTGATATGCATTTCAAACTTATTAGTTTTCATCAGTCAGCCATACCCTTCCAAGATTCGAACCTGGGCTGATTACACATTAGGCAGTTCTTTTCACCTCTAAGCCACAGGATCTCTCTCGCTTTGTTAGCAGAGAAGCAAGGGGAGATATATGACAAATGCTTGTTAACTATTAATTTAATTTAATTTAATTTAATTTAATTTAATTTATTGAGATTTCTATACCGCCCTTCTCCCTAAGGGACTCAGGGCGGTTCACAGGGCATATATAAATAACAATACAAAAATTAAAAAACAATTAAATCAATGCCCAAGTTAAAACAAGAATGATAAAACAAGCCTATAAAAACCCATATACCCCCATCAGGCCAGACCCGCTAGTTCAAATAAATGGGTCTTCAACCCGCGACGGAAGGATTGGAGGTCTGATGCCGTCCGGAGCTCAACCGGCAGTTGGTTCCATAATGCCGGAGCACCCACAGAGAAGGCCCTCCCCCTGGGGGCCACCAGTCGACATTCCTTGACCGGAGGCACCCTGAGGAGGCCCTCTCTGTGGGCACGCACAGGGCGGAGGGGAGTCGACGCCGGCAGCAGGTGGTCCTCGAGGTATCGCGGACCCATGCCATGTAGGGACTTAAAGATCATAACCAAAACCTTGAACCTTACCCGGAAGACAACTGGTAACCAATGCAGCTCACGGAGCAAAGGTGTAACATGGGAGTACCGGGAAACTCCCAAGACAACTCTCGCGGCCGCATTCTGTACCAGTTGGAGCCTCCGAGTAGTCTTCAAGGGAAGCCCCATGTAGAGAGCATTACAGTAGTCTAGGCGAGAGGTCACGAGCGCATGAGTGACCGTACATAAGGCCTCCCGGTCCAGATAGGGCCGCAACTGGCGCACCAGGCGAACCTGGGCAAAAGCCCCCCTAGTCACGGCCATTATATGATCCTCCAAAGTGAGTCGTGAATCTAGGAGGACTCCCAAGTTGCGAGCCCTATCCACAGGGGGTAAAAGCTCACCCCCCATAGAAAGAGATGGAACATCCCAGGTGTCCCGGGAAGCCGGAATGTACAGCTACTCAGTCTTGTCAGGGTTGAGTTGAAGTCTGTTCCTCCCCATCCAGACCCGAACCGCCTCCAGGCAACGGGACATCACAGCGAGGGCATCACTGGGGTGGTTTGGGGTCGAAATAAAAAGTTGGGTATCATCAGCATATTGATGATACCCAACTCCAAAACCACGAATGATCTCACCCAGCGGTTTCATATAGATGTTGAACAGGAGAGGCGAGAGGACCGACCCCTGAGGAACTCCACAAGCAAGAGTCCTAGGGGTCGACCTCTGCCCCCCTGCCAACACCGACTGCGAGCATCCCAGGAGATAGGAGGAGAACCACTGAAAAACCGTGCCTCCCACTCCCAATCCCCTGAGACGCCGCAGCAGGATACCATGGTCGATGGTATCGAAAGCCGCCGAGAGGTCTAATAGGACTAGGACAGAGGAATATCCCCTATCCCGAGCCCTCCAGAGATCATTCACCAGAGCGACCAATGCCGTCTCCGTGCTGTGCCCGGGCCTGAAACCCGATTGGTAAGGGTCCAGATAATCCGCTTCATCCAGGACCAGAGGGAGCTGATGGTATTAGATTACCTTGCTAGGCCCCAAACATGGGACAAATCTTTATCTCCTGTGTCAGCCTATCCTGAAGGCCATCCACAGGCAGTAGTCACAACAGTGACAGCTCATATTTGTGTATTTTTTTTTAGATTGCTAACAAAGAATTAAAGGGAGACTGATATGCATTTCAAACTTATTTGTTTTCATCAGTCAGCCATACCCTTCTGAGATTCGAACCTGGGCTGATTGCACATTAGGCAGTTGTTTTAACCTCTAGGCCACAAGCTCTATCTCATTTTGTTAGCTGAGAAGCAAGGGAGATATGTGTTAAATGCTTGTTAACTATTTAGATTACCTTGCTAGGCCCCAAACATGGGACAAATCTTTATTTCCTGTTTTGGCCTAACCGAAGGCCATCCACAGGCAGTAATCACAACAGTGACAGTTCATATTTGTGTATTTTTTTTTAAATTGCTAACAAAGAATTAACGGGAGACTGATATGCATTTCAAACTTATTTGTTCTCATCAGTCAGCCATACCACTTTTTTGGAGGTGACGGGGAATTGATTACAATACCAGCTTGTAAGAATAGCATTCACCCCAAACTATAATGGTTATAATTGTATAGTAATTGTGCTCTGGTTTTAACTACAAGGAGCTTAATTGCAGTACTAAACTGCACCCCTCTATAAATAATAAGTTTGAATAGCTGATGCAGATCTCTATGGAATACATAATCCAGGTGGGTATTTCTGCTTTCTGAAACTTGAAAAACTGTCTGTAAATATTTAAAGATTTTAACCTGTCCAATGAACTGTCCTCCCAATGAAAATTCCAGCTTCTCTATTTTGGACTTTTGGAGAAAGTAAGACTTTTGGTCTTGGGATAATTTATTATTGATTCTTTCATTGTACAATAATGAGTAAGTGATGTCAAAGCTCTTTTAAAGCCAATGGGAGTCAATGACAGAATTACTGCTTCATCAGCATATAGTAATACAGTAGATTGATATGTCTGTGGGCTAATTTAGGGGGACGAAAGGCAGAGTTACTTAAATGAATTCTGCATGTGTGTGCTTGAGTTGCGGCCATTACGGGTTACTCCCCATTGTGCCACATTTGCTTAACTGAGGATGCCCTATTTTGCCTTCATAAAGCAAATTGGACCTGAACAAAATGTAGCAACTTCACATGGAGCTGCTCATTGTCTACTCACTCCTCTCTTTGTAGAAGAACAGCAGCAGTAGAAGCCCAACTGGAAAGATGCACAGCAGGATCTCAGTGCTACAGTAAAAGAATGATGGGTTTGCCTACAATTTCAGCATGGAAGTGAGCAGCTTCATGTGGTGGTTACTAGGGTGAAAGTAGAGGAGTGCAGGCTGGCTGCAAATGCCTGCTATGACCAGAAGAGTCAAGTGACTAATGTCTTAGCCTCTCATGAGGCTGTTGTACTAGCCAAGAGCCTCCGCTACCAAAATGCTAATCTTGGCATTGCTACTTCATGCTAGAAATGGGCCAATAAGGTTTCCCATTAGGGCCTGCAGCCTACTGAGAAAACATTTGATTTGCAAAGTTAGTTGGGCACTCTGCTTCCCAGTGAAGTAGAATGCTTTTCTAGCAAACTTGAAGGACATTTCCCATTGGTTCTGCCCGGGCATAGCTGTAGGGCTAGGTATCCTGACCATAGTTCCAGCTTCTTACATCTTGTTCCTTGTTGCTTTGCTCTTGGGAACCAGAACCATATTTTGAGCCTGCTTATTGTTTTTGTTGATATTGCTGCCATTTACTGTAAGGGCAAGGCAGAGAAGTTGAGTCCACCTTTCTCTTTAAAGGGGAACATAGAACATACAATAATAGAGTTGGAAGGGACCTTGGAGGTCTTCTGGTCTTTAAAAAAAATTACCATTATAACTGGTCCTACAACTACTTTACAACATTTCTCTTTACTGACTAAAGTAGGGAATATTTTTTTGGGGGGAATTGTGTTTAAAAAGGCAACTATAAAGTATTTTTATGAAATAAGAAAATGAAGGTTGCATTGAGATTACAGATATTTATGAAACCTATTGTGGGATGCCAACAGATTTTCAGCAGGAATATTACTTCGAATTCTGCAAACTTTTCTTATTTTGCAGGATTCAATCTGGGTCGGTCACCAGGACAAGAGGTTTCATCTTCCAAGCTTTTGGATTTGTTCTGGAGCCCATCCTCGTGGAGCTTCTCTCTAGCAGGGTGTGTGCTGTTCTGTGTGTGGTATTTGTACGGTGCCTGTTGTATATTTTCCTATTTCGTCTGCAGTATGAAATAATCCAATTTCAGAAGTTCTATATAAAACAATTTAACTTAGTTGTACAAATTGATTTCCAGTTTTGGATTATGAATTTAAATACATTGATACAAATTGGTGAGGAAGTTTAAAATCTCTCTGACAAACACTTTCCCAAGGGTTTGCTAATAAATAGCAGTGATGATGACCAACTGATCTTCCTAATTACCCCTTTATCTGTCATTCTGGCCATTTATTAGCTCTTTTATCCAGGGCCTCTTCTTCCAATTCAGCTCTAGGAAAAGGGAAAAAAAAGATGCTTTGGATCTTCTTGCTTAAAACATAGGACTTCACAAACCTTGTCCCACAGGAGTAGTTGTGTAACCACGCAAATTTGCACAATGTAATAGAAATTTCCTTATAAAACAAATAAAACCCAACCACTATGTAACAAGAAGGAAAAGGGAAAACAATGGAGGATACAATCATGCACAGGCATTTGAAATAACTCAATCGTCACACTAGCTAAACTGGTTGTTTATTATTTCCTGGAATAATTTGTTGGATTTGAGCAGATGTTCATTGCGGAGAGAAGGGTTGGAGAGAATTCATCTGGGTCTTCTTAATTTTATAAAAGATGAGATATGAGTGAAAAGCCTCCCTCACTGGGGACGCTTTGCTTTGCTCAGTCAAGAATAATGTTTTATCTCTGATATTTTGGGTTTAGGCAGGAAATTGAAAAGTGTGCATATGTAGTCATCAAGCTACCACCTTTCACGGTAAGAAACAATATGGAAAACTCAAAAACAGCATGTGACAGAATGGGAGACCTCCCAGACAGAATGGAATGATCTGCCAGACATACCAACTGTACACTTGGGTGATAGCCAGAATCTGGAAAATAATCATATTTGCACTCTTAAGGAGATGGGGAATGGAATGGAAACAGAGTAAGAGGCTGCCAGGAAGTGATAGAGAAGTTGGAGAGAAAAGAACAAAATAAAAGAGTTAACAAATAAAGTTGGAATTAGATAATCTGGGTATGCTTAAGAGGTGCAAATTCCAATGTGATTTAAAATTACTAATGATGAATTGACATAGGGGACTCTGTTCATGGAGCGTGGCATTGCCTATCTTGCACAGATAACTCAGAGAATAAACAGGAACTGAAAAAGGGGGGAAAGATCCAGATTTTGCTAACTATGAGTCAGCTAAGCTTTATTTAGAGCTCTTGATTAACTCTTTGAGGAAATTAGTAGCAGCTACATTTTAGGACTGGCACACTATCATTTAGCAACCTCTGCTAGTTCCTCTTGCCAGAAGAAAGATAGTTAATCTTGAAATGATAACAGAAATTAAACAATGAAGAAACGGGCTATAATTCCTCTTATTTGAAGGTAGTCATGAGGAGGGAGGCAATGTGGGTTGGAGATGCTGGGCATAATATATCTCTTTATAAGTAAAGCGGGCACAGCAGCACCTGCATTTTATGTGTAGCATGAGAAAAGCACATCTTCCTTCCCCTATCCTTACCACTTTCTACAGAGGGATAATCAAGAACATCCTGTCATACAGCATCACAATCTGGTTTGGAAGAACCCCTGCTTCAGACAGAAAGGCAGTGCAGAGAGTGATGAGGATGGCTGAAAAGATCATTAGCAATTCTCTCCCTTCCATCCAGGACATGGCACATAAGCATTGCTTGAGCAGGGTCTGCAAGATTGTCTGTGACACTAAGGTTCTACATATAGGCAAGAAAAACCAAATGCACAGGTGTAGTATAGGAGGTACTTTGCTCAATAGTAGTAACTGTGAGAGGGATCTTGGAGTCCTTCTGGACAATCACTTAAATATGAGCCAGCAGTGTGCTGCAGCTGCCAAAAAAGCCAACACAGTGCTAGGCTTCATTAACAGAGGGATAGAATCAAGATCACGTGAAGTGTTAATACCATTTTATAATGCCTTGGTAAGAGCCTTGGTGGAGCAGTGGGCTAATGCCTCCTTAAGTAACACCAGCTGCCTGCAATTACTGCAGGTTTGAGTCCCACCAGGCTCAAGGTTGACTCAGCCTTCCATCCTTCCAAGGTAGGTAAAATGAGGACCCAGATTGTTGGGGGCAATAAGCTGACTTTGTAAAAATGACACGGGGGGGAGGGGGCGAAAGCCCTAATAAGCAGGCATATACATAGAATGAAAGCTATTGCTAAGCACATTGATTTGTGCTTCTTAGATTGTAAGCCACCCTGAGTCTTCGGAGAAGGGCGGGATATAAATGGGATTAAAAAAAAATAATTTTTTTTAAAAAGGCTGCACTTGGAATACTGCATCCAGTTTTGGTCACCACGATGTAAAAAAGATGTTGAGACTCTAGAAAGAGTTCAAAGAAGAGCAACAAAGATTATTAGGGGACTGGAGGCTAAAACATACAAGCAACGGTTGCTGGAATTGGGTATGTCTAGTTTAATGAAGAGAAGGACGAGGGGGGACATGATAGCAGTGTTCCAATATCTCAAGGGTTGCCACAAAGGAGAGGGAGTCAAGCTATTCTCCAAAGTACCTGAAGGCAAGACAAGAAGCAACGGATGGAAACTAACCAAAGAAAGAAGCAACCTAGAACTAAGGAGAAACTTCCTGACAGTTAGAACAATTAATCAGTGGAACAACCTGCCTCCAGAAGCTGTGAATGCTCCAACACTGGAAGTCTAAGAAGAGATTGGACAGCCATTTGTCTGAAATGGTATAGGGTTTCCTGCCTGAGCAGGGGGTTAGACTAGATGACCTCTAAGGTTCCTTCCAACTTTATTATTATTATTATTATTATTATTATTATTATTATTATTATTATTATTATTATTATTATTATTATTATTATTATTATTATACATCCTCTTCACGACCTGCTTTCCTTGTTACCTTCTGTAAGGAGGCTCTGTGGTATCCAAAGCAGAACATCCAGATTCAGTTGTGGCTTTGTTCCATACAGTATTAACCTTACAAACTCTAAACCTTCCTCCTTCTGTTATACGTTCAAGATGGACAGTTATTAATATTTATGTGTTACTTATAGGTCTATACATAAGTTGTATATAGTATGTTTTAAATGTGTTTTATATATATGTACACTTTGAGAGGAAGCAGTTAAATTTCATTTTTAATGTGTGCCACTGTACCCACAGGGGAAAAATGACAATAAAGGTTATCTATCTATCCATCATCTATGTATCTATCTATCTATCTATCTATCTATCTATCTATCTATCTATCTATCTATCTACATTAGTTGAATTCTAGCTGTTAAATTATCTGCCTGGAAGAGACAACTTTTCAAGGTCCTGATTGGTGCTGTTATATTCTTTCAAAACCAGTTTGGTCTAGTGGTTAAGGCATCAGGCTAGAAACCAGGAGACTGAGAATTCTAGTCCCACCATAGGTATAAAAGTTGGCTGGGTGACTTTGGGCCAGTCATTCTGTTTCAGTCCAACTCATAACTTGTTGTTGTGGGGAAAATAGGAGGAAAGAGGTAAGATACATTCACTGTTATTTAGAAGTTACTTAGAAAAATAATAAAGGCAAGACCTAAGCAAAAAAATCTAAAGTAAATAAATTCTAAAGTGTAGTGGGAGATCAGAAATTATTTAGGGATAAAAATACCTTATGCTTAATATTATTTATATTTGGGGAGGGGAAGGAATCTTCAGGGGTACATTTTTCTTTTCTGTGAGCTGCAAGGTCATTTCTGATGGTTTGTAGTTGATGTCATGGCCTTTCAATATCATTCTGTTCCTAAACTGTGTCACGTACAAAATGTGCTGTGAATGCCGCTGAGACTTTACTAGCTGTTGACTGCAGGTCCTGGAACTTCAACAAGATACTCCTTACCTAATTTACTGGACACCCTGGGACACAGATCTATATTTTCTGACTTAGCAGAAATGTGTTTCTGAATTCTTCGATTATATACAAAATGGCAGCCTGGTTTCTAAAATAAACAGGATGCCTAAAGCAGGATTGACAGGATTTTTTTTGCACACAATGGAATTGTTCATTATCTGAGACCTGAGATAATACAGCTGCTGCTGGCTGCGTGCTGGGTTAATAAGAGAGTCTAGTTCTCCCCAAAAGTTTCTTTTCAAAAACAAGCAATTGGTCAGTTTTGTTTGTCTTTAGACTGGAAATGTTTTCTTCTTGTTTTTAATGAGAAATCACAGAGAAAAAGAGAGCCTTTCTCTTTTCAACTTATTTCAGCTCTGATACCGAAAATAGAAGACATTGAGGTTTCAGGAAATAGGGGGAAAAAATCCTATAGGCAGGTGGATGCAGGGCTGTTTTTGTCATAGAACGCTCAGAACGGAGTTCCGGCACCTTTTTTGGATGGAACCTTGTAGGGTAGGCAAGGCGGGTTGTATGACATGTGTGAGTTCCGGCACCTTTTACTTTTACAAAACAAGCACTGGGTAGATGGTAGAGTGTGATCTGGTTGCCAAGGTTGGAGACCCTTGCTTTAACACAGGCATGTCAAACTGCCGCCCCGCAGGCCGGATGCATCATACTAAAACCGTGCCCACCCCATTGCCAGCAATGGGGGAAAAGTCACGATACGTCACACAACATCAAGTGACATCGTGAGTTTGACATGCCTGCTTTAACACAATAACAAATTCAATAACATGCCCCTTTTGTAAATGCAGTAAGAAAACATTTCCCAGACCATTCTCTTGGGTTATTATTTCCCTTCTAATTTTTAAATCTTTAGCCAATTTCTTTTGTATATCAAGTAAAGCATTCTTTTCTAAATCATGGTCTTGGCCTGTCATTTGTATTTTTACATTCTGTACTGTCTCTGACTTGTCAGATAAAAATTTGTTCCACATCTGTTGTTCCTTCATTAGCATATTTTAGATATGGTCTATATAAAGGTAAAGGTTCCCCCACACATGCGTGCTAGTCGTTTCCGACTCTAGAGGCCGGTGCTCATCTCCGTTTCAAAGCCAAAGAGCCAGCGCTTGTCCGAGGACGTCTCCATGGTCATGTGGCCGGCATGACTAGACACCAAAGGCGCACGGAACGCTATTACCTCCCCACCGTAGTGGTCCCTATTTTTCTACTTGCATTTTTACGTGCTTTCAAACTGCTAGGTTGGCAGAAGCTGGGACGAGTAACAGGTGCTCACTCTGTTATGCGGCACTTGGGATTCGACCCGCCAAACTGCCGACCTTCTGATCGACAAGCTCAGCGTCCTAACCCACTGAGCCACCGCGTCCCTATGGTCTATATAGCAGCACCCAAAAAAGCTAATACAGCCCTTGGATGTATAAACAAAGGCATAGTAGCAAAATCACATGAATTATTAGTCCCTCTTTATAAAGCCTTAGTAAGACCACACCTGGAAAAAGATATTGAGACTTTGGAAAAAGGGCAAAGAAGAACAACTAAGATGGCTAAAGGCCTGGAGACTGAAACATATGAAAAACAGTTGCAGGATTTGGGTTTGGCTAGTCTAGAGAAAAGAAGGATTGGGGGGGACATAACAGCAGTATTCCAGTATCTGAGAGGCTGCCACAAAGAAGAGGGGGTCAGCTTATTGTCCAAAGCATCAAAGAGCAGGACAAGAAACAATGGATGGAAACTAATCAAGGAGAGAAGCAACCTGGAATTAAGGAGAAACTTCCTAACAGTCAGAACGATTAACCAGTGGAATGGCTTGCCTTCAGAAGTTGTGGGTGCTCCATTACAGAGCCTTTTAAGAAGAGACTGGACAATCACTTATCTGGAATAGAATAGGGTCTTGAGCAGGGGGGTTGGACTAGAAGACCTCCAAGGTCCCTTCCAGCTCCATTCTGATTGATTGCATAGTGTCTTACAGTTGGAGGTGGAAATAGAGGACAAAATTGAAGCTATAGCATGTAGTCACCTCTCAGTAGATCAGAGGGTCTTTCTAATAAATTATCAAGCATTGGGGATTTAGATCATAAGTACAGCATTTGTCTTCTGTTATAAATGCACTCTTCCCATATAGATATTCTTTTTATGCTGTCCTGTCAGTAGAATGCCTATGTATAAACTGCAATACATGGTTTGTTTGTTTTTTCTTTTCTGAGCATAATGACTGTACCAAGGTGATACTGGAGCATAATTCAAAACAAGAATGCAACATGCAATTTGATTGTCACAGGAAATAATGAAAAAGAAAAAATATTTTTTAAAAAAATAAAAAAACCTCTCAGGAAAAAAGCAGTGGTCCTAATCCAATTTTCTTCATTTGGAACAAGAAGTAAGACATAAACTTTGAAGACTATTACCACCATGGGTAATTTTCATTAGGATAGATAGGGAATTACCTACATACCTCTCATTAATTTGAAATGGAGTTGTACTGATGATTATCATCTATTTAGCACAGGTGTTTGTGTAATTTTCTTTTGCTTAGCAACTAAATTAGACCACTGCATACAGGAGATGAAACAGGAAAATAAAGCAGTAACAAGGATATAAAGTGCAAACTTTTGCAAATTTATGATGAATTAAGATAATTTTTGCTAGCAAACACAACATTCAAAGGTCAATTTGCTCCAGGTGTAAAAATTAAGACTCAGTAATCCTTAATTTCTGAGAGCTGTTTTCTCACATGGATAACATTAGAGGACCTGTTCATATTCAGAAATTGGAGACAAGGAGATACTGTTGTGAGTTAGTCTGCAGTAAAGGTAAAGGTAAAGGTTCCCCCGCACATGCGTGCTAGTCGTTTCCAACTCTAGGGGCTGGTGCTCATCTCTATTCAAAGCCAAAGACATCTCCGTGGTCATGTGGGCGGCATGACTAGACGCCAAAGGCGCACAGAACGCTGTTACCTTCCCACCGTAGTGGTCCCTATTTTTCTACTTGCATTTTTATGTGCTTTTGAACTGCTAGGTTTGCAGAACCTGGGACGAGTAACAGGCGCTCACTCTGCTATGCGGCACTCAGGATTCGACCCGCCAAACTGCTGACCATTTGATTGACAAGCTCAGCGTCCTAACCCACTTTATGCCTTATGTCAGTATTTCTCAACCTTAGCAACTTGAAGAGGTGTGGACTTCAACTCCCAGAATTCCCCAGCCAACATTGTCAAGGTTGAGAAACATCACCTTATGTGATTATGCCTGTGCATAGAGTCTGCCTACTTGTTCAGTTGTTTCTCTGCAAATTCCTCTCAGTAAGCCTGAGTTTTTAAAAACTTCAAGACTTGATTCCGTGGACAAAAAATCTTGTGGAAGAATTTGTATCACCTTAGCTCAGGATGAATACACAGAGATTAAAGAATAAATAAATGACTGAGTAACTCTCATGGCTGATTAAGGCAGTCTAACTGGAAAGAGGAGGGACTAAGAGTTTCCTTAGGCTGTATCTATTATCTTGGATTCACTTGCAAGTAGAATTGGTATCCCTACAGTGGTGATGCCTTGACCTAACAAATTCATAAAAAATTAATAAGAAACTGAAATTAATATAAAATACATTAAATATTGACATCTTCTAAATCACCCGAGTTTCTCTGCTTTTCTATACCAGGAACAATGGTCAGTAGGTGAGTGCTAGGCATCGGGGTCAAAATCCAGGGCTGTGGAATTAGAAACTGCAGGCCTGATTTTTGACTTGACTCCAAAGAGAGGACATGACAGCCTAAAACTGAACTTTCTCAGTATCCAATTGGGACATTTTTCTTCTTCTTTCTCAGATGAAAAACCTGCTTGGTATTTCTAGGATTAGGGGTCTTGGAGTCCTGAACTCCTATTTAATGGCTCATCCATTGGGTGGGAGAATAGTGCAACATTTGCTTGATTGCAGAGGTTTTGCTTCTATTGTCTAGTATGCAGGCAAATATTATTCTGCTGCTAGGAAGAGGTGGATCTTTCTAAGTCATCTTTAGAATTGTGCCAAGTTTCAGACATTTCTCTTTCTGTTGAAAACATTGTAAGAGACATTGGCTAATTCATAGTCTTGTCTCTCACAAGTTGGCTTATTTTGTGGATATTTTGCCTACTCTATACTATTCAGGGCAGTCTTTACCTGTAGGTGTATTAAAATGCCAATTCCCAGAATTTCAACTTAGCCACCTACAGCTCACCTTTTATGAGATTGCATTTGTTAATTGGATACTATAACCAGGTGTGGATAGGTCTTATTCAATAAATAAATCACTTGGTATTCCACTACTGTTCTAGAGCATATCAGCATTTCTGTTGGGTTGAGTTGTTTTCATTCACCTAGAACAAGGGTCTTCAAACTTGGCCCTTTTATGACTTGTGGACTTCAACTCCCAGAATTCCTCCGCCAGGAATGCTGGCTGAGGAATTCTGTGAGCTGAAGTCCACAAGTCATAAAAGGGCCAAGTTTGAAGACCCCTGACCTAGAACTCAAAGACAACAGAGTGATCTAATCAAGGAGAGAAGCAACTTGGAATTAAGGTGAAACTTTCTAACAGCAAGGAAAATTAACCAGTGGAACAGCTTGCCTTCAGACGTTGTGGGTGCCTTATCACCGGAGGTTTTTAAGAAGAGACTGGACAGTCACTTGTCTGAAATGTTACAAGATCTCCTGCTTGAGCAGGCTGGACTAGAAGACCTCCAAGATCCCTCCCAGCTTTATTCTGATTCCAGAAGTGAAGAGGGCTATTTCACATGTGTAGCCAACACATTCTTTAAGAAGTATGCCTTGGAGAGCAATTAAGCTGATGCTCCATTGCAATGTTTTCTTTCCCTCAAATCTTCTTTTCATAAATAAACTGAAATCCTAATTACCAAATATCTGTGGCTCATCTGTTCGTTTTTCTAGTATGTTTTCATAAATGCCCTAACAGACCATTTTTAATGCCAGTCTAGCTTTTCTGTCTTTCTTTCAATTGTGCTGCAAATTTTGCACTTGTCTATTTTGAAATTTTGCACTTAGAAAATACACCATTCTGTGTGATTTCTAAAAAAAAGAGGGAAAGGGGAGAGAGAAAGACTGAACTAATTATCTGCTTATGAATATTCCTCTGACAACAAATCAGATTCTTAACTTTTTTTTTTGCACCAGATTTGCATTTTAGTGCGTCTGATTTCATTGCCATGATTTGCAAAGAGGGGAAAAAAATCAACAGTGGCAGCTGCATAGACTAAAAGAGTTCTTTTTATTTCCAAAACATATTTTGAATGCTGGAAGAAAAAAGAAATGTTTGAGGTATAACTGACGCAATTGAATCTTCTCATTCTTCCTAGTTGATACCATTGATTTATGAAAGCACTTGAAATGACATGCTCAAAAGTCTCTTCCAGATGTTCAGACAGCCAAAGTTTCAAAGTAACATCAACATTAGGAATAGTCAAAATGTATCATTTTGGGCTCATGTCAGGTCTTAGCCAATGTAAGGTCCTGCCTAAGCTAGTACTCTCAAGAAAGCAGAACTCTTAAAACAGGCATTGTTTCAAATAGGAACTTTTATTGAGAGTCAGTGAAAGCCGAAAGGCAAAGCAAGATCTGAGGAATTCCTGCATAAACCATTACATTAAAGATTCTCTTCACAAACTCTTCCCCAGTGTCCAACTGTCCAGTGCTCCTCCAGCCAATCCAGAGGTGCGAAGTTGTTATGGGAACCAGAATGATATGGGATGTTTCCCAGGCACTGTGTCTTCCTTTTACAATGGCTCGGAGATGAGACAGATGGCTCCTGGCACATTCCTCCCCATCTTCATACTCAAAGCAATACATCAAAGGTAGAGAGAAAACAAAGCAAAGGAAATACATCCATGAGCCCCCCTCCCAATAGAATGTAACCTCCCCACTCCCATCAGAATGGCAGAGCCCCAAAAATATGATTTTGAAGGGGTCCTAACAGCCAAGTCCAGAAGACAACAAGCCATATTTTGTACTGAAAACTGTTTTTATGGAAAACTGCTTATCAACCCAGAACTGTCAGATTGGTGTTGTTCAGAGGGAAAAGGGATTTTCCTATTTTCATCAAAATATTTTGTCTCAGAAAGGTGCATTTTGTACATCCGTAACAAAGAGCCCCATCATCTCAATAAGAATTGCACGTCTTCTGTGGTGCATAGTGGTTCATCCTAGCCTTCTTTCATAAGCCTGGTTTTCATCCATTTTCATTATTAAACCAACTACCAATGTTATTTGTTGTTTCTGAACTCAGAGAAACGCTAGAAAATGTTAATGACTTCACTGTGCCTTGGCTTGATCAGTAAGCATTATTTAAACTAACCACATACCACTAAGGAAGCACTGACATTAGTATAACGTAAGAAACTTCCTCTTAGTTTGTGTAATATACATCACACTAGAAGTGTTTTAAAAAAATCTCTCTTAAAAGTAGTAAAAAAAAAGAATAAAAAATGTTCCAAATGCTATTAATTCCAAGCCGCCAGAGAAATTCCCAACTCATTAAGTGTCATTTTTATCATTTTACTTAAACTGCAACAACCTTCATTTTAGTACGTAAGAAAGACAAATCTAAGTAATAACTATGTAAAATACATTATTGTTCTTGTCCACACTGTGCAAACCCATCTTGCTACCAGGTCCAGAGCTCCTTACATAGGTAGTCCTCAACTTACAACAGCTCATTTACTGAACATTCAGAATTACAAGAGCACTGGAAAAAGTGACTTATGACTGTTTCTCATACTTACAACTGTTGCAGCATCCCCATGGTCACATGGTCAAAATTCATATGCTTGGCAACTGACTCATATTTATGATGGTTGCAGTGTCCCAGGGACATGTGATCACTTTTTGTGACCTCCGGACAAGCAAAGTCAATGGGGAAGGCAGGTTCACTTAACGGCCACGTTACTAACTTAACAATTGTAATGATTCACGTAACCGCTATGACAAGAAAGATCATAAAACGGGGCAAAATTCACTTAACAACTATCTCACTTCACAATTTGGGCACAATTGTGGCTGTTAAGTCGAGGACTACCTGTGTAATGGTTCAAATGTCTTGACAGACAGGAGAAGTGTAGATACTAAAAAACGGAATGCTTATGTCACCGATTAACAATCTCTTCAAAAAACAAAACAAAACAAAAAAATGGGTTCAAGCATAGAAGAAGCCATTGAAATGGAACCAGACCAGCTTCAGCACTTTCTCATGAAAGTTAGGTTAAAATGAAAAGTCTTATGTAAACAGTGAAAGATTGACATTGTCTAAAGAGAAACTAGAGTCCTGTCAACTTTTTGCTGTGCAAACTGAAGGAAAGGACATAATTATCTGGCCCATTGATCCATGAAGTTCTTCATTTGCTTTCTTTCTTTGTTTGTTTTTTAATCTCCCAACTGTACATGAATTTCTTTATATCTCTTTGATTGTCTAGCCCAGTGATGGGGAACCTTGGCTCTTTTATGACTTGTGGACTTCATCTCCCAGCCATGCTGGCTCAGGAATTCTGGGAGTTGAAATCCACAAGTCATAAATCCACCCCTGGTCTAGCCTAAACAGAGAAATTTGTCCTCTGTGCAGTACACAGTAAACTGCAATAAAAGATAGCATGTTTGGGAACTCCATAATCGATTGGGTTATATTAGAAATAAAAACTGTTCATGTCCACCTATAAAGATTGTGTTTACAGATCTCTCTGGGAAGTGTTAAAGCTGAATTGGGCAAATGGCAATTATGTGCTAGCAGTGGGGAATGTTACTCCTTGCCTACGGGAGTGAATTTTTGTTATAATATGCATAATTGCACTGGGAAATGTACAGATGTATACCTAACCACCTATCGTCCCTTTAATTTTCTTCTTAAAAGAAAGAGAAACTGACCAGCAGGAGTGTCATGAAAATGCAAAACTACCTACGTACCATGTGGCCTGCAGCACTAAATATGTTCAATAGAAGTAATGCTCACATTAAAAAACAAACAAACCTTTACACTGCTTTGTTCCACCCACAGAATTTAACATTGCTGGATAATAAAGTGCTGGTTAAAGTAATATAAACTCCCTAATAGCTGACAGCTGGGAACACCACCAGGATTAAGAGAAGAGATATAATTGTTTTTTGATTACCATGGAAAGCAAAGGAAAGGATAGTTACAGCCTTATTGGAAAGCAATAGTGAAATACGGATAGAATGGCTTTCAGAGTATATGAGCTGCTTTCCTATTGCTGTGCATGCTCAATCTGCTTGTTGGTGAGCTTGCATACATACACATATTCAGACTGATGCTAGAATGAGAGCTCTTTTATAGAGGTATGAATGCGCGTGACGTTTTAATACTGTGAAGTTCTAGTGGCATGTCACAATTTGAAGCTATTAAATCAGAGGGAGAAGACAACATTTTGAAAATATGATTGAGAAGAAGGCCCAGGCCACTAATATCTCCAATGTCTGTCTGTCTCTCTCTCTCTCTCTCTGTCTCTCTCTCTCTCTCTGTGTCTGTGTGTCAAAATAGGCAAGATGGCAATTATGGCATTGCAATAGAAATCTCCCTTTTCTATCACTGACACATGTTCAGAAGGGCCATGGCTTTGATTGCAATATCACCTTGCTTGTTATCACACATGCAACCCACAGATGCCACTAGACAGGACAGAGGTTGCCAAGTAAGAAACAACTGATTGAAAGAGGAACAGAAGAAGTAGTATTGTAAATGCATGTCAACTTCCATTTACAATATGGCAGCTTGTCAGCTTCATGCCAGACAGTCAATCCACATTCTTGCTGAGCGAGGCATAGTGTTGGATCATGTATAGGGACAAATTACCTGAGTCCTACTTTGGCTGGAGATAGAATAATTTGAGTCCTTTTATGTAAAGGCAGCATCTGAGATACTTTGGGTGGAGACAGGATGGAATTGTATCTATTTCTTAAGAAATAATTGATTAAAATTGCTAGAGAGTGGGAGATCCAGTAACGATACAGACAAGGGAATATCTGTTTTAGAAATAGTCATTCCTGAATATATATATAAAAAGAGTCACTGAGAATTTAGATCTTTACAATCAGCTTCCTTTGACATGCATCAGGCTGGCCACGAATGAATATTTTCTTTAGAAACATGACGATAATGCTGATGATGGTATGAATTCCTTATGATGGTGAGGTGTCCTGTGTGCCTCAATGATACCAGGAGTTTTACCAACTCTGTATTAATCAACCATTCAGCAAAATAAGCACATGCTTAAGAAACCAAGGAGATAACTCAGAGGTGTTCCCCCTCCCAACTAACATGCCCTTAAATCTTTCACCTCCATGCTTGACTTTAGCCATGCTTTTTGTAATTGTCTTCATCTGTTGTCACAAATGACAGAGAATCTCCACAGAACTTCACCTGTTGTGTTTGACTTTAATGTGCTAGTTAAATCAAAGTTTTCTTTGCATGGTGAGTGACTATATTTAAAAATTTGGTTTAAAGTTGTCATCAATTATCATACCTATTTCCATCTTGTAGGATATGAGTTACATTTCTGTTGAAGAACACTATTGTTGGCTGGTGCTTAGACCATCAATTAATGTTAATCTGGTCCTGTGGTCAACCATATTAGAACATGTCTTGGTGGAGAGGCCAGACACATGAAGTGTGGTCCAAATCCACTGTCTGTGGTGAATACAGAAACGAAAAAAAAAATACCAGATCAGTTGTCACACAGGTCAACAAAGAACAGGCCTGATGCTAAGGCTCTTGGATATCCATTGATAAATGAGCTATAGGCCCTTTGCTAAGTAACCAGTCAGCCAGCTGAAAGCAACTGGAAGTCTCAGGAAAGTGTGGGGGGGGGGAAACTAGTCAACTGAAGAAAATTGAGCAGTCCTGAAAATGCTACTTCAAAGCAAGCTCTAAAACTAAATCTCTAAAATTAGACATTTTAAAAACTGAATGTTTACAAAGCCTTAGTAAGACCACACTTGGAATACTGCATCCAGTTCTGGTCACCACAATATGAAAAAAGGATATTGAGATTCTGGAATGAATGCAGAAAAGAGCAACATGAATGATTAGGGTCTGGAGACTAAAACATTCAAAGAATGGTTACAGAAATTATGTCTAGTCTAATGAAAAAAGGATTAGGGGAGACATGATAGCAGTGTTCCAATATTTAAGGGGCTCCTACAAAGACGAAGGAGTCAAACTATTTTCCAAAGCACCAAAAGACAACACAAGAAACAATGAATGGAAACTAACCAAGGAGAGAAGCAACCTTACAACTAAGGAGAAATTTCCTAACAGTGAGAATAACTTGCCTTCAGAAGTTGTGGGTGCTCCATCACTGGAGTCTTTAAAAAAAAAAGACTGGACAATCATTTGTTTGAAATTATATAGGGTCTCCTGCTTGAGGAAGGGGCTAGACTAGAAGACTTCCAGGGTCTTTCCCAACTCTATTATTCTATATTCTATGTTTTGTATTCTGTGTTCTATAATATTGGAAATATAAATACCCCAGATTAAGACACTGATATAGTAAGGGGTCAATAGAACAAAAGCTTTCACAAAATCTGAACTGCAAGAATTAGGAAAAGCTAACTGTGAAATAATATTGGTAACCATAAATAAAACTGAAGGTCACCAAGCAAATGAAATTGTTGAAGTACAGTCACCCATGCACTCGTTACCTCCCGTATAGATTACTGCAATGCTCTCTACATGGGGCTGCCCTTGAAGACCACCCGGAGGCTTCAGCTGGTGCAGAGTATGGCCGCACGGGTAGTGATGGGAGCACCCCGATACTCCCATATTACACCCCTCCTGCGTGAGCTGCATTGGTTACCGGTGGTCCTCCGGGTGAGATTTAAGATGCTGGTACTTACCTTTAAAGCCCTACATGGCTTAGGCCCGGGATACTTGCAGGACCATCTGCTGCCGGGAACGACTTCCCATCGCCCAGTGCGCTCACACAGAGAAGGCCTCCTCAGGGTACCGTCGGCTAGACAATGTCGGCTGGCGACCCCCAGGGGGAGGGCCTTCTCTGTGGGAGCGCCAGCCCTATGGAACCAGCTCCCCCCTGAGCTTCGGATGGCCCCGGATCTCCAGTCCTTTCGCCGCAGCCTCAAAACACTCCTTTTCCACCTGGCTGACCTGGACTGACAGGGATTTTAATTATGTTTTTAATTTTTAACTCTAATTTGTAACTTTTAATTTTAATTTTAATTTATTCTACAGGGGCCATTAATTTAATTTTCTTTTAACTTCTGTATTATTGTATGTTATTGTTGTTAGCTGCCCTGAGTCCTTCGGGAGATAGGGCGGCACATAAGTCCCAATAATAAAAAATAAATAAATAAATAAATAAATAAATAAATAAATAAATTGTATTTATTTATTATTTTTATTTTAGTTATTAATCAAATTTATATAGCCACCTGCCTCACAAAAAGGTGACTCTGGGTAGCATACAGTAATCAATAAAAACAATGCATAGATAAAAGCAGACTTTTAAAAATATAAAAATCAAGATTAAAAATAAAGATTAATTAAAACGTATATAACCTCAATAGTAGAGCCATCTAAAAGTTCTTTGAGGCCCCCAGGCCTGATGTCGTAATGAGGTTTTGAGGGACTTCCAAAGCATCTAAACACAGATAATGGCAATTATGAAAGACATTAAAAAATTGAGGATTTTTTTTTTGCATGCCCATTCTTTGGTAAACAATGGAGGGGAGAAAAGCATATGAAAAAGTTAAACTGAAGAAAAATGCCTCCACCACTGAAAAAAGATGAGTAGACTTCTGAAAGATACAAATTTGGCAGTAGAAAATACTGTAACAAATGTAGGGCTAAAACCAATCAGCAAATTTATAGCATAGCAGCGATTATAACAGCCCAGTTGGGATACAGTGGTATAAAACAAAAGCAACAAAATCAATCACCAAAATGGAAAATTCAATTGGAAAGAAAGAACAATAAATTGCGAACTGATATCAGCAATCTGAAGAATTTGAAGGGAAGAAAATGGAAAAATAATAAGATCAAGAAAAGTTTACAGAAAAGATACCATCTTGGCACTCAGACAATTAAAGAAGTCTCAAAAGAATTAGAAGGATGAGTCATGGCCATTTCATAGAAAGGTAGAATAGAAAGGTAGAATAAATCAATTTTAAGGAATTCAGCGGGGGTTTTTTTTATAAAGGATTGGTTGGGATTGGAACAAATGTAGATGCTTACTCTGATAAAGATGAAACACTAACATTTTGGATTAATAACTGGGCTAACCCAAACAACCAGAATAAAGATGCAAGATTGATAAAAGATTTGAGAAGAACATTGGCTCGGTCAAAATGGATTATATGTCTTAACATCAGAAATGAAAAAGCAAGCAAGCAAACAAAATAAAATTAAGAACTAGAATGAAACCAGAAAAAGATCGAATACATGGACTTAGTTTAAGAAACTGAGGACTGCCCATGAAAGATTATTTAATCTTTCAATTAATTTATTGAAATGTGACAAATGGGAAAAGTTGAATAACAGATAACCTAGTGGAACTTTTTTAGGGATAAAAGAAAAGGATGTAGTTGCAAGCAACTATAGACCAATTACTTGCTTGCCAACAATATCAAAGCTGCTGTCAGAGAATTTCCCAAGAGTTAGTTTAGAACTGGAGACTAACACACAAACCTATTGAATCAGAAATTATTTTATTACAATACCTGAGGCAAAGTACAAGTCTGAAAGAGTAGTGTATATGTGTAACCCTTCTAAACAGAATTATGCAAAGAGAGATTAGATACAGCAAGAAAGCAGGACTATAAAAATTATGGTGTCGAGAAAAAGGATGGATATATGTATAGATAGATAGATAGATAGATAGATAGATAGATAGATAGATAGATAGATAGATAGATATAGATAGATAGATAGATAGATAGATATAGATATATAGATATATAGATATATAGATATATATAGATATATATAGATATATAGATATATATAGATATATAGATATATATAGATATATAGATATATAGATATATAGATATAGATATAGATATATAGATATAGATATAGATATAGATATAGATATAGATATAGATATATAGATATATAGATATAGATATATAGATATATAGATATATAGATATATAGATATATAGATATATAGATATATATAGATATATATAGATATATAGATATAGATATAGATATATAGATATATAGATATATAGATATATAGATATATAGATATATATATAAATATATCCATTCATAAATCCATTCTATTTCCATATTACTTTGCAATCCCAAAACAACTCACATAAACATTTGTATCAGAAGACATTTTAAACAAAATGTTAAACAATGCATATTTATAAGCACAGTGGGTATCAAAGCATGCATTTCTAAATGTTTTGCCCTGCAAATGTGCTTTTGGGGTCTGATTTGAGTCAAGCAGACTGAAATTTAAATAGCAGGGAGTGTTGAGGGATGAGTAATATGTTGGGATGGGAGTTGGAGACTTGGATTTGAGTCAACTTTGAATCACAGAAACTAACTGGATGATTTTGAATCAGCTGCAAGCTTTCAGCTCAACCTACTCTACAGAGAGGAGACATGGAATATGAGTCTAACAAATATTTAACACATCACAACCATAAAATGCCATTTAGATAAATTCTCGAAGATCTGAACCTTAGCTATTCATCTATTCAGTCAACCTTGATATTGATCTTGATTCTATCATTAAAACCCTATCATAAGAGAGATTCATTTTCCAGTGGCAATGACTCCATTTCTATTTTACTCTGTAATGGTGATACCATAATCCTTTCAGAAACTCAAGGTCAGTTTTTGGTGAAACTAAAGAAGAATAGAATAGAATAGAATAGAATAGAATAGAATAGAATAGAATAGAATAGAATAGAATAGAATAGAATAGAATAGAATAGAATAGAATAGAATAGAATAGAATAACAATAACAATAACAATAACAATAACAATAACAATAACAATAACAATAACAATAACAATAATAATAATAATAATAATAATAATAATAATAATAATAATAAAATAAATAAATTGGAAGGCACCTTGGAAGTCATCTAGTCCAACCCCCTGCTCAGGCAGGAAACCCTATACCATTTCAGGCAAATGGCTGTCCAGTCTCTTCTTAAAAACTTCCAGTGTTGGAGCATTCACCACTTCTGGAGGCAGGTTGTTTCACTGGTTAATTGTTCTAACTGTCAGGAAGTTTCTCCTTAGTTCTAGGTTGCTTCTCTCGACTAGTTTCCATCCATTGCTTCTTGTCCTGCTTTCAGGTGCTTTGGAGAATAGCTTGACTCCCTCTTCTTTGTGGCAGCCCCTGAGATATTGGAACACTGCTATCATGTCACCCCTCACCCTTCTCTTCGTTAAACTACACATACCCAATTCCAGCAACCGTTCCCTATATATTTAGCCTCCAGTCCCCCAATCATCTTTGTTGCTCTTCTCTGTACCCTTTCTAGAGTCTCAACATCTTTTTTACATCGTGGTGACCAAAACTGGATGCAATATTCCAGGTGTGGCCTTACCAAAGCATTGTAAAGTGGTATTAGTACTTCACTTGATCTTGATTCTATCCCTCTGTTAATGCAGCCTAGCACTGTGTTGGCTTTTTTGGTAGCTGCAGCACACTCCTGGCTCATATTGAAGTGATTGTCTACTAGGACTCTGAGATCCCTCTCACAGTTACTACTATTGAGCAAGGTACCACCTATGCTATACCTGTGCATTTGATTTTTGCTGCCTAAATGTAGAACCTCACTTTTTTCACCATTGAATTTCATTTTGTTAGATAGCGCCCAGTGTTTGAGTCTGTCCAGATCCTCCTGTATTTTAAGCCTATCTTCTGGAGTATTGGCTATTCCTGCCAGTTTGGTGTCATCTGCAAATTTGATGAGTTCCCCATCTATCCCCTCATCCAAATTGTTGATGAAGATGTTGAAGAGCACTGGGCCCAAAACAGAGCCCTGGGGCACCCCACTACACACTTCCTTCCATGTAGATGCAGTTCCATTGAGGACCACTGAGTACGGGCTGTCAGCCAGCTACAAATCCATCTGGTGGTGATGCTATCTAACCCACATTTTTCTATCTTATCAAGTAGTAGGTTGTGATCTACTTTATCAAATGCCTTACTGAAGTCCAAGTACAGTTGCAAGAAAAAGTATGTGAACCCTTTGGGATTATGTGGTTTTTTGCATGAATTGGCCATAAAATGCGCTCTAAACGTCATGTAAGTCACAACAATAGAAAAACACAGTCTGCTTAAAATAATACTACACAAACATTAGCTGTTGTCATGTTTTAATTGAAGATAAGATGGAAACATTCACAGTGCAGGGTGGAAAAAGTATGTGAACCTTTGGACTTAATAACTGGCTGACCCTCCTTTGGCAGCAATAACCTCAACCAAACGTTTCCTGTAGTTGCAGATCAGACCTGCACAACGATCTGGAGTAATTTTGGACCACTCCTCTGCACAAAATTGTTTCAGTGTAGCAATATTCTTGGGATGTCTGGTGTGAATCGCTCTCTTAAGGTCATGCCACAGCATTTCAATCGGGTTGAGGTCAGGACTCTTGACTGGGCCACTCCAGAAGGCATATTCTGTTCTGTTGAAGCCATTGTTTTGTTGAATTACTTGTATGCTTTGGTTCATTGTCCTGTTGCATCACCCATCCTCTGCGGAGCTTCAGTTGGCGGACAGATGGTCGTACGTTTTCCTGCAAAATGTCCTGATAAACTCTGGAATTCATTTTCCCATCAATGACAACAATCCGTCCAGGCCCTGAGGCAGCAAAGCAGCCCCAAACCATGATGCTCCCTCCGCCATGTTTTACAGTGGGGATGAGGTTTTGATGTTGGTGTGCTGTGCCATTTTTTCTCCACACATAGTGTTGTATGTTTTTCCCAAACAACTCAATTTTGGTTCCATCTGTCCACATTTGAAGTTTGCAAAAGAGCACCTGGATGTTCCACAGCACTATTGGCAAAATATTCTGTGGACAGATGGAACCAAAATTGAGTTGTTTGGGAAAAACATACAACACTATGTGTGGAGAAAAAATGGCACAGCACACCAACATCAAAACCTCATCCCCACTGTAAAACATGGCGGAGGGAGCATCATGGTTTGGGGCTGCTTTGCTGCCTCAGGGCCTGGACGGATTGTTGTCATTGATGGGAAAATGAATTCCAGAGTTTATCAGGACATTTTGCAGGAAAACGTACGACCATCTGTCCGCCAACTGAAGCTCCGCAGAGGATGGGTGATGCAACAGGACAATGAACCAAAGCATACAAGTAATTCAACAAAACAATGGCTTCAACGGAACAGAATATGCCTTCTGGAGTGGCCCAGTCAAGAGTCCTGACCTCAACCCGATTGAAATGCTGTGGCATGACCTTAAGAGAGCGATTCACACCAGACATCCCAAGAATATTGCTACACTGAAACAATTTTGTGCAGAGGAGTGGTCCAAAATTACTCCAGATCGTTGTGCAGGTCTGATCTGCAACTACAGGAAACGTTTGGTTGAGGTTATTGCTGCCAAAGGAGGGTCAGCCAGTTATTAAGTCCAAAGGTTCACATACTTTTTCCACCCTGCACTGTGAATGTTTCCATCTTATCTTCAATTAAAACATGACAACAGCTAATGTTTGTGTAGTATTATTTTAAGCAGACTGTGTTTTTCTATTGTTGTGACTTACATGACGTTTAGAGGGCATTTTATGGCCAATTCATGCAAAAAACTACATAATCCCAAAGGGTTCACATACTTTTTCTTGCAACTGTAAATTATATCTACAGCATTCCTCTGGTCAACTAATTTTGTCACTTGGTCAAAGAATGTAATAAGATTTGTCTGGCATGATCTGTTTTTGACAAACCCATGTTGACTTTTAGTGATGACTTTGTTTGCATCAAGGTGTTCGCTGATTTGTTGTTTGATTATCTTTTCCAGAATCTTCCCAGGTATTGAGGTCAGGCTGATAGGTCTGTAGTTTCCTGGATCTATTTTTTCCCCTTTTTTGAATAGAATAGAATAGAATAGAATAGAATAGAATAGAATAGAATAGAATAGAATAGAATAGAATAGAATAGAATAGAATAGAATAGAATAGAATAGAATATTGGCCAAATGTGATTGGACACATATGGACTTTGCCTCTGGTGCATAAGCTCTCAGTGTACATACAAAAAGCAAAAAGTAATATAATTGTAAGATACCAATAGGAGAAGGTAGTAGAAAAGATGAGAAGAATAATAGTAATACAGCCATACTACATGGGTAAATTTCCTTAGACATAAGACCCTACTGTAGGAATTAGGTGTTCAGCAGAGGTATAACAAGAGGGCAAAAACTGTCCTTGTGTCCAGTTGTTTTGGCATGGAATGACATACAGTGATGTCCTGAGGAAATAAGTTGAAAGAGTTGATGTCCAGCATGTGAGGGGGGGGTGTCTATAGATATTTTCTCAGCCTCCATTGTAATTTTGGAAGGCCTTAAATTTGTGTTTCTGCAGGTCTAAAGCAAAGAGTCTATAAATACTTTTTCTAAGGAATTATCAGGAGTTGAACTGAGAGATCAAAAAGAGCTTGCTAATTTACCACCCTTTTCTTTTAATGAGGTCAATCTACCAACAAGGCTAGACTGTACCAGAAAAGACTAGTTTTAATCAGTATTTGAAATGGTGAATTCTCATTACTAAAAGCTGCTTTAGTAACTAATGGTCACACAAATTGCCATCATTAGGACAGAATTAATGACACTCTAATTGTACGGCCTAAACTTTTTAAATGTTTGAGAATTTATTTCTAATCTCACACTGCAAGAAAACATCAATCCTGTGACATTTTAAACTGTGCTTAGAAGACTTCCAATGCTAAAATGAATTTTGTTAGTCAGTGGAAGTACTTTTGTCCCTGTTGTTAGGAAGCTATTAAGAGAAAAGGTGCTAAGTCTCTTGTTTTATGTAGCACTTCTTCACTTGAAATTTGGCTTGGCCTCAGGTGAGAATTCACCATTTCCTGCAACTAAATTTCTTTGGAATATCCTTACGGTATGCCAAGGTTTTCCTTTCTGCTATGGAAGAGGTATCCAGAAGTCCTACACAGCACAAATGGACACAAACCATTATTCACTGTTTCAGGGGAATGGGTGTGTTTGGATGCAGCACAACATTTTATTTTTTTCTTCACACCAATGGCTTCACAGCCAACATACTATTCATCTGCAGCTAACTATCATTATGCAGATTACAGGAAAGAAGTAGGAAATAGGAAAGGAAAGGGCAGAGTTTAAAGGCATGAGATTAAAATAATGGAAACATGGCTAACGCTACACTTCTCCCTGTCTCTCTCTCTGAGATTATCAGCCATTTGCAAGCATCTCCCTCAGGACTGCATGTCCTGTGTCATATAGAAATAAACTTTTCTGGAAGTAGAAAGACGGTGGGATGAGTTAAATAGGGACAATTAACAGCTAGCTGGAAGAGAACTGCTAGTGGCAAAAGGAGCTGCTGAACATTAAAAAAATGAGATTGTTGCAAACAATCTTGTTTTTGAAACAAAGACAAGAAGAAAAGGAGATAGGAACTAGAAGTGACAAACCTCATAAAATATACTGTAGAACCCCAAGGCTCAGTACAGTAAACAATCCAAGAAGAGAACAAAATGGTGAGTTATGGAGGAGAGATTGCGATTTGAAGGGTCTCTCTGTATGTATGTTTATAGGAAAGGCAAGAGTGGAGAAAGCAATCCAGAAGATCTAAAGTCCCAGAAATTTGGCTTCCGGTTTGTGCACGTGGCGCTTCCGGACGTGCACGGACAGTCTGTCTCCTGCCTTCTGTTTCTTTCTTGTTTGGAGGACCCTGAAAAGGGTCAAAAATCACCCTGGAGGGGCAATTACTGAGAGGAGGACTTCCCTGTGATCGCAGAAGGGTGGCAGCCCTCCACTGGAATCCGGGATCATCTCCTTTGGCCCGAAGAAGAAGAGACCGGCCATAAAGATGGCTTGATCACTAAGCCGCTCCCTGCCGAAAGCCAAAAGTATTACCTAGCACTAAGAAGCAATCTGGAGGGCCTGGGTGAGATTTTACCTTTCCTATTTCATTAATCATCTTCCTGTGGGACTTTCCTGAAAATCTTCTTCGCCATTTTTTTAGAAAACGGCGAATATCTACTTTGGGAACAAATCTTAAAGCCTCAAAGTCACAAAAGAAATCCAATTAATGCAGCAAAAAATTTAAGCAATTTCAGCTGTATTTACTGGGGACTCACTACCCTATTCTCTCTTTAAATTGTGAATTAAAGAAAAAATTTGGACTAATCCTACAAAAGTTCTATATGAATTTGGAAAAAGAAAAAGAAAAAGAAAAAAACCCTCTTACATTGCATGTTATATGTTATTGATGACATCTTGTGGTGAAACCTGGTACAGCAAGTAAATTTCCTTTTTCTGTTGTGAGAATAATAGAGCTGTCCTTGAAGATAAGTGTGGGAACACCTGACACTGAATACAACTCTTCAGGAGGTGGAAAATCTTTGACTATTATTAAAACAGTCTCCTTGGAAGATTTATCTGTAAACAACAACAAAATGGATGAATACATCCCGCCAGTTGATTATAAACTAATACTGGATACGATCTTAGCAATGACAGAGCAAATTAAAGCCAAGCTGCAAGAAAAATCTGACAATTTAAAGCCACCAAATCAAACTCTGACTGTAAATGAGGAAAAGATAACCCAAAACCAAATAGAAGAAGTGGAAACTAACACTAAAATAGGAGATTTCAAAGAAAAACAAAAGCAACCTACAGAAAACCTGAAAGTCCAAACTTTAATAACAACTACAAAACTTACAAACCAAAAAGTAACAGCACCTGAAGAAAGCAACACGAAGAGTGAAGACACTAAAGCCTTCAAATACACTATATTGAGAATTCAATTAATCAAATGTCAAACATAATACCAGCTACTATTCTCTACCTAACCCAGACAGAATTGGAAGAACAAAAAGTTTGACTGATTTAATGACAATTACATTATATCAACCACCAAAAACCGAACTACCAAAGCAAAAATACAATGGTTACTAAGGGGACATTTTCCTTGCAAAACTGACATTTGGATACGCTCCCTGGATTCAGATAAGGGGTCTAGGAAGAAAGGAAGACACAGTTGAGAATTTAAAGATACCAAGAGTGAAGTATGATTGGCACAAAAGGAAGGCGAGAGTTACATTTAAAAGACTGAACTTGTTTCTTTTTGGGGATTCCTAAAGATAGACTATAAAAATATATTTTTATGGATTAAGGGGAATCTCTAAAAAATATCACTGATTTTACATTTAATTTTTAGATTTGTAAAGGAAATATAACTCCGAACTATATTATAGAATTTGGAATGACATATCAAAAGATGGTATTTGATGTACAGTTAAGATGCCTTATAGAATATTCAGTGGCTATTTTTGAACAATAGTATAGTATAGAATCTAGAATTTTATATATAAAAGATAGCATTTTAATATTTGTTGAACGGTTAAGACAAAAAACTATATTTCTAATAACTGGTGATTTGCTAAGATGAAAATTAGACTTTAATGGTAAAACATAAAAATGTTTTGTAATGAACAATATAAGTTTTGTAGACAAAAGAATTATCCTTTATTGAAATAGGGAATTGTGGGTTACCCAAAATTAAGCTTTTTTCTATATACTGTAGGCTATTCTAGAATATCCTATTGCAATTAGATAAAATTTAAAAACAGGATATTGATATGTATTAGTGAAAATATATTTGGAATTTTGTTGATTGACTAGGTCAGGGGTAGGCAACCTTGGCTCTTTTATGACTCATGGACTTCAACTCCCAGAATTCCTGAGTCAGCTATGCTGACTCAGGAATTCTGGGAGTTGAAGTCCATGAGTCATAAAAGAGCCAAGGTTGCCTACCCCTGGACTAGGTTATAACTAGAAATATACTAACTTTCTTATTTTGACTATGTAATCACTAAGGGAATTGGAGAGGGCATCTCTGTTGATGTAACCTGACCTATTTACAAATGGCTATTTCTTATTTTAATTACCCAACCACCATGTTGTTTCACAAATACATGTACATGTAAATATTAAAAATCAATAAAACTTGTTTTTAAAAAAAAGTCCCAGAAATTCATACAAAGCTGAACTGGAAGAAAAGAAGATTGGAGCAATGGGGACAATCTTATTATTTTTTCCAGCTCTTAATTATACAAAATCCATTGTGATAGTTGCTGGGGCAAAGAATAGAAGAACAGGAAAACAGCTGTGAGGAATCTTTGGAGGGCTAGGAAAAGGCAGTGCTTTTTTTATAAAAGAAAAAGGTGCTGGAACACACATGTCATACAACCCACCTTGCCTACCCTACAAGGTTCCATCCAAAAAAGGTGCCGGAACTCCGTTCTGAGCGTTCTATGACAAAAAAAGCCCTGGGAAAAGGAAAAGAAGAGTGCCAGAAAACGAGATTGTTACATTCACTTAGTGAATTCCCATAAAAGGGTGAAGGCTGAGAGAGAGGAATGGACTTGTAACAATACAAGACACTGAGAGACTTCTATTCTATTATGATCAATTGCAGAATCAGATGGTGGAAAGAGCAAATTGAGTGACTCTAGGGCAGGGATAGTCAACCTTGGCTCTTTTATGACTTGTGGACTTCAACTCCCAGAATTCCTGAGCCAGCATTGCTGGCTGAGGAATTCTGGGAGTTGAAGTCCACAAGTCATAAAAGAGCCAAGGTTGACTACCCCTGCTCTAGGGAGTGAGGTTAGGAGGAGGAGGAGGAAGAGGAGGAGGAAGACACATAGAGAAAGAGAGTAGTAAAAGTAATAGTAGAGCAATAAAAGAGTCAAGAAAGTGTTAAAAGATAAATATTCTGAGAGGAACGAGATCAGGAGAGATGAAGTGAAGGACTTCATGTTCTAGCAGAGAAAAGATGTTGTTTAAACCAGAGAAAGTCCCCCCCACCCCAAAAAAAGACTGTTGTCTAAGTAAAAGGAATTAAGTTAAAATAAGATTGAAAAAGGAACATAAGGAGATAAAGATAATAGGAAACCAATGTTGATATTACAGTATGTGTATCCCAAGTATTTAGTATATATTTGAAAATTAAAGCTCTTTTATAATAAAAGCCTGATCTGCTGCTTCAGGAAAATGCTCATCTCTGTCCTTTTTGAGCATTGTATTAACTCCACCCAACACTGATTCCTTTAGTCTTCCCTTCTTCTCAGCCTCTTCACTCTTGCTTAATGGATGCTCCTTGTTGATCTTTTCCACTTTCTTGAATGTGAATTGATTCCCACTCTATTCAATGTTTACTTTTCCCCCAATATATCCAACTCTCCTTTTCACATAACAAAGTGATCAAAGCACTCTTTTATACTATTTTCACTTCTGACATTCTTCATTTCTAGCTAGCTAACACCTTTCCCCTCACATGTTCATTTCTTAAAATGTATTCATCTACTTTTTCATCCTTAGTAAGCCTTCTATCAAGGTTCATGAATTGATCTGATTTTTATACATCAGTGGCAAAAAAAATGAAGGTCGGCGGTTTGGCGGGTCGAATCCCGAGTGCCGCATAACAGAGTTATGTTACTCGTCCCAGCTTCTGCCAACCTAGCAGTTTGAAAGCACGTAAAAATGCAAGTAGAAAAATAGGAACCCCTACAGTGGGAAGCATTCTGTGCGCCTTTGGCGTCTAGTCATGCTGGCCACATGACCACAGAGATGTCCTCGGACAAGCGCTGGCTCTTCGGCTTTGAAACAGAGATGAGCACCGGCCCCTAGAGTCGGAAACGAGTAGCACGCATGTGCGGGGGAACCTTTACCTTTACTTTAAACAAGCAAGTAAATGAATTGATGAACATTTCCTTTGCAATTGTTCATTCTATTTTCCTGGTAAACAAAAATATTTGGATATTTCTCAGTGACTAAGGAAAAGGTAAAGGACCTCCTGTGGGTTTTACTCTGCTAGTCATAGCCAGCGTTAGGAGGTGGTGCTCATCTCTGTTTCAAAGCCATTAAGCCAATGCTGCCCAAAGATGTTTCCATATAGAAAGAAAACCAGAGACTTTTCTCTTGGGGCTAATGGACAAAGACCTGGGGGGAAAAGTTGGAAATTTGATGTTACATATGTTGATGGCAGCAAGACTACTCTATGCACAGAAATGGAAGGTCACCTCGATCCCCACATTGGTTGAATGGCTGCAAAAACTCATGGAACTAGCAGAGATGGCTAAATTGACTGTTTTGATTACAGAAAAAAAATATACAAATACTTTTATTTCTACGTGGAAACCACTTCTGGACTTTGTGCT
The DNA here is from genome assembly GCF_947247035.1 of Vipera ursinii. Classification (NCBI taxonomy): domain Eukaryota; kingdom Metazoa; phylum Chordata; class Lepidosauria; order Squamata; family Viperidae; genus Vipera; species Vipera ursinii. The sequence continues at coordinate 78,115,975 of NC_139518.1, read as the reverse complement.
TGAGGTGGAAAAAAAATGAAGTACTGATTTTGGGCTTTACCGATTAGATAGATTTGTTGTTATTGAAATGGCTAGTTTATACTATTGTCTAAAAATAAATAGTTTAGGTTTGATGTTAATGTTTTATTCTACTGCACCAAAGGGAGTCAGAAGCCAATGCTTCCCCCCCTTTTTTTGCCCTTGCTCTCCCACACTTTTCTCTTCCCCGTTCCTTCCCCTAACTTCCCTACCCTTTACTTTTGTATTTTCTTTGAATGCTATGTTACAAACTAATAAAAACATATTTATTTTATTTTTATTTTTATTCCATTTATATCCCGCCCTTCTCCGAAGACTCAGGGCGGCTTACAAGCTTAGCAGTAGCCTTCATTCTATGTATATGCCTGCTTGTTAGGGCTTTCACACACACCCCCAAGCGGCATTATTACAAAGTCAGCTTATTGCCCCCAACAATCTGGGTCCTCATTTTACCTACCTTGGAAGGATGGAAGGCTGAGTCAACCTTGAGCCTGGTGGGATGCGAACCTGCACTAATTGCAGGCAGCTGGTGTTACTTAAGGAGGCATTAGCCCACTGCTCCACCAAGGCTCTTCAAGGCTCATCAAAGATGTTTCTGTAGTTTTGTGGCCAGCAGGACATTGTGCCGCAGCACAGAGCATCTGGCAAAATATGGATCATTCTTACCTTCCCACAGAAATGGTTACTATTTATCTATTTGCATTTGCATGCTTTTGAACTGCTAGGTTAACGGGAGCTGTGGTGAGTAATGGAAGCTCACCCCTTTGTACAGTGCTTGGGTCTTGAACCTGGATTATCAGGTGCAGCATCTTAACCACTGAGCTATTGTCTTCACACTCCTGGCCAGTCTAAAGCCATAGCACCTTCCCAGGGGTGGGATTCAAATATGTGAACAACCGGTCCTCTGTGTGGATGCTGCTTCCGGAAGTCCATTCTGGGCCTGGGCAACAAAAATTAGCTACTGGTTCTGCCAAAGTGGTGCAAACTGGCTGAATCCCACCACTGCACCTTCCTAAATTTTACTCAATGATACCTTGTGTCTCCTTGAATCAGAATATTAGCAAGTAAGCAAAAGCAAAACACAATTTTTTCCAATGTCATAAACTGAGGCAGATATCAAACAAGTCATTCCATAAGCAAATTCCTTTAATATTTCTCCAAATACACCTACCTAAATCTGCAGCCTTATAGTTTTTCAACATCCTTATATTATAACTTTTCCCATCATTTTTCAAACTTGTGCAATTTTATAGTTTTCAATTTCACTTCATTCCTTGCCAGGTCATTGTAATTTCTATAGAGATTCCATTGTATTCCCAATCACTATGTTTAAACAATTTTTTTGCTATTGATAAAACTGACATCAATTAACTATTTAATTTTGTCCTACAGTTAACTGATGCCAGTTTGGTCAACAAGGGCATATTTTGAAATCTTACACTATTTACCTATTAGATATTTCTGTAATGTGAAAGGAATAGCAATGACAAATACCTTCTCATAAATATGTATTAGAAGCAGAAAGTTTCAAATTGCTTTACACAGAAAGCATCCAAGAATCACCTGTATACTTCCTGGCTTTCATTCTGCACATCTTTCTCTTGTTTGATCTTAGCCGGCTCTGAATTTTATGATTTACATAATGATGGTTTAGTCACCAACCTCTACTAAAAGCACAACAGCACTAAGTATTGAAGGAGCTTCATGAAAACATCTGGCCCTAGAATTACAAGTGCAAGTAATGAGGGATCCAACATCACTGCAGAAAAAATATTGACACATAGTTATGAGAAGGCACTCATGATGCCAGATGGCATTACTTGGTAAATGTTCTACCAAGCCTTAGACAGAAACCATCAAATGTGATTAAATGCATGTAGGTGTCAATAAGAAATGTACAGTGGTACCCAGCATCAAGCTGATGGCTTTATTGAACAAAGTATTTGCATTTGTGATTGATGAGATCAAGGCAAAGCACAAAGAAGTGAAGGATTAATGTGACAATTAAGATTTAGATATGCAAAGGAGGAAGGGAAGGGAAGGGAAGGGAAGGGAGGGGAAGGAAGGAAGGAAGGAAGGAAAGAAGGAAGGAAGGAAGGAAGGAAGGAAGGAAGGAAGGAAGGAAGGAAGGAAGGAAGGAAGGCTAATCATTTCATTCATCTCAAAGTAATAAAATGAAAACAAATTATTTTTATTAACTGATTTGGAGTTCAACTTTGTGTGCCCTGGTTTTCTGCAGCTATAGATTCAACAACATTCACATCAAAAGATCTCAAGAAAACTTAATAAAATAGTTTTGCATGCTTATCTCCTTTTCTTGTCTGAAAGCTTTCTTTATGTCTTTATATAACATACCCGTTATTCACCAGACTGATATTTCATTTCTTCCTTTCCTTCTCCACTCACTTCTTCGCTTCTTACTCTGATTTGTGCATTACAGATTCTTACCAGAGTCACTTTTTCTCTGTAATGGAGAAGAGCATACCATCAGCATTTCTGTAGATAGACTGAAGTAAACTCTTTTATTTCCTAAAAGTAGCTTATCTTTGTTTCTTTTTTCTTTCCTTCACACAAGTACCATCTTTCTTTCACACGTGCCATCTCCAAGACTACTGTGTTGTTGTTCTTTTACAAAAGTCATAAACTTACAACTTTCCCACTATATAAAGCTATCTGCTATCCAAACTCCCTCTCAAGTGGAGTTATGATGGAGGTTTAACAAGTAGAACACTTTTATTTTAAAAAGATGCTTCTTGGATGCAAAGCAGGCAAATTAAGCAAGTTGAATGGCCTATGTGATTCAGAAAACTCTTATTAAAATGTTGAGCAACAGGAATGAAAGAAAGTGGTCTCTTTTTGCAGAAATGCTGCTGAATATTCTTGAAGTAGCACATATTATGCAAGAATAAAGACCTACAGAAATTGGAAAAAAGGAAGAAGAATGGGCTTCTGCAAACTAAAACTAAATTCTAAATAGAATACATTTGGGACTATTTCAGAAAACCCACATGACTTCTCAAGTATTCTTAGTGTTGCCACAATGTAAAAGAAACTCAAAGTTGTAAATGAATTATCAGGGTTTATTAGTTCCTTCCTGAAACTTTTACAGTAATTTTATATCCAAAATGCAATGTTCAGAAAACTAATTAAAACAGGTCTACCTTTAAATAATTTACTTGCAGAATATGAGGGCAGTAATTGCCAGTTATGGAGCATGTCAGTTGCAGGACTGCTTTGAAACCACTGACTGGAGTGTATTTGAAGAACAAGATCTAAATTCATATACAGATGCCGTACTCTCTTATATTAGAACATGCACTGACAGTGTAACAACGGATAAGTGCATTAGAGTTTATGGGAACTGTGAGTTCCCTGGATGACTGCAGAGATACGAACACTCCTGAGAGACCGGGATTCTGCCTTTAAGGCAGGGGACAGGGACAGATACAGAGAGGCCAGGGCAAATCTCAGAAGAGGCATTAGGATGGCAAAACAACAATACAAACAAAAGGTGGAGAACCATTTAGCGAACAACGATCCGAAGCAAGTGTGGCAGGGACTGCAGCACTTAACCAACTATAAGGGCTACACGAGGAGCATGGCAAACACCGATGCCTCGTTGGCTGAGGAGCTGAATATCTTCTTCGCCTGCTACGAGGTTAAAAGACCAGACCCCGTAGCCTTTGCTGGCCGGCCTTCTGACTCTCAGCCACTCACCCTATGTGAACACCAAGTGAGAGCTGTATTGAAGGCTGTGAATCCCAGCAAAGCCGCAGGCCCAGATGGGGTGCTGGGGATAGTGGTCAGGAATTGTGCTGATCAATTAGCAGGGGTCCTGACAAGGATTTTTAGCATCTCCTTGCAAACGGCATGTGTACCATCATGCTTGAAGGCAGCTACCATTGTCCCAGTCCCCAAGAAAACTGCAGTTGAGTGCCTGAATGACTACAGACCTATTGCATTAACGTCTGTAGTCATGAAATGCTTCGAAAGATTGGTTCTCCAACTCTTAGGACATGCCTCCCACTGGACTTTGATAAACATCAATTTGCCTACAGGGGAAATAGGTCGACAGACGATGCCATCGCTACTGTTTTACACTCTGTAGCAAGTCATCTCGAGAAACCTGGAAGTTACGTCAGGATGCTTTTTGTTGACTACAGCTCAGCTTTCAACACCATTTTGCCGAGCATTCTCATCGAGAAGCTGACTGACTTGAAATTCTCCCCCGCCATCTGCGATTGGATTCAAGACTTTCTTAGGGATCGGTTACAAACAGTGAGGGTCAGGTCTGCTTTGTCCACCCCCCTGAAGCTTTGCACCGGCATGCTACAGGGCTGTGTGCTTAGTCCCTACCTGTACTCTTTATACACTTATGATTGTGTATCATCTGACCCATCCACTGCGATAATCAAGTTCGCAGATGATACAACTGTGGTGGGTCTTATTACAGGTGGGGATGAGACAGCATATAGGGCAGAGGTACAAAAACTATCCATATGGTGTAGTAACAACAACTTGCACCTAAACATCAGCAAGATGAAAGAGATGGTGTTAGACTTCCGGAGAAAAAAGGAGGAACCTGCCGCACTTTACATCGGGGAGGACTGTGTAGAGAGAGTTTCCTCCTTTAAATTTCTGGGAGTCTACCTCTGTGAAGATCTGACCTGGAAAGTTAACACAACTCAGGTGGCTAGAAAGGCCCAACAGAGGCTTCACTTTCTTAGGGTCTTGCAGAAGAACAGGGTAGAACAACGTCTAATGACCCTCTTTTACCGGTCTACTATAGAGAGCGTCCTCTCGTATGGTATTGTGGTTTGGTATGCTGGTCTGACAGCCGCGGATAGGAAAGTATTACAGAGGGTAGTGAGCACAGCACAAGACATTGTGGGCTGTCCCCTGACACCACTGGATGACATCGCCAGGGCTCGTTGCCTTGGAAGAGTGAGGAAGATTCTCAGGGATGACTCACACCCTGGACGGTATCTCTTTACTCTCCTACCATCCGGTAGGAGATATAGGAGTATAGCCAGCCGTACCAACAGGCTGAAAAATAGCTTTTATCCGTGGGCTGTTAGGCTTTTAAATGGGACATAATCTTATGCAGAATTGACTTGGGAGGCCGGTGTGTGGTGTAGTTGGTTCACATGGTGTGATAGGATGGAGGGTTTGTTGTCACTGTGTGTTGGGGGGAGAGAGCACGGGGGGAGGCTCAGCTAATCTCAATGTACACATGTTGTACTTTGACAATAAAGGTTTATTTATTTTTTATTTATTTATTTTTATTTATTTATTTATTTATTTATTTATTTATTTATTTATTTATTTATTTATTTATTATGTCACATTGAAACCTTAGTTTCTCCAAGATGGAATCCTGCTGGGTTTGATCCTTTCCCCAATTTTGTTTAATCATTATTTATATAGTTCTAAGTGTGATCACCTGCCAACCTAGCAGTTCGAAAGCACGTAAAAATGCAAGTAGAAAAATAGGGACCGCTCCGGTGGGAAGGTAACAGTGTTCTGTGCGCCTTTGGCGTCTAGTCATGCCGGCCACATGACCACGGAGACGTCCTCGGACAAGCGCTGGCTCTTCGGCTTTGAAACGGAGATGAGCACCGGCCCCTAGAGTCGGAAACGACTAGCACGCATGTGCGGGGGAACCTTTACCTTTACCTTTACCTTTAAGTGTGATCACCTACCTTTTTAAAGGTAAAAAGGTAAAGTTTCCCCCTGTCCAAATATGTCCAAATCTAGGGGATGGAATTCAGCTCTGTTTCTTAGCCAAGGGAGCCAGTGTTGTCCTAGGATACTTCCATGATCATGTGAGTAGCATGACTATATGCTGAGGAACGTAGAATACTGTTACCTTCCACCAAAGTGGTACTTATTTATCTACTCACATTTGCATGCTATCGAACTCCTAGGTTGGCAGTAGCTGGGGCAAGTAACGAGAGCTCACCCGATCATGTGGCACTCAGGTCTCAAACCCAGGGCATCAGCTTTTCAGCTGACAAGCTCAGTGTCTTTAACCACTGAGCCATTACGCCCCCATATAAAGCTTCTCAGTTTGGACTGAGCTATTATCAATATCCTGATGATTCCCACCAGTATATTTCCACCCTGAGCCATATGGTGTATGCAGTGGGGGTCCAAAATCCAGGATCTAAAAGCTGTTAGGAACTGGGGGGGGAGAGAAACAAATTAAACTCATCCCAAGCCTTGATGAAATATTTATAATCTCAGAAATCTGATCATTCCATTTTTTTCCCATCTTCATTTCCATCTAAGGCCATTCTTTCTTATTCCTGTCTCTGGGATTTCCTCTACATTTTTCTTCCCTACATCCTGATTCATCAAGACAATACACAACATGGAAAAGTATAAGAACATTACAGTGAGGGGTGACAGAGAAGGGTGAGGGGTGACATGATAGCAGTGTTCCAATATCTCAGGGGCTACCACAAAGAAGAGGGAGTCAAGCTATTCTCCAAAGCACCTGAAGGCAAGACAAGAAGCAATGGATGGAAACTAGTCAAGGAGAGAAGCAACCTAGAACTAAGGAGAAACTTCCTGACAGTGAGAACAATTAACCAGTGGAACAACCTGCCTCCAGAGGTGGTGAATGCTCCAACACTGGAGGCTTTTAAGAAGAGACTGGACAGCCGTTTTTCTGAAATGGTATAGGGTTTCCTGCCTGAGCAGGGGGTTGGACTAGATGACCTCCAAGGTCCCTTCCAACTTATTATTATTATTATTATTATTATTATTATTATTATTATTATTATTATTATTATTATTATTATTATTATTATTATTATTATTATTATATACTTGTTCTCCATACTGCTTCTTTTTCTTTTGACCATCCACTATCCCTGAAGGGGGGAAAAAACAACATCTTTCTTCTGGCTGCTGCATATATCTGTTTGCTGATAGCTGCAGTCTTCCAAAGAGAAGCATCTCCACCAAGCCATGTGTCAAAGTTGCTGTTTTGTAGGCAACTCTGCAATGCTGATGCTGTGGAGAAGGCTCAAATGGAAGGGAAAGAGGCCCAGGTGCCTGAAATTTTGTCAAGTAGTTTGCTTTTCCACAGTGTCTTCAAGGTAATCTGAATCTGCTTCCTTCTGCATTCAACCAGGACGAGTTGTTAAGGTGCTCCTTAGTGATACTTAAAGGTTTGCAAGGTCTTTTGTGTTTTCAATATTCCTGCATCAATAGGGCCACACACAAATCTGTAGCTTTGGATCATTCTCCTCAATCAATCAATCAATCAAATATAATGGGGTTGACCCCTTTGTTTAATTGGGTTCTCTACTTTGAGGTTATGGAGAACAGGTCAAGTTTCAGATTGCATTTATTCAGAAATATTGAAAATTCAAGAGGGTTCACAAACTTTTAAGCACCTCTTAAAAGTATAATATCAGTTCTATTATATGCAGTATATTAATTTGTTAAGATTTATAATGTAGTACATTGATATATTTGAACATTTGTTAAGAGTCTATTTCAGTGGTGGGATTCAGCTGGTTCGCACCATTTTGGCAGAACCGGTAGCTAATTTTTTGTTGCCCAGGCCCAGAATGGATTTCCAGAAGCAGCATCCACACAGAGAACCGGTTGTTCCCATATTTGAATCCAACCACTGGTCTATTTATATGTATATTTATGAATGAAACAGTAATTGATTGTCCTATATTTTATTGTAAGATATTTTTTCCAAAGATTTACAGCCATCTCGATTTCTACTTAAGAAAAGGCATTGTAAAGGACTATATTTTCAAATCAAAAGCATGGGCAGACAGGAATATTGCAATGTGAAGATATGAGAACAGTAACAATAGCACCACAAGTCCTTATCAGCCATAAAGGCAGCTAAAAAAAATATTGCCAAAGACATTCTAATGGATGCCTGTTGTTGTTGTTGTTGTTGTTAGTTGCAAAGTCGTGTCCGACCCATCACGACCCTATGGACAACGTTCCTCCAGGCTTTCCTGTCCTCTACCATCTTCTGGAGTCCATTTAAGCTCATGCCTACTGCTTCAGTAACTCCATCCAGACACCTCATTCTCTGTCGTCCCCTTCTTCTATTGCCCTCAATCTTTCCCAGCATTAGGCTCCTCTCCAGTGAGTCTTTCCTTCTCATTAGGTGGCCAAAGTATTTGAGTTTTAGCTTCAGGATCTGGCCTTCTAAAGAGCAGTCAGGGTTGATCTCCTCTAGGACTGACCGGTTTGATTGCCTTGCAGTCCAAGGGACTCACAGGAGTCTTCTCCAGCACCAGAGTTCAAAGGCCTCAATTCTTTGGCGCTCAGCCTTTTTTATGGTCCAACTTTCACTGCCATACATTGCAACTGGGAAGACCATCGCCTTGACTATGCACACTTTTGTTGACAGGGTGATGTCTCTGCTTTTTAGTGTGCTGTCTAGATTTGCCATGGCTTTCCTCCCAAGGAGCAAGCGTCTTTTAATTTCTTGGCTACAGTCCCCATCTGCAGTGATCTTGGAGCCCAGGAAAATAAAATCTGTCACTACCTCCATTTCTTCCCCATCTATTTGCCAGGAATTGAGAAGGCCGGATGCCATGATCTTGGTTTTCTTAATGTTTAGTTTCAACCCAACTTTTGCAGTCTCCTTCTTCACTCGCAACAAGAGACTCTTCAGTTCCTCTTCACTTTCTGCCATTAGAGTGGTATCATCTGCATATCTTAGGTTGTTGATATTTCTTCCGGCAATCTTAATTCCAACTTTGGATTCATCTAGCCCTGCCTTTCTCATGATGTGCAAGGCGACAGTATACAGCCTTGCCGGACTCATTTCCCAATTTTGAACCAATCAGTGGTTCCGTGTCCAGTTCTCACTGTTGCTTCTTGACCTGCATATAGGTTTCTCAAGAGACAAATAAGATGGTCTGGCACTCCCATCTCTTTAAGAACTTGCCACAGTTTGTTATGATCCACACAATCAAAGGATTTAGCATAGTCAATGAAGCAGAAGTAGATGTTTTTCTGGAACTCTCTAGCTTTCTCCATGATCCAGCGTATGTTGGCAATTTGATCTCTAGTTCCTCTGCCTCTTCGAAATCCTGCCTGTACTTCTGGTAGTTCTCGATCCACATACTGCTGAAGTCTAGCTTGTAGGATATTAAGCATAACTTTACTAGCATGAGAAATAAGTGCAATGGTGCGATAGTTTGAACTATCCTAAAGCATCCCAAAAGAAAAAGAAAAAAACAGCCTCTTTGGCAGAGGAAGAAAACTTTTACAAAACTGGAAGATAAATTTCTGCACAGCAAATATACCTATAGGTTTAACTCCTACTGTATCTGCTCTGAGAGATAGTTGCTGTCTCACTTATCTAAGCTAATCTTGCTATTGTTCCTTGGCCTGCTGTTTAGCTGATCAAAAAGCAGCTGGAGATTTAGCATAATTCCTATGTGGTTTGTGAATGTTAGACAATTCTGGAAAAAAAATACCTGTCCTAAGGGTGTTGTTCTTTACATTTCCTCAGTGTTCCAGTAGCTCTAATAAAAATAGCAATAGCACTGAGACTTATATATCACTTCACAGTGCTTTACAGCCCTATCTAAGCAGTTTACAGAGTCAGCAAATCCCCCCCCCCCGCAACAATCTGGGTCCTCATTTTATCAACCTCGGAAGGATCGAACTCGTGGACTGAGCAGTGAGTTAGTCTGCAGTAAAGGTAAAGGTAAAGGTTCCCCCGCACACGTGTGCTAGTCGTTTCTGACTCTAAAGGCCAGTGCTCATCTCCGTTTCAAAGTTGAAGAGCCAGTGCTTGTCCGAGGACATCTCCGTGGTCATGTGGCCGGCATGACTAGACGCCAAAGGTGCATGGAATGCTGTTACCTTTCCACCGGAGTGGTCCCTATTCTTCTACTTGCATTTTTATGTGCTTTCAAACTGCTAGGCTGGCAGAAGCTGGGAAGAGTAACAGGTGCTCACTCTGTTACGCGGCACTTGGGATTTGACCCGCCAAATTGCCGACCATCTGATCGACAAGCTCAGCGTCCTAACCCACTGAGCCACCGCGTCCCTTTAGTCTGCAGTATTGCATTCTAACTACCACATGAACAGAGAGAATTAAAAATGTACATATACATATATATACATGCACATGCACATGCATACACATACACCTACATATACACATGTGTGTATATCCAAATAATATGTGCATCGTGAGATTCATTGCGCAGATGAAGGGCATTATGCAATTTATGACAGCATAATGACTTGAAATCATTATGGTTTATACCAGATATCTACGCTGCATTATCCAGGCTTTCACTATTATTTTGTTCTTGATACAGTCTTTCTGTATCAGGTTCCCAAAACCAAGAAAGACACATTGAGATTCTTCTAAGCAGTTTTCTTAATCTACCTCTCCTGTAGACAGAAATCTTGCCAAACTAAAACAGGTTACTTGCACCATAAAACATACAGTATACTCTGATATACAACTGAAGTTGTGCTGTTTTCTGCTCTCCCTCCCTCCTGGGAACCTACATAATATTCTATCACATCCTGGTTCTCAAAAGTCTCTTCTCCTATTCAGCTGTTTTTAAATATTTCGTTAATAATTAGCATTTAGTAGTGTTTCATTATTATTGTTTAACTTAATATATATTTCTCTGACTAACCTCCTGGAGTAGGTACAGGTAATCATAAGAGCCTTGGTGGAGCAGTGGGCTAATGCCTCCTTAAGTAACACCAGCTGCCTGCAATTAGTGCAGGTTCGAGTCCCACCAGGCTCAAGGTTGACTCAGCCTTCCATCCTTCCGAGGTAGGTAAAATGAGGACCCAGATTGTTGGGGGCAATTAAGCTGACTTTGTAATAATGCCGCTTGGGGTGTGTGTGAAAGACCTAACAAGCAGGCATATACATAGAATGAAGGCTACTGCTAAGCTTGTAAGCCGCCCTGAGTCTTCGGAGAAGGGCGGGATATAAATGGAATTAAAATAAATAAAATAAAATAATAATAATCCTCGACTTCCAACAGTTCATTTAGCGACTGCTCAAAGTTATAACGGCACTGAACAAAGTGAGTTGCGACCGTTTTTCACCTTTACAATCACTGCAGCCTCCCTGTGGTCAGGTGATCAAAATCTGCACATTTGGCAACTGACTCATATTTATGACGGCTGCAGCATCCCAGGGTCATGTGACCACCACTTTTTTTTAATCTTCTGACAAGCTAAGTCAATGGGGAAGCCAGATGCACTTAACAGCAGTGTTACTGACTTTAGCAACTGCAGTGATTCACTTAACAACTGTGTCAAGGAGGGTCGTAAAATGGGGCAAAGCTCACTTAACAAATAGCTCACTTATCAACACAAATTCTGGGGTCAGTTGTGATCGCAGGTCAAGGACTAACTTGTACTCAGTGGGGCAACATAGTTAAAAATAAATCAAGAGGGTAAAGATAAAGCAAACATTATCTTTTTTTGCTTATGAGGGACCAATCAACACATCATTTACTTGCAACAATTGCTGCCTCTTAGAATTTATTTTCTTGAGACAAACCACCTTGATCTATACTAGGTGTGACCAACGCAGCAACATGAGGAATAGCGCTATTCAGTGCATAGTTGGGACTGAGGAAGAATAGAATAGAGTACAGCTGGAAGGTACTTTGGAGGTCTTCTAGTCCAGGGCTTTTCAACCTTTTCACCCATTGTACCACTTTTAGGATATGGCAAGATCTGAGTACCACCAGTCGCCTAGCAAGGTGTCAAAAACTGGATGACCAAAAAACAAAAAGAAAGAAAGAAAGAAAAAAGTGGTGAAATACAGGTAGTCCTCGACTTGCAACAGTTCGCTTAGTGACTGTTCGAAGTTACAATGGCACTGAAAAAAGTGCCCCCCAAGCCACAGCCGAGCAAGACACCTGCCTGCCCGGTGGCGTTCTTCCTCCTGTCCCAGGTTTTCATTGTGAGCATTTTTGTTGAGGATTGGCAGTGGGGGTGGAGTGGGGGGGGGTGTTTGGTTTTTATTTCCCCCCCCCCGGTCTGCTGGGTGGTTGCAGCAGGTTTTGGTCACTTCACATGACCCTGGGACACTGTGACTGTCATAAATTTGAATCAGTTGCCAAGCATCTGAATGTAAATCACAAGACCCTGGAGATGCTGCAACATTCCAGCTGATCGACGCTTATTGCCTGGTGCTGATCCTGGCGCTTCCGCTGAGCCCTGACAGCCCTGCAACTCCAGCCATCTCTCACTCAGGTTGAAAAGCCCTGTTCTAGTCCAGCCCCCTGCTCAAGCAGGAGAACCTATACCATCTCAGGCAAGTAACTGTCTAGCCTCTTCTTAAAAACCTCCAGTGATGGACCGCCCATGATTTCTGGAGGCAAGTTGTTCCACTGGTTAATTGTCCTCACTGTCAAGAAGTTTCTCCTTAATTCCAGGTTGCTTCTCTCTTTGATCAGTTTCCAACCATTGTTTCCTGTCTTGCCCTTTGGTACTCTGGAGAATAACATGACCCCCTCGTCTTCAAATACTGGAATACTGCTATCATGTCTCTCCTATTTCTTTTTTCCTTTAGACTAGCCAGAGATTGACAAAATATTTATGTCTATGTACATTATTTTTTTAATGGCCATTAGAATTCTCCCATTAGAATCAATGGTTCTCCCATATTTACAACAAGTGTATACACAATATATTTTATCGATTAAGGTCAACCTGAAACAGAAACACATTAATAATTGGCAAGTCAAGAAAGAGGTACTGAGTGATTTCTCATTCTTTTCACACATTGCTGATAGCACAATGTTGGCTGATTCTAATAGTGATAGATACGGAGTGGGATTTTGTTTCGTTTTTTGTTTTTTTGTTTGGGTTCTTCTGTTCCACTGAGGAAATCTCCATGGGCAGAAAGCAGACTCTTCAAACAACAGAAGAAGAAAAAAAAACCAAGTATACTGCAGGAGAAATAATGGAAATAATGTCTTTTGACATTCTAAGATGATCAATTCTTATTGGGTAAGAAATTGTAAACAAAAAAAAATGCATGACCCACTGCATTCAATTGGCAATGGATTGTAGGCAGAATTTGTTGTCTTTCATTCATTTGATGAAGCAGGATTAGATCTAGGATTTAATCTAGAATAAATCATTAATAAATTTCTTTTAAAGCTCTTTCGGTGCCATGCATCATTAAGCAACATCTTGATGATTAGATTTCCTAGGATCCATAGTGAGCAATTTTCTATGCTGCATCCTTGGTTTTTTTTTTCCTGAGAATTTAGAGGGGAAAAAAGGGGGTGAGAACAAATCTTAAGCGATCCAATTAATGGGAATTGTACAGCCAGTACAGCTCAGTCAGATAGTAGCTACTTCCTGGATAGAGATAAAATTGATTAATTTGCCACAGCCAGTTCTGAACTGAGTTAGCAGGAATATGACTGTCTTTTTTTTTTTAAGGAAAAGGGGAGAAAGTTTTGAAGAGAGGTTTTCTTTTAAAATGTTTTAACTTCTGTACTATTTATAAATGTAATACTACTAGGATTTTGTGGTTGACACTTTCTTGTGGCTGACACCAAACAAACCAAAAGTTAACAGCTCGACCAAAGAACCTCTAAGACAGGGGTAGGCAACCTAGTCAGCCATGCTGGCTCAGGAATTCTGGGAGTTGAAGTCCACAAGTCACAAAAGAACCAAGGTTGCCTGTTCTGTACCAGCCTGCTACCGGCCCTGCAGAAAAGGAAGGGACAACCGCTTTTACAAGAAGGCAAGAGGCTGGAATTACACCTGCCAAATTTATTACTACAAAAACAAACGGAACAAGACACAAACCAAGAAACAGGAGCTTTAAGAAACAGGAACTATCCGAGAGGTTGTCTTCAGCAAACCAGCCCTCCCCACACATTCCCCTTATATAGAGTTTAGGGTGTGGCTTCTCTCTGCCTCCTTCCGAGGTGCCCCATTGCCTTCCTCTGTTTACTCCTAATTGACTGCCTCCTGCGTCGGGCATCTTTGAACAGGGCCAGCTGTGGGTCATCTTCATCCATGCTGTCAGGCTCACACAGCTGGGTCTCCGTGGTGACCAAGTGGGAGGGGCCTGGCTGAGGGCTCTCATCAGCAAGATCTTCAACCCCCTCAGCAAGGTCTTCAACAGCCCCCTCCTCCTCCTCTGAGTCGTCCGACCCAACTGCCGAACCCACAGGCTGACCCTGAATCACAACAGTTGCCTACCCCTGCTCTAAGATCATCCTCACTAACACTGACAGGACAAGCTACTAGAATATAAACTGAGAACAAACCCCACCCCTTACAAGCACTGATGATGTTACCTAGTTTGGGTAATGAAACCTCCCCAAGAAAACATCCAAGCTCAGAAAGCGCCAAGGACCTCTCACTTCAATCCTGAACTACAAATATTCTCCTTTGTTGGGACACCTTTCTTAGTTCTAATCAGGTCCAACCTGCCTTCACTTTTCAAGATCAGTTAAAGTTGACTAGAACGGTAGTCGGTACGATATATATAGCAGCAGCTCCTGTGGAATCTGATTTCATTAACTTCAACCACCAATTTTATTCTTAAAGCAGGATTTAGTGTTGGATGCTAAAAATGCTTCTTTGATGTTATCAAAAATGCAGGCTGTCAAATGAACAGTTGTGCACTTTGTTGCCATTGGCTTCATCAGCATCTTTAAATGGATTGAACCTTTTTTCCCCTTTCTCATGCAAATGGTGTGGTTAAAGTCTTGAGTCCATCAAAGTTTTTTTAAATCCAGCAATTAAAATGAAAAGATTCAAATCCAATGTAAAATTTGTAATTTTGGCTGCACATTGGCTCTTTTTTTTTCTTCTGCGTTAAAGTGGCAAAATCCATTATACTTACATGGAATTTTAGAGCTTAAAGTCTTAATATAGACTGTAGAAGAAGCAGCTTAAAGAAAATCCTTTCTAAGTTTATGAGCATAGCGAGAACATAATTAAAGTTAACCATGAGAATAAAAGCAAATGGAAAAAAATGTATGAAATAATATATAATCTAGCTGTGAATTATCCAGAGATCAATCCAAAGAAAGATTGGTTTTTAAAATACTTTTATGTAAAAATAGCCACAATAAAATTTTCAAAATATCTAATAATCATATCTCTTCTTTGCTTTTAATGCTAACTGCATAAAATCTTTAAATACTTGAAGTCTTCAGTATACTGATCCAATTGGTGGAAGCAGGGCATTTTTTTCCTCATAGAATGCTCAGAATGCAGTTCCAGCACCTTTTTTGGATGGAAACATGTAGGGTAGGCAAGGTGGGTTGTATGACATGTGTGAGTTCTGGCACTTTTTTCTTTTACAAAAAAGCACTGGGTGGAAGTGAATATTAAGTTGTAGCAATTCAATCACTTTTATTGTCTATTATATTTGGTTAAAGGTATTCAGCATAACTAACTTGCATATGTTTGTAATGGTCAATGCAAAGCATCCATGAGGAGAATCAGTGGAAGCCCACTATACTACATTGTTATTCAAATGATAATAAACAATTGATTTGAGGTGTGTGTGTGTGTGTGTGTGTGTGTGTGTGTGTGTACCATTCACATTAAGAGTTTTGAGCCTGTAAAACATAATTTAAGAGCCAGTTTGGTGTAGTGTTTAAGACATCAGGCTAAAAAGCCTGTGAGTTCTAGTCCCGCCCCAGGCACAAAGCCAGATGGTTAATCTTGGTCCAGTCACTTTCTCTCAACCCTAGCTGGGAGGCAATGGCATATCACTTCTGAAAAACCTTGCTAAGAAAACTTCAGGTAGAAGACTCCAAGAATTAGACACAATTGAACAGAAGAAGAAAAAACTATGCTCATTTCACTAGAGTGAGCCCCATTGATTTAATTGGCATATGATGATGATAGATGATGATGATAACTTTATTGTCACTTTGAATGTACACCAATCGGCATACATCAAAATGAAATTTCGTTGCATACAGCTCTCAAAGGGTCACCATCTCCAATATATACTCCTTGTTCGTGGCCCGCTCAAATTTCACATTGTCCATTTTAGTCTCTAGGGAGTGAACGATATAGTCTCAGGTGTGCTTATATGTTTCCCCACCACTAATAAATAGTGTTTCAAATATATATTAAGCAAGAAGTACAAAAGCAACATAAGACAATACAAATGGACAAGATCTGGGAATATTTGCAGATCATTAATTATGTCTAAGGGGTTCAAAGATCCTGCCACCGACAAATACAACTGGAAATCTTTTACAAAATGTGGGTGACCCATCCAAAGAACTCATGGGGAATTTTATGAGATTTCATATCAAATTACTGAAAACTTGCCCATGTTTTAATATTTGAAATAATATTAATTATTATTTAACTAATATTAGTTATTAGTTAAATTATATTTGTTAATAGTCAACAATGGGAGCGTGATACTCACCGTCTTAAATTTGATAAATAATAGATGCACAGGTATAAACATATTGGCTAAATGTGGGTGTCTTTTTTGTTTGAATGTATTTTAAACCACTTTGGAATTACTTTTGGGAATAAAAGAAGAAAAGATGGAGACAAGAGTCACTTGAAAGTGAGATGGGCAGCAAAAGAAAAGAAAGAGAGAGGGAGAAAGAGAGAAAGAAAAGAAAAAATATGAATTCTTTCTCAATTGTCTTTATTCCTGCTTTATTTCTTTACTGATCAATAGATACAACTGCTACCACCTATATATCTGTCTTGCTTTGGGGAAGGGGAAAAATATTTGGGTGGAATGATTTTGATGGAAAACAACCCATTCCCTCCCCCATTCCCTGTGAAACTGTTATCCATCTTTTTCCAAACTGACTTCTTGAGGATGATTTTCCATAAAAAAAAAGTGAAGAAATCATGGATCTGGGTGGCCTGTTGGAAGTGATTCAGAGAACCTCATTTTGTTCACAGTTCATTCAACAGTCTTCATTTCCACAAGAAAACCCAGCAATAAATAACAGTAATAACCTCTTTGGGTGCAATTCCAAAACATCAGGAGCACCAGTTGAAAACCATTGACACTGGCCAAAATCACCAACTGTCAATTGCAAAACTCAGCTTTACACAGAACAGTGTACATCCTGCAATGCTACTTTTAACACCATCAAAAAAAACCAAAAAACCAACGTCTACCTCTCTCAGGTCCTTGGGAAGGACTCCATAAAAATGTCAAAGGTAGTCTAAACTTCTGGCTGATCATATGACTAATTACAATAATAATATAATGCTTGCAAGGAAGAACTTTTTTCTACTTGCATCTTACCATGGTCCAAAGATCTCCTGGCAACACATTACTTCTGATGTGTCGTCATAGTATTGCCTTCACTGTATATTCCGTTTCTGAGACAGGTATTTTTAAATTACCTTTAGTTAACGGGTTGATTTTCCACTTAGTCTGATGTCAACCAAAGGTACCCCCAAGGTGGATAAAATCTGTTAGGCTTTATCACTTGGAGGGAAGTCAGAGGACTGGCAGTGACTGGAAACCGAAACAAAAAAGACAGGTGAGCAGTAATTTGCATAGCAAATTTCAAACTGAATCAGAGAAGATCATCTTGTGAGATTTCATACAGCAATCTGTATTTCCATAAGAAAACCCAGAAATAGACAATATAAAATGATATTTGTGGTATTTCAACTCCCATACAGAAAAGAATGGGTGAGGTCATAATATCAAAAATTGATGGATTAAAATCAATAACTTTTAGAAAAGGCTGGTTTTTTTCCTCTAAACCTGTCTGAAATTTATGCAGAAAAATCCTCATAATTTTATTCTTCTATCCAAACTTTGTTACTGCTTAAAATGAAAAGGAATTTTCTTCTCTTTTCAGCTTTGCAAAACTAGATCCATCATTCTTGAGATGAATGACAAATCCTGAATCCATGCAAGGCCAGTGTTTCTGGAAAAACTGTTTCAAAAAAGCTTTCATATACATTAGATTTCACACTGTGCATCTTCACTCAGTAGTCTAGTGCATTTACAGACCACACCTAATGTATCTTTTTCATGTGTCCCGGTGATCAATGCTACCTCTCTGAACATGTGTGTGTACCGCAGAGTAGCTTGAAATAAGAATACCTGAAAATTATTGAGGAAATGTCTGATCAGCGACAGAGGAAAATATTGGATGTTCTGACAGAGAAATACAGTATTTTAAGGAGGTAACAGAGGATCAGTATAGTGCAGTGGCGTAGCGTGGGTTGTCAGCACCCGGGGCAAGGCAAGTAATTTGCACCCCCTAACCCATGGATTTTAGCACTCGAGTCTCTTCCACTAGATTAGTTAAAGAAACCCTTACCCCCTAAGCACATGTATTGTTTGTTGCACTATCCCTCCCCCAGATAGTCCCTCGCTCTCTCTCCGCAACCGCACTGCATGCCTGGCACCCCCCCCCCCTCGCTCCACAGTGGGCGGCGACCCGGCAGCTCGGATCGGATTCGCACAGCCAGCACTGCAGTGAGAGAGAGTGAGTGAGCCAGGCAGGGGCAGAGAGCTGCGAGTGCGAGCGTGCCCCCCAGATGTTGTGCCCGGTGCGGCCGCCCCCCCTGCACCCCCCACGCTACACCACTGGTATAGTGGAGAATTCAAGTACTAGAAATAGGACAAAATTAAGCAGTCCATCAGATACAGTAGCTTTTTTCAGTTCAGTGTTTCAGTAGTTCTGTGTTCTCCAGCTTGAAAATTCTTGCTATTCAGCCCGCTTAGCTGTGTTAGATATGAATTCTAGGAGTCAACCAAAACATCATGACAATGCTCGATTGGGAGAAACTTGAATGTGTTTTGAAAAATAGACACACTTAATACAATGCAGCTGAGGTTCTCACAAAGATTTTTTTGCCTTTTCAGGGCTGTCCAAATTTCAGGGAGCATATGTTCCATGGGGCATGCACTGTGGTTGAGAAGGCATTTGTCCTAGATAGAAAAATGTAACAGTAGATGACACTGTAACAAACTGTTGGTTCTGGTGGGAAGATCAAAAGGGATCAAGTCAGGTGGTCTTGCAAATAACCTTGTCCTCTGCTACTTTATAAGAGTCAACCAACCCCTTGAATTAGGCACAGAATTGCACATTAAACCCCCTCCACCAACTTTCATATCCCCAAACCAGCTTAAACCCTCCAGTTTCATATCTCCTCCAATTAATCAATCATTCATAGCTTTCACATCTTCAAGGACAGTAAGATGTAGCAAAAAAGTCACCATAAACCCAAGCCTAAGAACATCTCACAATGTTCTCCTAAAGTTGCAAAGAAAGGGAAGAAAAAATAGCACAAGCAAACTAAAATAGCCACTGCTATTTGCCTTCAGCCCTTAGTTGATTTTCTCTGGGCTTCTATAACTCTGTTGTGATTCAGGGTCAGCCTGTGGGTTCTGCAGTTGGGTCAGACGACTCAGAGGAGGAGGGGGGTGTTGAAGACCTTGCTGAGGGGGTTGAAGATCTTGCTGATGAGAGCCCTCAGCCAGGCCCCTCCCACTTGGTCACCACGGAGACCCAGCTGTGTGAGCCTGACAGCGTGGATGAAGATGACCCACAGCTGGCCCTGTTCAAGGACGCCCAACGCAGGAGGCAGTCAATTAGGAGTAAACAGAGGAAGGCAATGGGGCACCTCGGAAAGAGGCAGAGAGAAGCCACGCCCTGAACTCTATATAAGGGGAATGTGTGGGGAGGGCTGGTTTTCTGAAGGCAACCGCTCGGATGGTTCATGTTTCTTAAAGCTCCTGTTTCTTGGTTCGTGTCTTGTTTGTTTTTGTAGCTATAAATTTGGCAGGCGTAGTTCCAGCCTCTTGCCGTTTGTGGAGGGGTTGTCCCTGCCTTTTCTGCAGGGCCGGTAGCAGGCTGGTACAGAACAAACTCTAGCTGAAAAACTACTGCTGACAGTGAGATAATCAGCAGTATTCTAAAGGCTACCGTGCTATTGGCAATTGTCTACAGGAGCTTTGCAACCATCACTCCAACTCTGAGGTTGATTCTGAAGCTCTTTCTAGGGTTCAACATACTCCAGCCATACTCCCCCTTCCTCCAGCATCACCACTGCTACCAATTTTTACATGGTGCTGGGACAAAAAGCCAAGAAGATGTTCCACACTCACACAAAGACTGGCTTTATACTACCATTACTTTCTAACAGTCCTCAAAAATCTTCCTCAACAATGCAAGTTAAAAACCTCTAACATCCAATGACAACCAGAGGCCTGGAACTGATATCTGGTCTTGAGCCTACGTTAAAAATAGCTAAAGTATCATGTCCATGATTGCTATGGTGGCCACGAACTCCTAAGTTACTTTTGAATCTACACCTTGAAAGGGTTACCACAATTCCATAAGTTTGGGGAGATCCACTGTGAATCTCACCACAGCATCCAGCAGCTCAGATATAGAAGCTACTAGGAAACATGGAGGCTGGTACATCAGCAGGAGTCCCATCTGATCTCATCAGATTCCTGTAGCCTAACCACAAACAAGGCCTCATATTGTTCTTATATCTGCCAAGAAGTTTCCTTGGAAGCCCTTAGACAAAAACTCTGGCCTTCTGTGCAAGGTACCATTAAACTCATTTTTATTGTGTGAAAGAAAAATCCATTGTCCTTTTTTCTGTAGTTGTATGGGGAACAAAGAAATGTATTGTCTGGTCAACACTGCAAGAAATGTACTAACAAAAGAATAGAAAAAAATAAATAAATGTAACAGGTTCCTGAACAGAACTGAACAGCCTGGAGTTCAGGCCTCAAATACCCCTTCTCTAGCTCTGGGGCTCCCCTGTATGCACCGATCAAATTTCAATTTCCTACCATTCATAAATAAACAAGCAATATTTCCCTTGTTTTTCCCCCCATAAACTAAAATAAAAGAATTCTCATCCTTCTCATTTTCACCATATCCTCTGCTACTTTGTCTCTTGGAAAGACATTGAGTGCATTAATGTTTTACTGTGTTGTCCCCCATTCTAGAGAAAACAAGATAATGGATTGGAACGAAAGTACACTACTGGAAAAAGTAAAGAAAAAAAAAAACCAAACCTGAGAACCGAAATAAGGCATACTTGAAAGATTGAGGGTTTTTTTTTTCTTTCTAATAAGAAAGCACAAAAGCCACAAAGGATGTCTTTTAAAACATTCCTGCCTAGATAAGAGAAAATGAACAAAGAATAGAGAACAAAGTGAGGCACAGTATATAACATATACATACCCCAGCAGAGAGACCTGTTGCAATGTGGCTTTTGGTAAATCTTTCCTTATGATTAGAAAGAAGTCACAGAATTCCTCTCCCTAATATATATATTTTTTCACATAGGGAAACACAAGTCACGCCAAATCTTGGGTTTCGGAATTTTTCCAAGTCTTAAGTTCACCATTTATCCCAATGTTTTTCAGAGTTGGGAACTTTGAAAAACAAGGATTTATCCCAATAAGAGCCTTGGTGGAGCAGTGGGCTAATGCCTCCTTAAGTAACACCAGCTGCCTGCAATTAGTGCAGGTTCGCATCCCACCAGGCTCAAGGTTGACTCAGCCTTCCATCTTTCCGAGGTAGCTAAAATGAGGACCCAGATTGTTGGGGGCAATTAAGCTGACTTTGTAATAATGCCGCTTGGGGTGTGTGTGTGAAAGCCCTAATAAGCAGGCATATACATAGAATGAAGGCTACTACTAAGCTTGTAAGCCGCCCTGAGTCTTTGGAGAAGGGCGGGATATAAATGGAATTTAAAAAATAAATAAAGGGATTGGAATTGAAACAAGGTTGGGGCATTTTACGATGTTTTTGAGATCTTGAACTCTGTGTTTAACCTTGATGCTTTGGTTCCAGTCTTCTTTTCCATCCAATTCTGCAATCTGTGTCTGTGTAGAATTTGTAAAAAAGAAAAACAGCCAGAAGGGTGGAGGAGGCAACGCTAACCTGAAATGGAACTAGAAACATCATTTATCAGATAGTTGGATTATACAAGCCACAAATCCAGTGGTGGGATTCAACTGGCTTAACACAAGTTTGGCAGAACCAGTAGCTCTATTTTTTTGAGTTCAGAGAACCGACTGGAAGAGGCCTCCCAGGCCTAGAAGTGTGTGGATGCCACTTCCGGAAGTCTGTTCTAGGGCTCAGAGGCCTGGAACGCCCCCCTAGAAGTGTGTGGATGCTACTTCCGGAAGTCTGTTCTAGGGCTCAGAGGCCTGGAACGCCCCCCTAGAAGTGCGTGGATGCCACTTCCGGAAGTCTGTTCTAGGGCTCAGAGGCCTGGAACGCCCCCCTAGAAGTGCGTGGATGCCACTTCCGGAAGTCTGTTCTAGGGCTCAGAGGCCTGGAACGCCCCCCTAGAAGTGTGTGGATGCCACTTCCGGAAGTCTGTTCTAGGGCTCAGAGGCCTGGAACGCCCCCCTAGAAGTGCGTGGATGCCACTTCTGGAAGTCCATTTTAGGCCTTGGACACCCAGGCTTGCATTCACTCAGAGAACTGGCTGTTCAGGTATTTGAATCCCACCACTGCACAAATCTATAGAAATAAAATATGCACCTGATTTTTCAAATGAGTCGCTTTTCTCAATAATCTCATTACTTCTGTAATTTTCCCACTGAAAGGGTGGCAAGTTTTTCCATTAATAAACAACTATTAGTTACATAAAGTAATTAAAGAGATTTTGTTTTAGCAGTAAATTCTGATTTATTTTTTTAATTCTCTCCCAGTTTGCCATTTGTTGATGTTGGTGTGTGTCATGTGCTTCCTATATCTTATTAAGAGTGACAAAAAAACAGTATACTATTTTTACTGATAGCAATCTTTTTTTAGTATTGAGGTCTATCTATCTATCTATCTATCTATCTATCTATCTATCTATCTATCTATCTATCTATCTAACAGTATCTAGCTATCTATTTTTTATTCCTTACCTTTTCCCCATAGTGTCAATCAAGCAGAGAGTGCAAGTTGTTGCAATGTTTTCTAAACAAGAACAGGGTTTTTTTTTCTTAAAAGAGAAAGAATGAGGGCCAAGATCTGTGCAGAAAGTCAAGATAAATGGGAAAGAAAGCTAACTGCTACTAACTGTATGTCACTAATTCTGCCACCAGTATGTGCATTGGAACTTTTTTGTTCCTGTTAATGAGAAGGGGTTTTGCATGACTATAATTCTGATTCTTTATATTAATGGGAGTAGCCCTATCACATCTTTGCCTTCACCATTTTAGCTTTGGTGTTACCATGGGGATGTCTTTTGTTATTGTCAAGAATAGAGATTGCCCATTCTTACAATGATCTCCGATTTCACACCATGATCTTCTCTAGATCTATGCTATTCCTCAGCCAGGCAATTTTTCAACTGGTCAGAAGGTAGCTAGATTGTTTACTGAAAATATAAACATCCAACTCCCCCTCCCCACCACCACCACCTTTTGTCGTGTCATTTGTACATGGGAAGTGTTCTGTACCAGCCTGCTGAAAAGGCAGGGACAACCTCTTTTACAAGAAGGCAAGAGGCTGGAATTAAGCCTGCCAAATTTATTAACATAAAACAGAGCAAACAAGACACCAACCATGAAACAGGAGCTATGAAACAGGAACTAATCAAGCGGTTGCCTTCAGCAAACCAGCCCTCCCACGCATTCCCCTTATATACAGTTCAGGGCGTGGCTTCTCTCTGCCTCCTTCCGAGGTGCCCCATTGCCTTCCTCTGTTTACTCCTGATTGACTGCCTCCTGCGTTGGGCGTCCTCGAACAGGGCCAGCTGTGGGTCATCTTCATCCACGCTGTCAGGCTCACACAGCTGGGTCTCCATCGTGACCAGGTGGGCCTGGCTGAGGGCTCTCATCAGCAAGATCTTTAACCCCCTCAGCAAGCTCTTCAACACCCCCCTCCTCCTCTGAGTCATCCGACCCAACTGCCGAACCCACAGGCTGACCTTGAATCACAACAGGAAGTAATAATTTTCTAGTTTCAATGTGGTTTCATCTGGGATGAAAGCCATACACAAACACTCACTCAAGTGCTTTAAAGTTAAAGATAACTTATAGTACAGATTTCCAATTGATCACACTGTCATTTGTATTAGAATCAAGGGAGGATGTCTAGGGAGATTCTCAGTCACCCAGGTCACGGTTGCCCCAAGTGTTTTTCAAAAGGCAAGTGGACTTTATTGTTTTTCCTTGAAGATGTTTCATTCTCATCCAAGAAGCTTCTTCTTCAGTTCTTCTCTGATGAGAAGTGAAATATCTTCAAGAAAAAAAAAGTCAAGAAAGTCCACTTGCCTTTCTGAAAAAGCACCTTTGGGATTATCAAGGGAGGAATATTAATCTGCTACTGAATGTTTAATATTTGGCCTGTCCATGCTTCCAAAATTATTTGGAAGTAGTGCTTGGGGCATTGTGTGAATGAGAGCACAATATCATGTCTATATGTGTATTATGTATGTGTACACTTTTGAGAGCAGGAAACAGAATTTCATTTTTTAATATGTGCCAATGTGCCCATGGTAAAAATGACAATTATCTTACCTCATCTTACCTTACCTTACCTTACCTTACCTTACCTTGCCTTGCTTTGCCTTATCTTGTCTGGTCTGATCTCACCTCACCTCACCTCACCTCACCTCACCTCACCTCACCTCACCTCACCTCACCTCACCTCACCTCACCTCATCTTATCTTATCTTATCTTATCTTATCTTATCTTATCTTATCTTATCTTATC
Source organism: Vipera ursinii (assembly GCF_947247035.1). NCBI lineage: Eukaryota > Metazoa > Chordata > Lepidosauria > Squamata > Viperidae > Vipera > Vipera ursinii. Next base: position 78,091,283 of record NC_139518.1, on the reverse strand, counting down.
TTATCTTATCTTATCTTATCTTATCTTATCTTACCTTTCTCTGTTTTATTAGAGCAGCCCCAAAACAGTTGCATTAACATTAATTAACACAGTGCTTAAGGTTTTTATCGTGGGAATGATAAAAAAGGTCTTTTAAATGTAAAAGACAAATTTATTGTTTGTTTATTATGGAGGCCTTTGAAATCTGAGACTCTTCAAAAGAATTTAGCCATGCCACTGACATACTTTGCAAATGATGGAATGATGATATAACACATAAAGCTCTAGTTGGAAAAATAGCAATATTTGGCAAAGTAACAAAGACAAATTGTGTTCCTTGGAGGCAAACTCAGAATTGCATGGATGGGCTGTTAGAAGATGATAACACAAATTTTTATCATCTTCATCTGTAACTGGAATTGCAACTCAGTGGAAAATTCAGTTGAATTAAAAAGAGGCAAAAGGGTCTATTCCACAAATCTGAGGTCATAAAAATGCACTGAAGATAAATACTTGAGGAACCCTCATGACATAATAACTAGGAAAGGCTGCTATTGAACATGCAGAATTGTTTCAGATCTGGAGCGTGATGGGATTGATCTGAAAATCAGATTACTGTGGAAGAACGAGCAGAATTGGTATCCCTATCAAGACTTCATAAATCCTTTTTCTCATAGTGGTGCAGCCTCACACTTCAGAAAACCAACTTCAGTCTCATTGTAGTATCTCACTGTAATGTTTCTCTTGTCAGTCCATTTACCGCCTGCGAAACTGGAGAGCTGAAGTTGTATATATACATATACAAAAATCCTACCCTGGTTTAACTCTAAGATAGCTTTCTCTTCCAGGAGACTCTCTGTAGCTTTAGTATATCTATTCTGAGTGGCAGCAAGCAAGCTTTCAGGTTGTCAGGAAGAGGGCTTTGACATCACTTGCTACCTTATTATTCTTTTAATAGACGGTGTACAGCAAATACTTGCAATGTTCTGCCCATGTTTTAGTACTGATTGCTGGGCTCTAATGGACTATGAATGAGAACCTGGATCAAAATTGGTAAACAGAGATAAATACATTTCTTTAATTAAAGCACTTACGCTAGCTACTGAATATTATTTTTATAATAAAATGCACCTTCTTGTTGTGTTGTTGTAGTTGATAGCTAAAAAGCTAAGTTCATTTGTGTAAAAAAAAGCACTCCTGATCTTCACTTCATACTAAGTCTTGGCTCTTTGAGATCCTCCTCTGCCTCTACATCTCTCTCTCTCTCTCTCTCTCTCTCTCTCTCTCTCTCTCTTTTTTTTTTTTTTTTACTATTATTTTTGACTGATAGTTAAAATCACAAGAGAGTCTGCCGTACAAAGCTTTCCCTCGTTTACTCTGTCTGCCAGGTTACGTTGCATTACAACTTAATGCTTTGGATGTGGTCCCAATTTTTCCGAAGCGTTGCCATTTAGAGACAAAGCATGAAGTGCAAGTGGAAGATCAGAAAAACACCACAACCTTGGAAGGCTTTTCATTCTTGGAGTACCACATGTGGCATTTTTGTCCTTCAAGGAAGAAAACAGCTTCCCTGCGTGCTGAAAATGAATAGCAGAGCAACTGCTCCGGTACGGAAAAGGAAGAGAAAAAGAAAGTGAGAGCAAGCGAGGTGAGAGATGTTAGTTCTTTGGAACAGTAGATGCAAAAGTCACAGGAGGGGGGGGAGTGGAAGCTGAGGTTGCCCAGCCAGCATACAAATCCTCTCACTTCAAATACATATATTAACCTCCTACTGAGAGAATACTTCTGAACTGAATCTTATGCAAAGATAAGACTAATTTCGTTAGCTGGTCTACTCATGCCTTCTGCACTGTTCCCACTCCCAAAATATTCCAAATTCACCTGATCACTGAGATTTTAATATAATAATTGAGAGCAGTGCTTTTTTTTGTAAAAGAAAAAGGTGCCGGAACTCACACATGTCATACAACCCGCCTTGCCTACCGTACAAGGTTCCATCCAAAAAAGGTACCGGAACTCCGTTCTGGGCATTCTATGACAAAAAAAGCCCTGCATCCATCCATCCATCCATCCATCCATCCATCCATCCATCCATCCTTCCTTCCATCCATCCATCCATCCATCCATCCTTCCATCTATCTATCTATCTATCTATCTATCTATCTATCTATCTATCTATCTATCTATCTATCTATCTATCCATCCATCCACCCATCCATCCATCCATCCATCTATCCAGTGCTTTTTTTGTAAAAGAAAAAGGTGCCGGAACTCACACATGTCATACAACCCGCCTTGCCTACCGTACAAGGTTCCATCCAAAAAAGGTGCCAGAACTCCGTTCTGAGCGTTCTATGAGGAAAAAAAAGCCCTGATTGAGAGCATCTAGAAATGCTTTTGCAGAATAACAGAGTTGGAAGGGACCTTGGAGGTCTTCTTGTCCAACTCCCTGCTCATGAAGGAAACCCTATACCATTTTAGACAAATAGTTGCCCAATCTCTTCTTAAAAAATCACCAGTGTTGGAGCCCCACAATTTCTGCAGGCAGATTGTTCCCCTGATTAATTGTTCTAACTGTCAGGAAATTTCTCCTTAGTTCTAGGTTGATTCTCTCCTTGATTAGTTTCCATCCATTGCTTATTGTTCTGCCTTCAGATGCTTTGGAGAATAGGTTGACACCCCCTCTTCTTTCTGGCAGTTCCTTAGAAACTGGAATACTGCCATCATGTCTCTCCTAGTCTTTTTTTTCCATTAAAGTAGACATACCAAATTCCTGTAGCCATTCTTCATGTGTTGTAAACTCCAGTCCCCCAATCATATTTGTTGCTCTTCTCCGCACTCTGATCTACTCTGAAGGGTGGATTAACACTGGAAAGTACCCTTGCACTTTAAACAATGTTTTCATCCCATTAAAAACAATAAACTATCCATGAGACTTGTGGGAAATGGTATTGTTGTTCTGCTTGCTTCTCCCATGCACTTTGTACAGGACACTGAGAAAAGAAAGATAATAGACAATTTGGTGAAAGATCAAGTCTCTTCTGATTTGTCAAGCTGCTACCTTACCTAAAGCATACAAAATCCATCATTTTTTTCTGGTTTGGGCATTTGGGTCCATCCAAACCTTAACTCCCCTTCATGGATTACTGCCTTGTCGTGGCGAAGGGGCTTGCGTAATTCAATGAAGCTATGAGCTATGCCGTGCAGGGCCACCCAAGACGGACAGGTCATAGCAGAGAGTTCTGACAAAACGTGATCCACTGGAGAAGGAAATGGCAACCCACTCCAGTATCTTTGCCATGAAAACCCTATGGACAGTACCAAAAGGCAAAACAATATGACGCTGGAAGATAAGCCCCTCAGGTCGGAATGCGTCCAATATGCTACTGGGGAAGAGCAGAGGGCTAGTACTAGTAGCGCCAGAAAGAATGAAGCGACTGGGCCAAAGCCGAAAGGACGCTCAGCTGTGGATATGTCTGGTGGTGAAAGGAAAGTCCGATGCTGTAAAGATTTTTTCTCCATAGGAACCTGGAATGTAAGATCCATGAATCAAGGCAAGCTGGACGTGGTCAAACAAGAGATGACAAGACTGAACATCGACATCTTAGGTATCAGCGAACTAAAATGGACAGGAATGGGTGAATTTAATTCAGATGACCATCAGGTATACTACTGCGGGCAAGAATCCCTCAGAAGAAATGGAGTAGCCTTCATAGTCAAAAAAAGAGTAGGAAAAGCAATACTGGGATACAATCTTCAAAATGACAGAATGATCTCAGTTCGAATCCAAGGCAAACCATTCAATATCACAGTAGTCCAAGTCTATGCCCCAACCACCGGTGCTGAAGAGGATGAAATTGACCGGTTCTATGAAGCCCTACAGCACCTTATAGAACTAACACCAAAAAATGATGTCCTTATCATCATGGGGGATTGGAATGCTAAAGTAGGAAGCCAAAAGATAACCGGAATAACAGGCAAGTTTGGCCTTGGAGTACAAAATGAAGCAGGGCACAGGCTGATAGAATTTTGTCAAGAGAATGCGATGGTCATAGCAAACACTCTTTTCCAACAACCCAAGAGACGGCTCTACACATGGACATCACCAGACGGTCAACACAGAAATCAGATTGACTATATGCTCTGCAGCCAAAGATGGAGAAGCTCTATACAGTCAGTAAAAACAAGACCAGGAGCTGACTGTGGCTCAGACCATGAGCTTCTTGTTGCAAGGTTTAGGCTTAAACTGAAGAAAGTAGGGAAAAGCACCAGGCCAGTCAGGTATGAATTAAATCATATCCCCGTTGAATATACAGTAGAGGTGACAAATAGATTTAAGGAATTAGATCTGATAGACAGGGTGCCTGAAGAACTATGGACAGAGGTTTGCAACATTGTACAAGAGGTAGCAACCAAAACCATTCCAAAGAAAAAGAAATGCAAGAAAGCAAAATGGCTGTCTGAGGAAGCTTTGCAAATAGCTGAGGAAAGGAGGGAAGCAAAAGGCAAGGGAGAAAAAGAAAGATACGCCCAATTGAATGCAGAATTCCAGAGAATAGCTAGAAGAGATAAGAATGCCTTCTTAAATGAACAGTGCAAAGAAATAGAAGAAAACAATAGAATAGGGAGGACCAGAGATCTTTTCAAGAAAATTGGAGAGATGAAGGGAACGTTCAATGCAAAAATGGGCATGATAAAGGACCAAAATGGCAGGGACCTAACAGAGGCAGAAGAGATTAAGAAGAGATGGCAAAATTACACAGAAGAACTATACAAGAATGAGCTTAACGTCCCTGATAATCACAGTGAGGTGGTCACTGACCTCGAGCCAGACATCCTAGAATATGAAGTGAAGTGGGCCTTAGAAAAGCTGAGCAACAACAAAGCTAGTGGAGGTGACAGTATTCCAGCTGAGCTATTCAAAATCTTAAAAGACGATGCAGTAAAAGTGCTACACTCAATTTGCCAGCAAATTTGGAAAACTCAACAGTGGCCACAGGATTGGAAAAGATCAGTTTACATTCCAATTCCAAAGAAAGGCAGTGCCAAAGAATGTTCAAACTATCGCACCATTGCACTCATTTCTCATGCTAGTAAAGTTATGCTTAAAATCCTACAAGCTAGACTCCAGCAGTATGTGGATCGAGAACTACCAGAAGTACAGGCAGGATTTCAAAGAGGCAGAGGAACTAGAGATCAAATAGCCAAAATACGCTGGATCATGGAGAAAGCTAGAGAGTTCCAGAAAAACATCTACTTCTGCTTCATTGATTATGCTAAAGCCTTTCATTGTGTGGATCATAACAAACTGTGGCAAGTTCTTAAAGAGATGGGAGTACCAGAACATCTTATTTGTCTCTTGAGAAAGCTATATGTGGGCCAAGAAGCAACAGTGAGAACTGGACACGGAACCACTGATTGGTTCCAAATTGGGAAAGGTGTCCGGCAAGGCTGTATACTGTCGCCTTGCCTATTTAACTTATATGCAGAGCACATCATGAGAAAGGCAGGGCTAGAGGAGTCAAAAGTTGGAATTAAGATTGCTGGAAGAAATATCAACAACCTAAGATATGCAGATGATACCACTCTAATGGCAGAAAGTGAAGAGGAACTGAAGAGTCTCTTGTTGCGAGTGAAGAAGGAGAGTGCAAAAGTTGGGTTGAAACTAAACATTAAGAAAACCAAGATCATGGCATCCGGCCCTCTCAATTCCTGGCAAATAGATGGGGAAGAAATGGAGGTAGTGACAGATTTTATTTTCCTGGGCTCCAAGATCACTGCAGATGGGGACTGTAGTCAAGAAATTAAAAGACGCTTGCTCCTCGGGAGGAAAGCCATGGCAAATCTAGACAGCACACTAAAAAGCAGAGACATCACCCTGTCAACAAAAGTGCGTATAGTCAAGGCTATGGTCTTCCCAGTTGCAATGTACGGCAGTGAAAGTTGGACCATAAGAAAGGCTGAGCACCAAAGAATTGAGGCCTTTGAACTCTGGTGCTGGAGAAGACTCCTGCGAGTCCCTTGGACTGCAAGGCGATCAAACTGGTCAGTCCTAGAGGAGATCAACCCTGACTGCTCTTTAGAAGGCCAGATCCTGAAGCTAAAACTCAAATACTTTGGCCACCTAATGAGGAGGAAGGACTCACTGGAGAAGAGCCTAATGCTGGGAAAGATTGAGGGCAATAGAAGAAGGGGACGACAGAGAATGAGGTGGCTGGATGGAGTCACTGAAGCAGTAGGCGTGAGCTTAAATGGACTCCAGAAGATGGTAGAGGACAGGAAAGCCTGGAGGAACATTGTCCATAGGGTCGCGATGGGTCAGACACGACTTCGCAACTAACAACAACAAAACCTTAACTGAAAGCAAAGGTAGGCAAGCATCTGCACAAAATTAATCTGGTAATTTATTTTAATTCATCATCACTCAAGAACTCTTGATCTTCCTGGCATATGTCATGCAAAATATTATGTGACCAGCCTCATGAGGGCAAGAGTCATACTGGAATGGCATTGATCAAGGTATTATGCCACTCAATTTACACCAGAAATATATGTTTATTTCAAAATAAAATAAACATTAAACATTTTGTCGGGTTTTTAACTCGAATTCAAATTCGATCAAACAATAAATGATAGTTATCTGAATGAAAATAATTACTATTTCTCTGATGAAAGGGATAGGGTAATGTCATTTAGGCTGCAGTAGTTGCTTTTATTTTAACCTGTGGTTCTTCCCAGAGCCTTTTTTCCTCTCTCAGATTTCTGCTATGTCCATCAATCCTTTGACATGCATGTAGTTTGTGTAAGCTCAAATTTAACACATTATTTATGATGTTATCACCTAAAAACTGAGCTACAAAGTAGAGTTTGGCTGAAAACATGGCATTTGGGGCAGCTGTAGTCCCCCTTATTCAAAGAACAGGCCAATGAGGTTACCCTTAAAGAGCATTCAGAAGCTATAGCACATCTGGTGCAGAGTGAGGCAGTGAAGGCTGTTTCAGGGCCCCCAAGAGTAGCCCATGTTATACCACCGCCAGTTTGCCTCCAGGTGCAATTCAAGGTATTGGTGATCATCTTTAAAGCTCTTCACGACACGGGTCCAAACTACTTGTGGGACCATCTTGTCCACCGAGATTGGCCTGTCCCACTTGTGCTGACATGCTGCAGGCCCCATCAGCCAAGGGTATTCCAGGAAAAGGTGGGGTCCAGGGAAAGAGCCACCTCTTCCATTGCTCCTGCTCTTTGGAACATCTTTACCCACCCCTCCCCCAGAGTGAGGTCAACTCCAATCCTCCTCACCTTCCACAAGAGCTTAAAGATCCGGTTCTGCCAGTTGGCTTAGGGTGCCAATGCGGAGGAGGTCTTCACACAAAGAGGGTGGTTGACCGACTAATAACAGATCCCACCTCCTCCATGCACATCCTACTCCCTCCCTATCTTTTAGTTAGAATTGTGTTTTTAATCTTTTTATGGCTTAGCTCCTATTGTGTATAGGATTTATAAAATTTTTATCTTTTTTTAATATGTAAACCATCCAGTTACATTGGGATAAGATGGGCAGCCAAATAAATAAATAAATAAAGCCACATTCACACTACACGTGATTTTTTTTATGAGACCATCTTTGTCAGATGATCAGAAGCCTTTGTCAGATGATAAGGGCCTTTCCAAATCAAGTCTTTATTACTGCTTTACCAATTGTATTCATCCCATTTGTTAATATGCCAAGCACTCTGTGCTTTACTCATTTTTTGATTCAGTAAGATGTAAGGGGAGGTTTCCAAACTGCTCTCAAACATAAGAGAAACATAAGTAAAAATGTACTTTTATGTCAATATAAAAGAAGGGAACTAACTCGAATGGAATAAAGTCATTTTTTTGTCAAAAGATTTGAAAGTGAGATTTTTTGGGGCTGCATTCAAAGATAAAGTCTCTTGTGGCTAAGGTATGGCTTGTGTTATAAAAATTCTCCTGTGAAATATAATTGGATTATCAACCAGGTAATTCAGACTCAGCTTTGCACATTTTTCAAAAATGACATTTGGCAACATAAAGAATCTCTACATCACAGAAATGTTTATGAGATTTTTAAAACTTAATCCAAATGGTTAGCTACCTTAACAGTGTCACAGCATCAGTTTTTGAATTATGGCTTTCCACCCCCTCCTTCTTGAAATAGGAGTTGTTTTTCTTTTTCACACTCATGTGAATCTTATTTTTCTAATTTGTTTCTGCTACTACTGAGATGGCATGAGCTATTCATCAAGGAGGGGAGGACTCTTTGCAGATGCTTTAAAGCAATGCATCAAGCAAGCAATGGCATGTTGATAATACAGTACATGATTTCTCACAGTTACCAAGTGCTATGGTGCTAAAGAGATGCCACTTTTAATTATTTATTACCCACATTTATCTTCAGGCTCTGATGTCACCTGAAGCTCACAAGGATGACCTCCGTGGACACAAGACAACATAGATTACATTTGATAAAAGAGTGAATTCCGAACTGAATAACTGCAACTACTCAGAGAACACCTGATGGCATCAAGGACCATGTTCTTAAGAGGAAGAGGTCACAGGACCAGGATATTTGCAGGACCGCCTTCCCTAAGGACATCTACACATCCTACGAGGACAAATAGGGGAAAATGTTCGTGTTCCCTTCCCCCAAATCACTGTCATCTAATGGGAGCTAGGTAGCATGCCTTTTCTATTGCAGTCCTTGCCCTATGGAATACCTTGCCCTCTGACATTTAGAGACCCCCAACCTTTTAGTATGCCACAAGGCTTTAAAGACTTGGGTTTAAATTGTCTAGTTCAATGAAAAGAAGGACTAGGGGTGACATGATGGCAGTGTTCCAATATCTAAGGAACTGCCACAAAGAAGAGAGGGTCAACCTATTCTCCAAAGCATCTGAAGACAGAACAAGAAGAAATGGATGGAAACTAATCAAGGAGAGAACCAACCTAGAACTAAGGAGAAATTTCTTGACAGTTAGAATAATTAATCAGTGGAACAACTTGCCTCCAGAAGTTGTGAATGCTCCAACACTGGAAGTTTTTAAGAAGAAATTGGACAAATATTTGTCTGAAATGGTGTAGGGTTTCTTGCTTAAGCAGGGAGTTGGAATAGAAGATCTCCAAGGTCCCTTCCAACTCTGTTATTCTGTTTACCCCCAAGTGTTGGGAGAAGTGATTTGGTGCCCAGGTTTTCTTGTTGTTGTTTTTTAACCAGTTGTGCTGTACAGTTATAGGAATCAGCTACTAGGAAGCTTCAAAATGAGCCATACATAATCAGTGAGTCATCTTATTATAAGGCAGACCTAAATCCTGGTAATGCAACCTTTCATACTTTCTTCATATTGCTTATAAGGCCATTGATTATCCTGAAAGTTCATTTTTTAAATAGTTCCATATAAAAATATTTATATTTATTTCAGGATAATCCTTTCAAGGGTCTTATTTATATCTTATCCTTTCAGTGTTAACATAAAAGAGCCAATTTGGTGTAGTGGTTAAGGCACCAGACTAGAGACTGGGAAACCATGAGTTTTAGTCCTGTTTAGGAATGAAGCCAGTTGAATGACATTAGCGCCCTCTCTCTCTCTCTCTCTCTCTCTCTCTCTCTTCTCTCTCTCTCTCTCTCTCTCTCTCTCTCTCTCTCTCTCTCTCTCTCTCTCTCTCCTCCACGAAAGAAACAATGGCAAACTACTGCCAAAATTTTGCCAAGAAAACTGAAAGGTCTTGTCTAGGGAGTCACGAGGAGTCAACATTGACTCAAAAGCACATATAGAAAAGTATTAGCATTGATTCTCCTTTGTTTTACCCTCAGAACAAAAGTGCTATAAAATAAAGTGGGCTAGAAAAAGGTGAATGACCCTAAGTCACCCTGTGAACTCTGGAACTAAGAAGTAATTTACACTGGGATCTCTCCAATCTTTGGTCAAGATTTATAGCCACTGCATCCTACTACACTGTGCTTTAGTGTGGATGTCACTACATATATAAAGCAAGTTTCATGGTTCCGACAAATGAAACTCTTCAAAAGGCCTTCAAGGCATTGTTTACCTTAAAGAATCTTTATTCGAGTAGCATACCATTGGCACGTACATAGCAAAGCCAAAATCTGGATTCCCCTCCCCTGAGCTCATAGTATCTAGCACATTTCCCTCCTCTAATTAACAGTCATAAATCACATTCTCCAGTTAGTTTGAAATGTAGGCTTTCCCTCCTGTTCTCCAACCCGCCATTTCTTATCATCTCTTATTTCAAAAAACCTTGGTTCTCACACTATTACAATATTGTTATGTCTAACTAACTCCCATACACATTCCTCTTTCCCCCCCCAGTATCATCTAATTCCAACTCTAATTCTAAGAGTAATACATAAGAAGGAAAATGGCCACATCTCCATATGTTGTAAAAGCAAGAACATCCAATGTTAGCTGCATTGACGGCAAACTTACACTATGATTATGTCCAGCTTTGTTCCATCCAGATCAGAAATGTATAACCAGAGGCTAATAGCTCTATGTGCCTTTCAAAAGCTTTGGGTGTAAACCATAGAATCCTTCCGAATTTTACAAAATTGTAATTTGTCAGGCATGAACAACCAGTTGTACAGATGTAATTCAAATTAGATACTTTATTGTTCAATGTCTATATCACAGGAATCTTCCCAGATTGGAAGGCTCAAAGGAATTGGGGGGGTGAGCCCTCTTGTGTTTATGTGTAGCAAGTTTAGGCTAATTGCCTGCTTCAGCCTTCCTCTGAACTCAAGGGATGGTTGGTCTCCAACATAGAATAGAATAGAATAGAATAGAATAGAATAGAATAGAATAGAATAGAATAGAATAGAATAGAATAGAATAGAATAGAATAGAATAGAATAGAATAGAATAGAACAGAACAGAACAGAACAGAACAGAACAGAACAGAATAGAATAGAATAGAATAGAATAGAATAGAATAGAATAGAATAGAATAGAATAGAAATAACAGATTTGGAAGGGACATTGGAGGTCATCTTTATTGGCCAAGTCTTGTTGGACCCACAAAGAATTTGTGTCTGGTGCATAAGCTCTCAGTGTGCATACAAGTTTATTTTTATTTTTTTATTTAATTGGATTTATATACCTCCCTTTCCCGAAGGACTCAGGGCAGTTTACAGGATATTTAAAACAAGAAATACAAAAGTATTACAAAAGAAATACAAAAGGGCAACCAGAAGCCAATGCAGCTCGCGGAGTAGAGGTGTTACATGGGAGTATCGGGAAACCCCCATCACAACTCGCGCGGCCGCATTCTGCACCAGCTGAAGCCTCCGAGTGGTTCTCAAGGGCAGCCCCATGTAGAGAGCGTTGCAGTAGTCTAAAAGTAATAGTGATAATCATGATCATAAACAACATGAAAATACATTCAACATAAATCATAAAATACACTTCATCATAAGATGCAACTCTAAGAGTAAAACAATATAAATTGTAAGATACAAGCAACAAAATTATAGTCATAATAAGATAAGGATAGGTAATAGGAAAGATGAGAAGTATCATAGTAATGCAGCTTTACTACGTAGTTTGACAGTGTTGTAGGAGTTAGCTGTTAAGCAGAGTGACAGCACGGGAGAAAAAAAACTGACCTTACAGTATGTCTAGTTGTTCTGGTGTGCAGTGACCTATAGCGTCATCTTGAGGTAAGAAGTTGAAATAGCTTATGTCCAGGATGTGAGGGGTCTGTAGATATTTTCACAACCCTCTTTCTGGCTCATGCAGTATACAGGTCCTCAATGGAAGGCAGGCTGGTTGCAATTGTTTATTTTCTGCAGTTGTAACTATCTGTTGAAGTCTGTGTCTGTCCTGTTTGGTTGCAATGCCAAACCAGACAGTTATAGAAGTATAAATGACAGACTCAATAATTCCTTTGTAGAACTGTATCAGCAGTTCCTTTCTGAGTTGGCGCAGGAAGAACATTCTTTGTTGTGCTTTTTTGATGACATTTTTGATGTTAGGTGTCCCTTTTAAATCTTGAGATATTATGGAACCTAGAAACTTGAAGGTCTCTATTTAACATAATTAAACATAATGAAAGAGGACAATTATTGAATAGTGGGACTGTCCTTAACAACTGCACTGATTTAATTTAATTTAACATTACATTAAATTTTAAGTTAAATCCAAGTTTGCTTTTGTCTCAAGCCACCTTTTTTCAAAATGCATCCTTAGTATACTGCCTGCAAACCAAGTACAACCCTCAATCCAGAAAAAGTTGCAGAGTCCTAATCTAGATTAGAACAACCTAATCAGAATCCCCAAAGACCTTTTAAGTGACATTAAGATAAAAACAAGTCAACTTCAGGTCATCCTTTTAGATGCTAAAGAGGTGCAATTCCTGAAAACTTTATTCCGTCTAAACATTGATTATGCCGTTAACTTAAGGCTTTCTGTCCTTCAGAAGTTACGGTAAGTGCTTCCAATACTACATTTTAGAGTGTTCACTTCTGGCAAATCCTATTTGGTGTTTCTGAAAATTAAGGCTGTGCATTTAGATTCTGAAGCAGTGCGCACTTTTCTTCTCATTATATAAAAAACAGTCACAGGGCACAGCAGTGTTGCTTTGGAGATTTGTGTTTGAACAGTGATGTACTCTACCATCTTTGGATAAGGTGACAAATGGTGATCTTTAATAAAGTGACAAATGGTGATCTATTTGCATTTGTATTGAATTTATTTCCCTTTCGATCTTCATAAATTTGAACAATGCCTTCTAAAGCCTTGTCTCTCAGCGGGTGTGATTGACACTTATTTAGTGCAGGCTTCTAAAACAAGCACAACACAACACCCCTGGGCTCCCCGTGCAGTCAAAATAGAAAAGAAGAAGAAGAAAGACTATGCTGCAGAATAAACAAAGCTTTTGATCAGTTTGGGGGGATTACATTTAACAGGATGATGAAAAGACATGCCCACATACAAAAGTGAATCCCTCAGAACACAACAGAAGTAATCTACCACAAGCACAAGTGATACACATGAGGTTGGAGGGAAATTTGGAAATCCTCTTCAAGAAAAAAAAACAGTGAGAATCAAAGAGATCCCATAAATTTGGATACAAATAATAAGAATTCTAATGAATGCTAAATTATGTATACTGTATATTCTACCTTGCTCAAAGCAACCTGGAATTAAGGAGAAATTCCTAAAAAGTGAGAACAATTAACCAGTGGAATGGCTTGGCCTTCAGAAGTTGTGGGTGCTCCATCACTGCAGGTTTTTAAGAAGAGACTGGACAGCCATTTGTCTAGAATGGTGTAGGCTCTCCTGCTTGAGCAGGGGGATGAACTAGAGAGGCATGTCAACTTGCCAGCCCATGGGCCGGATGCGTCATGCCGAAACCACGTCTACCCCATTGCTGGCAATGGGGAAGATGTTGCGGTACATCACAACATGTCACACGACAACACGAGTTTGACATGCCTGGACTAGAAGATCTCCAAGGTTTCATCCAACTCTGTTGTTCTGTTCTGTTCTGTTCTGTTCTGTTCTGTTCTGATGGGATCTAAGCAAACTAAGAACATAATCTAGGGATTAAAAAAGCAGATGTAGAATGAGAGGAAGGAAGGAAGGAAGGAAGGAAGGAAGGAAGGAAGGAAGGAAGGAAGGAAGGAAGGAAGGGAGAGAGGGAGAGAGGGAGGGAGAGGAGAGGAGAGGAGAGGAGAGGAGAGGAGAGGAGAGGAGAGGAGAGGAGAGGAGAGGAGAGGAGAGGAGAGGAAAGAAGGAAAGGAAAGGAAAGGAAAGGAAAGGGAAGGGAAGGGAAGGGAAGGGAAGGGAAGGAAAGGAAAGGAAAGGAAAGGAAAGGAAAGGAAAGGAAAGGAAAGGAAAGGAAAGGGAAGGGAAGGGAAGGAAAGGAAAGGAAAGGAAAGGAAAGGAAAGGAAAGGAAAGGAAAGGAAAGGAAAGGAAAGGAAAGGAAAGGAAAGGAAAGGAAAGGAAAGGAAAGGAAAGGAAAGGAAAGGAAAAATGATAGAAGGAAGGAAGGGAAGGGAAGGGAAGGAAAGGAAAGGAAAGGAAAGGAAAGGAAAGGAAAGGAAAGGAAAGGAAAGGAAAGGAAAGGGAAGGGAAGGGAAGGGAAGGGAAGGGAAGGAAAGGAAAGGAAAGGAAAGGAAAGGAAAGGAAAGGAAAGGAAAGGAAAGGAAAGGAAAGGAAAGGAAAGGAAAGGAAAGGAAAGGAAAGGAAAGGAAAGGAAAGGAAAGGAAAGGAAATGACTTGTGAGAAATCACAATTGAATTTTAAAAGCTGATGAAGCTATCTCATTTTCTGGGAAGGTACCAATTATGGCTTTCATATTTTTATGTTGTAAAGAAAGCCAATGGGTATATTAATGACAAAAGCACTTAAAAGAAGGTGTGGAGATAAGTAGCCAAACTAAAGGTAATCATAAACAGTGATAATCATTATATCTAAAGAAAGACTCCCTATCTCTCCTATGTTTCAAAGAGCCCTAAAGTAATAAAATATGTAAGCAAGCTTTTGATTGGTAACTTGTAATCCCCAGACACAAATCTTCTGCAAACATTAGAATAAAATGATATAACTTTGACTCCAATTAAATTTTCAAATAGATAAGCAATAAAAATTTAAAATAATATAAACCAGAAAAGGTTATGAAAAGTTAAAATGGTAGTCACTTACAGGCACATATTAAACATTCATTGCTATTAGAATAGTGATGAATGTCCTATTTGAAAGAAATTATACTTTCCTGGGACAAGATATTGACATTTGAAGGCTTGAAAGGTTTCTCTCTGCCGCAGTTGGGAACTGTCCAAGGTATCAAAAGCATGATTAAATCTACACCCTGCCTTTTCTCAAAGAAATTAACAATGTACATATTTCTTTGAGCATCACAATACTCCCCAGCAAAAGAATGATGCTGGTGAATAATGACTGAATCATTTCATTTCATTTATTAAATTTGTATACCGCCCTTCTCCCGAAGGAGTCAGGGCGGTGAACAGGGCACATATAAATAGAAAATACAAAAATTAAAAGAGAATTAAATAATCGCCCAGATAAAACAGTAACAATATAAAAACCCATTAAAAACCCTAACATCCCCCATCAGGCCAGGCCAGCTTGTTCAAATAAATGGGTCTTCAGACCGCGCCGGAAGGAGCGAAGGTCCGGTGCCATCCGGAGCTCAACCGGCAGCTGGTTCCATAAAGCCGGAGCGCCCACAGAGAAGGCCCTCCCCCTGGGGGCCACCAGTCGACATTCTCTGACCGGAGGCACCCTGAGGAGGCCCTCTCTGTGGGAACGCACAGGGCGGAGGGAAGTTGACGCCGGCAGCAGGTGGTCCCCGAGGTACTCCGGACCCATGCCATGTAGGGACTTCCATGTAGGGAATCAAAGCTAACAATGAACTTTGTAACTGAATAAAAATGTGGATCCAGATCTTCCTTTTTTAAAAAAAAATAATTTTATTGAAGCTTAAAATTACAAAAATAAAAACTAATACAAACAGAGAAAAATATATAAAAAAGAAAAAAGTAGAAAATGCAAAGAGAAGCAAGAAAAAAGAGGGGAAGGAAAAAGGGAAAATATATATAAAAAAGAAAATGACTTCTCCCTTTATCAAGATAAGGACAAACATTTTTGGTAACCTAATACCTTCTCTAATATTTCAACCAAAAATCTCTTCATCCCATATCTCATTTTTATCTGTTGGCAAATAATAAAGCCTAATTTTCAATCTTAATCAACAAACATTCATTAAGAGCTACCAGAGAGATCTATCTATCTATCTATCTATCTATCTATCTATCTATCTATCTATCTATCCATACATACATACATACATACATACATACATACATACATACATACATCATCTATCTTAAACAATTAAATAAATTTTAGTTTTCTTTCCTTTATTCAGTACTTTGCCATTTTATTGAAAAATACAGAGGACAAAAAAATCTTATTCCCAGCAGATTTTGTAAAAAAAAATATCTTTAAAACTTCATCATTCAAACTTAATCATGAAAAATACATTAGGAGCTACTAGAAACCACATATTAAAAATATTAAACCTTAATCCCTTCAAATGATCCCCACAAATTATTTTATCATCTTCTCTTCATCTCCTCTCAATTTTAATACCCTAGCTATTTTTTCCTCTACAGTATAAATACTACAAAAACCCTATTCTCCTCATACGTGGTTCATACGTGGGACAAGGATTACGCGGAGACAGCAGGTTCAGCTTCTAGGTTTATTGAGGTACACCAAGGCAAGGCAGTGGGGTTACAGCTCCCTTATATAGCCCGCAGTTCGTTGGTTCCGCCAATCCCTGGACCCGCTGCTTTCCCGCTCGTCGGATGGGCCAATCGTCTGCGTTGGTTTCTGACAGCTCGGGTCCGCGTGTGGAGCTGTCAACGTTGCGCCTGCGTATTAGCTGCCGGCAATTTGACAGCTGTCAAATTGCCGCGTGCTGAACTGTCAATGGAGATTTACCTTATGAAGCGTTCTAAAACCATTTCCAACTTGATGTAACATAACTAACAAATAATGTCATTAACATGTGAACACTTAATACAATTAACAGATGAATACATATCATCTTACCTATATACAAATATATACAAGTAAGTCCCACTATTGTCCTAGTCAAGAAAAATACCATTAAAGGTTATTAGGAACAATTTCACATAGTTCAGTTAAGTCACCTTGTAAATGCTTGTTTTATTTTTTAAACATCTTGATATTTCTTTCGTTTACATAATGTCCCAAAAGCTGATTAATTCACCTTTTCTCTTTTCCTTTTCTCAGGAATTATTTTGTAAGTGTAATACATCTCTTTTATAAATCTAAAGTAAGAAAATTGTCCAAGTCACTTTTCTGAATTAAAATCCACATATCCAAGTTACTCTTCTGGTTTGTTATTTGGCATCTCTTTCAACTAAGATAACCTAAACTGGCTTCAAGAGCAGGTATTGTATGATATCATTTTCAGTGCCATTCTTGATTCTTGCCAATTTTAAATACTTACCCTCCGGGTAAGATTCAGTTGCCCTCCAGGTGAGATTCAAGCCCTAAATGGCATGGGTCCAGATTATCTTAGGGAGCACCTGCTGTCAGCATCCACTTCCCATAGTCCTGTGCGCTCCCACAGGGAAGTCCTCCTCAGGGTCCCGCCGGTCAGGGAGTGCCAGCAGGAGATCCCCAGGGGGAGAGCGTTCTCGGTGGGTGCGCCTGTCCTATGGAATCAGCTGCCTGTGGAACTCCGGATCGCCCCCGACCTTCGTTCGTTTCGCCGGGACCTAAAAACTTGGATATTTGATTTAGCCGGCCTGGACTGAGGGGTTTTAATGGTTTTAAATTTTAAATTTTAAACTGTTTTGGGGCTATTAATTTTATTTTATTTTAATTTGTACATTGCACTGTTTTAATTTGCCCTGTAAACCGCCCTGAGTCCTTTGGGAAAAGGGTGGTATATAAATCGAAACAAACAAATAAATAAATCAAACAGCCTGATTTTCAGTTAGATCCTCTTCTATCCCTTCTTTTAACCCCATTTTATTGTATCGGTTCTGAATATATTGTTATCAAATATCCTTGACTTCTTCCAGAGTTAAAATACTTCCCATTCTATATTAGTGGCTCTTCTCCTTTAAATATAACTTTTAATTTTTCCTGGCTGCCTTTAGTAACCAGTTTTCAAGGTCTTGTCTTATTATGTTTTTCTCTCATGCAGAACATTTTCCTAGGAAGACATTTCTGATGCTTAAACTCAAAATGTTCATATATACTGTATATTTAAAAAAAAATAAGCAAACTACAGGAAGTGTTCTTATAATTTTTTAACCTGTCCCCTTAATCCATTTTTCCCCAGAATCAACATTCTCATCACCCTTTTGCTGCTTATTTCCAAATAAAAAGATTTTCTTTATGTATTAAATTTATATAAATCTTCCTTCACTGTGGAGGAAAATTGCCCAGTATAATAACACTTTTCCTTCTGAAAGTTCTTAATATCCAAAAACCAATTTACAAGACATTTCCATTACCAATAATTAAGAGAGAAAGTGGGCCAAACCACATCTTTTTTGAAGGCTCCAAATTGTGGCTTGGGCAAAGCCAGCTCTTTGGCTCAAAACTCTAAAAACTACCAGAGTCCACTCTTTATGGTCTCATCCATGGAGCATCTGTAAGGAGCATTCTTGGTGATCCCAAGTCCTCTCGTTTATCCAGAGAGGAGTTCGGGGAGCCAGTTCCTTCAACATCTCCACTTTCTGTGGCAATAACTGGAAGGCACCATTGCTTCACCAGATCTTTCTGAGCACTTTCTTCACTGAGCACTTAATTTCAAACTTAAGTGTGGACTTCCTCCTGGCTCTCCTTTCTTCATTTGGCTACTTCCATCAATTTGATGTATATGTGCCTTCAGGTCAGAGTTAACTCTTGATGACTGCCTGGACAAGTCCTTAGAGTTTTCTTGGCAATATGTTTGGAAGTGGTTTGCCCTTCCCAGGCTTGAGGGAGAATGACTAGACCAAGGTCAACCAGCTGGGTTCATGACTAACATGTGACTAAACCTTATGGTCTTCCAGTTTTTAACCTGGCGTCTTAGCCACTACATCAAACTGGCTTTCATTCCATCGATTTTACATATTTCAAATCCCTCAGTAGCTGTAAAGAAGAAAGTAACAGGGAAGAATGAGAAAGAAGCAGTTTCTATACACTTTAATTAATGCCATTTAAATTTAAAAATAAGGTTCTTCATCACTGAATAAGGAAATGTCACCTTTCAGTCAAGGTTGAATCCTGCTTCTTACCACTGAATCCATGCAAATGATCAAGGAAAGAAAGATAGGTAGGAGGTTGAGGATAGGATAGTTGGCTACAGTTATAGCAGAATTCAACAACCTGTGAAGTCTAAAAATTGATGTAATGTAAAGTTCTGACTATCCAGTGGTGGGATTCAGCCGATTTGCACCACTTTGGCTGAACCGGTAGCTAATTTTTTGTTTCCCAGGCCCAGAATGGACTTCCGGAAGACGCATCCACACAGAGAACCGGTTGTTCACATATCTGAATCCCACCACTGCTCAAAATCCCTTACTTAGTTGGAAAAGTAATAAAAACCAGAATGTGTAGAAGCATAACATAAGAAAGAAAAATAAAAACAGGACATTTGGCTATGGCAAACATATTTGTTTATTAAATTTTAATACATTTGAGATGATCATTAGTGTGTTATTATTGTTAAATGCAGATTCTACTTCAAACACACCTTTGGAAGTTCTCTGAGATCTTTGGACCACTCAGTTTCTCTTAGCTTCGCCTCATTGATGTGAGAAAAAAAACAAGAGGGGGAAAAGTCTCAGATTTTTAGAAGAAAGACAGAATACACATCAAACAGAAAATGAATTAATTAAATTCACCCATCCGTCTATGGTTGCATGCATACATATCATCTGTGGCCTTCTTTGAAAGCATTAAACAGAAGGCTTTGCTTCTCTGAATCCAGAAAAAAGACTGGAAACAGTGCAGCAATAATATGTGTCACATGATACAAAAATAGGAATAGATATTATCCTTGCCACTGTTTTAGCCTTTTTCTTGGTTTCAAAGGGGCAAACTATTGTACTCAGTGCCTCTGAAGGAGCTGAACATTTCTTCTTTGAGGTCTATGTGAATCATTGACGTTGCGAGTTTGACACCCCTGCTTTAACTCAGTCTGTGGCTTTGGATTGTAAACCAAATTATAATTAGTTATAATTGTAAAGTACCCACAATTATCTTAAGATGAGTTGAGGCTTGGCAGGAGATAACTAACCCCAACCAGAAATCAAGTATGAGTGTCTAAAGCACTTCCTCAGTTAGCAGAAATGGTGATACAGACTCTTATAGTTGGTGGCCTTGCAGTTTGCTTCATTGGTCCATGAAACAAGTACCAAGTTGTGCCAGCACTGATAATCAAAAGTACAGACAAGAGAGATAGGAGTCAGCATCTAGGGCCAGATAAAGATATTGCATCTGATGGAGCGTAGTTCAGAGAATGAAATAAGGGATAGCTTTTCAGGCATCTCCTAAAATTGCACTAATCACATAGGGCATTTCTAAGCTGTTCCACAAGGACAGGCACTCTCTTCTTGTGTTTTCATGGATTCATCAGAAATAGAAGAAGTAAAAACAAACATGAGGAATTCTCAGCCTATTGTGGGAGAGATGTTTGGAATTCAGCCTATCCAAATTGACACAGATACTGATGAGTAGAATCCAGCACCAGAAACAATCATCTGGTTAAGATTAAAAATGCCAGACTTTGACAGTATCTAAGTCTTAAAACAAGATAATGGATGATGAATTCAGAAGCTTTCAGAAAGAAAGAAATTCTAGCCAATTTCCTCTATTCTTTAGAGCAAGTTTGGGTCTTTCATCAATCAACTGTTATCCTTGTTTCAGCTGCACACTTGCCTGTAAACTTCTGAAGTTACTACAACTTGTTTGTGCTTAGTATTGATAACTTTTGGATTCATTGATATAGGTTCTGAGTCTATTTATAGTTATTGGGATGGTGCAATCCATTGATCAAACTAGTTGCAGGGGTGTCAAACTGCTGGCCCATAGGCCAGATGCGTCACACCAAATCCGCACCCACCCCATTGCCAGCAATGGGGAAAAAGTCATGATACATCATGACACGTCACATGATGTCATGAGTTTGACACCTGTGAACTAGTGTTAAAGATTCTTCCTCAATGCAAGCCTTGGAAGATTCCCTAAGGATTCAGCTTGAGGTAGATACCATTGAACCTTAACCTACATTGGTCCAAGGATACCTTTTTGCAAGCTATATTCTACTAATTAGCTTAGCATATGGTTCATGAGATATCCATGCATTCAATCCCTTCTGAAAACTAATTCTTCCTTGGAAACCAGGAAACATGAATTGGATCAAAGGCCTCTTTACTGGGGGCAGACACCAAGCATCTATCTCTAGTTTTTCTGTTTGGAAAAGCTGTTTAATTATTTGAAGCAAAAATAAGATGACTTGTTTACCCTTGACCGAAGATTGGTACACACCTTCTATCTGGGATGATTGTCCTCTTCCACCGAGCGCACAGCTTCAGGAGGGACACACATGGAGTGGTGAGGGAGGAAGGGGACACCCGCCTAGCCAGCCAGATCAGCCAAATCAACCCTGGCAATCAATGGGGTGACAGATGTTGCAGCCAGATCACCCTCACATCCAAGATGACTTGTTTGAGATCAAGTGTCCAGACTAACCACTGAAAGAACGAGTCTTCAATAACATGTAAGTCAACAAAGCGGAACAACAGATTGAGGCTATTTGATGCAAATAGAGGTATGAGATCAAGAAAATGGCAGCTTCTATTGCTCTTCACGTACAGTGGCTAAGATGGCTGCCTTGGAAAGGCTTTTTAATATTAAGACTGACAACATTGTGGACTGAGTTTGAAACAAATAAACAAACACCTTAACTGAGATTACAGCTAAGATTTCCCACTGTGTCACACAATGCTCTATTGGAATTAGCAAAAGATTGGTTTAGAACCCTACAAACTGCTTGCATTGTTCTTCATCTTCTGATGTTCCTAAATGACAAGAATCAGGAGTCTAGTACCTGATCTGGCACCAAGTATAACATTACTCAAACTAATATTCTTCTTTACATGTCTCGTTTAACTGCTTTCATATCTATCTTAATTATTATCTTCACAGATTCCTAGGTAAACAAGAAATATTATATCAAATCATGCCCTTTTCTCAGATTTCCTAGTAGCACAAACTCTAGTTCATCTCTTGTGCAAGGGATATTTTTCTTTGTTTCAAACATGCACACACAGACACACACACTATACCAGACTAGGGAGTCATAAGGGATAATTTATTCTAATTACTTTATAGTACTAAAGAAGGACACAAACTTCTGCTCCATCTGATATCTCTGGGAATTTAACCTTTATTTATATCTTTTCAAGTTCATGCTCCAATATCTCTCTCTCTCTCTCTCTCTCTCTCTCTCTGTCTGTCTGTCTGTCTGTCTATCTATCTATCTATCTATCTATCTATCTATCTATCTATCTATCTATCTATCTATCTATCACATATATAATATTTGTACATATATAAAATGAAAAATAAATAAATAATACATACATATATACATACATACATATGATTGTAAGCTGCCCAGAGTTACCTTGTGGTAAAATGGGTGGCAAATCAACTTTAAAAATGATAAATACAATACAATACAAGAATTACAAAGACTAGTCTTATGGGACATGTTCAAGAAATAGGGATTTTTCATTATTTATCTCTTTGCCTGATATTGTACACTCAGTGTTGCTGCTGAAATGGTTGGATCTATGAGTGGATATATTTCTTTGTGCTTTCACAGGAAATGTTTATGTAATTCTTCCAACATACATATGTTCATTAAAAAAAGGATGTTACATATTCACACACACAACCCCCTCACATCTATAAGGAATCCCCGGCAGCCGTTGACAGCCGTCAAAAGGCTGCCGCGGCATTCCCCCCCACACACGCGGCTAGCGGCCGATTCTGACAGCTGTCAAACTGCTGCACATGCACAGTACACTGACAGCTGTCAAACTTCAGAGAACCGTGCATGCGCAGCTCAGCCGGAGCTGTCAAAGCTGCCAGCTGGCCCCGGCAACAAGCCGCTGCAGCCACGCCTACCTTTAGCCGATCTCGCTCTTATTGGGCGTCCTTGTTTGGCGGGAGAACCCTGCTTGTTTATTGGTTTATGATGTTGTTGTTGTTGTCCCTGTTGACTATAAATATGGGGGATTCCCAGCGTTGTTTCGCCCGGGACCTCTGCCCAATAAACGCTTTGTTTTGGACCGTGCCCGCTGTCTCCTGTCGTCCCTCAAGACAATCCAAAGGAGATGCAGGATTTACTGAAAATGCATTATCCAATGGAGTCCTGTCACCCTTGATTCACTGCTTCAATGACAGTTGGCACTGGATGATTGAAATTTCAAGATCATTGGGAGCACGATGGACACTTTGATAGTCAATCTATGTTAGATTGTTGACTCCTGATATTATACCAACACACCGAGATAATTTCTATGACTGCAATTCTTAATCCACGCTGATTAGGACATGCAGTCAAGTACAGGACTGAAATATTATACAGCAGTTTAACTATACTTGTATGCCTTCTATTTCTTCAGAGAAAATTGTGTTAGAAAAAGGACAAATAAGGTCTTTTGCTTTTCGCTGACAGCTGGCCATTTATTTCAGGAAATTGTCCTCTATCCCCAGAGTTAAATAGCTTTAGTTAAATGATTGGCTTTGCAGAATAACAAAGACCCTGAATGCAAGTATACTCCTGGTAAGATGCTAATGCCGATATAAAGTTTCCCATGTGGTTTTTCTTCTCCCCAGGAATTATAGGACAAGAGCAGCATTTATCAAACTTTCTGCACACCAGTCATTCACTGTATGTTTTTTATGATTATTATGTTCCATAGGGATTGTGTTTTTCCCCCCTTAAATATCTATTGCCATCGCTTCATGGCTGTTGATACTTTGGTTTTCCATCTTCCTGCTTGGTTAATGGCAATGACTGGGGAACATTTGTAGTCCTTTATATTTCACTGCATTGTTAATCGATTCTGTTCAGATGGCTAACAGCTCCGTCACAGTAAAATGATGCAATGCCTAAAATCTGATTTGGGACTAAACAGGATGGATTACAGATGTGACAAACTCTAAATAGTTCTTGGCATTTTATAATAGGAGTGCTGCACCTGATCTACTTGTGTGGAGCTGATGTTTAGGGTTTTTTTGTGTTTTTTTTAGTGACTGCTTTGAGAAGGAATTGCCAAAATTGATCTCTGCCCCAAATAGATGGCTGTATGTGGAAGTCAACCTCAGCAGATAAACGAACTTGCTAAATTGTCTGATTCTTGAAGCTAAGTAGGCTCATAACTGATTATTACTTGCCTGGGAAACCAGTGGATAATATGAGGGATGGAAACTACACTGGGAAAAAAGGAAGGTGTATAATTTCCCTGTTTTGTCTCCCCCCAAAAGAATATATGGATATGTATCCAAATAGTCACTAAGAGCTGAACTAGTTAAGAGTATCTTTGCCATATGATAGCCAACATTATTTATTATTGGTTTGCATATTTTTAACCTTCCTTTTATAGCTGTACAACAAACAGAAAAGAAGTTGATTTCTTCATCACTGTGTATTAATGTATTGAGGGAATGAACTTTTAAGAATTCTTAAAGACACTAAAATGTTCCAGAAAAATGCCAGCTAACCCTAGTTATACCCCTGAATACTGTAGCTGGTTAAGAAAATAAAATCACTTAATGAAAATGCATTCCTGAAAGTAGGTTTACTAAATTTCTGTATAAAATAGAATTTAAAGGCATTAAAGGAAGTTCAGCTACCCTAGATCCTTATGACAATAGTTTTTTTTTTCCTGCTGTCAGAGAGTTTCAGAGCATCCTGGTACTTTACTGATGACAGATCATCACATAATATAATTAATAGTATAGTATAGTATAGTATAGTATAGTATAGTATAGTATAGTATAGTATAGTATAGTATAGTATAGTATAGTATAACATAACAACATAATATAACATAACATAACATAACATAACATAACATAACATAACATAACATAACATAACATAACATAACATAACATAACATACTGTAAATCATAATATTCTTTCAACTTGCACATTCATATAATATAATAAATGTTGAGATGGTCTGTTACCAGTAGGGTACCAGGATACTCTGAAACACTCTGACAGCAGGAAAAAAATATATAACTGTTGACATAAAGATCTAGGGTAGATGAACTCCTTTTATTTTTAAGGGCCTTTATATATAATCTCTTAAAAGTAATTCCTTACAATTAAGGGACATTTATATATATTGGATTGCTAACAAAGAATTAAAGGGAAATTCCTTCTTGACAGGGTGCATAAAAAAACCACTATATACAGCATATACTGTATATATATAAGCCCCCACCCAATCAGAGCACACCTCCACCCCATCAGAACATAGCCAAGCCTCCACCCACAGAACACACCCCCTCTGGCAGTTTAAAAAAGAAGAAAAAACAGCCACTACCACACACTACTCCCAGAAGAATGAAGCTGAAGTCACCAGCCTGAGGATGACGGATGAGATTTTGTCAAAATGTTGCACTGATACCTCCAATTCTACGAGGGAAAAAACCCGAATGACCAAAGATCTATATATAAACACCAAAGATCCATATATATATATATTTAGGTTGTAGTTAGGTTTCTGTTTTGTGGTTGTGCGTCGTTATCATTGTGGGTTCGGATTTGCTTTTTGGATGGTTGTGTGGTGGTGATGTCATGTGATGTTATCATGAGTTTGGGTGTGACACCCACTATAAAAACATGGCACCACCACAAACACGAAGCCGAACAAAAGCAGCACAATTCACCAGCTCAGGTCTGAGGCTGGCAGCTGAGACCAGCCCATCCACTCAAAACACACCCCCAACCAATCAGAACACACACCCCATTCAAAACACACTCCCACCCAATCAGAACACACCTAATCCCCCACCCAATCAGAGCACACCTCCACCCACAGAACACAACCCCTCTGGCAGTTTAAAAAAGAGGAACAAACAGTCACTACCACATGCTTCTCCCAGAAGAAGAAAGCTGAAGCCACCAGCCTGATGATGACGGATGGGATTTCGTCGAAACGTTGCTTTTACACCTTCAATTCTATGTGGGAAAAAACCCGAATAACCAAAGATCCATATATATATATATATATATATATATATATATATATATATATATATATATATATATATATATATATATATATGTGTGTGTGTGTGTGTGTGTGTGTGTGTGTGTGTGTGTGTGTGTGTGTGTGTGTATGAATGCATGTGTACATGTATTGATTCCTACCCCCAGCTCTTAACCACCCAACACGTTCTCACTACTGCCTCACCTTACCTGAGAATTTACTAAGACAAAGGAGCAATATTAATAAAAACAAAATTTTCCAGCCCTCAGTGCATCACAATATTCTTTCAACTTTCACATTCATATAACATAATAGGTAATCCCACTGAATGTTGTTATCAAGCTATTTCAAATGTATGTTGGAAATGCAGTTGTAAAGACAGAACTTTATTATCTTTGGTGGACTTGTGATAAAGCAAAGAAATATTGGGGCCAGATTCGTATTTTAATGCAGGAGACTCATAAAATGAATACAAAACTGAAACCAGAGACTTTTTTTGGGGGGGGATTTTCAAGGAACTTGAAAAAAACATTTGGAACTTTGTAATTGTACATGCTGACTGCAGCTAAAATTCTTCATGTATGAAAATCAAAAGATATGTTCATTCACACAAGGGAAAATGGATGGAAAAAACCGATTAAACTTGCAGAGGTGGGCAACTTAACTGCTTTAATTAAAGCAAATAATACACCAAGTTTTATTTTTGCTTGAAAACTGCTTCTAGACTTTGTGCTCAAGATGGGGAAAAATGAAAGTTTGACTGAGATTTCCTGATTAGACAAGTCTGTTGTTATAGAAATGTCTATGTACAAAGTATGCAAAAGTAAAGATTTTGTACCTTACTGAAAAAAGTTGGAAGCCAACTCTTTTTTTTCCTTCTTCTTCCCCCTCCTTTCCTGCCCTTTTTCCTTTCCTTATTCTATTTATTTCTAAAAAATATGAAAAAATAACAAACAAGAAAACCTGGACTACAGGTAGTTCTCAACTTATGGCTTGCAGTGTATGCCTCCCAGCATACAGTACACAAAGGACAGCACAGCAGGAGGCTGATGGTGCAGATCAGCAGAGGGGCTGGACAGCTCTGGGCGATGACTGCTCACTGAGGATAAGCCTAATGAGTTAAGCTGTTGACAGCCCCAGGCATGGTCAGCCTGGTGGGAAGCCAGGATCTACACCCATTGTCACCTGCACTGGCAGGAACCCCAGGTTTGAACTGATTGGATGCCATCCACCTGGGCAGGTACAAATAGACGCCAGGCTTCTCTGTTTCCCCAGTTCATTCTGTTCAGAATAAACTCATCTTCACCCCAGCTCTGTGTCCGTCTCTATGTGAAGCACGCGACTTTACATGGCTAAAATGGAGAATGGAATTTCTGTTGCATGTCATGACATTTGTAAGCCAGGTCACCCATGTGACTGAAAAAAAAATCCCTCTGAAAATTTGTGTGATCAAGAAAAACTGTTGTTTTGGGAATGATTGTTCTGAAAAGGAGGAAAGCTGCTTATTTCAGCTTCAATCCTGGGACAAGTTGTAAAGTAAGTACACGAGGAAGCCCTGATTTATATTTGTGGAAATGCCTTATTCCCAACACATGGTTAAAAGCCTCCATCTTTTTGACCCCAGTTTAGAAGGTGGGATTGTATCTGACTTAGTTTGCGAATGCTCTGTTTCTTATGATATGATATCATGAGCAGTGACAGTCAATTGACTGAGAGGCAGACATTTTGAGAGAGCTTATTATAATTTTCCAGTAATGCAAAATGGATATTAGGCATGACTTGTGGATCACTATTTCCAGTGAGAACTTCCAGTGGTAGAATGCTATAATTTCCCTTTTTATTGGAATGGATAAAAAATTGGATAAAACACATAATAAATCAATTCTAAAAGATTATTTAAAAGATCTACAGTGATTATTTATGTTTCTGGCGAATCCCCAATGCTGCTGCACAGAATCTGGCCACCTGCGCCATGATCTCTGCCTGCTAATCCTTAAGCAGCCACTGGAGATAAATATTTTCCGAATGACCAGGATGCCTATCAATAATGGGGAGGACATAGTTTTTCCGAATGGCTCTGTAGAAGGAACATCGAAGGAGTATGTGTCCAATGGTCTCCACTTCTCCTGAGCCACAGGTGCAGAGTCTTTAGACAGTGGTGTTTTGTTGTACTTGCTGTACAGGACAGCCGATGGAAATGAATGGCTCCGTGCAAGAGAGAATGGCATGTGATGGCTGCATTAATCCTTTTTGCTAAGGTCTTACACTAATTGAGCAAGTCATGTGGTCAAACATCATGCTAGGTGAAACAAGAAAATTGTGAAAATCTGGTTCTCTGCCTCTTAAATAATTATTGTGCACAAGATATACTAATTGTGTTGCATTTGTTCCAATCTCTCAAGTAAGGAAACATTTTTATTTAAATGGTGCTTCTGGAAAATATGCTCAGTTGGGGGCAGCTTCATATGATTATTATTGAAAACACTTATACATAGTAGATATCTTCAGTTTGATACTGTCCAGATTAATTTAACTCTCATAATTCCCTGTCAACCAGGTGAATGGAAACCTGGCTAAAAGAACAAGATATAATCTCATGAATCATTCTTCCAAGTCATAAAATCATAAAGTATTGTAATCCCAGACAGACCAAGCTATAAAATTTCATATACACAGACAGGGTTTATAGTGGGGGGGGGCAGCCTTCTATGAACATATGGTTAATGTGGAAGATTTTCATATCTTTTATATAAGATTGATCACTGACAAAAGAATGATACTGAATCTTAAAGTTTCTCTATATTCAACTTGTTTGGAATATTGATCACTGACAAAAGAATGATACTGAATCTTGAAGTTTCTCTATATTCAACTTGTTTGGAATATTCAAATTTGGTATAACTGGACAAAGTCTAGGCTTTTGAAAATTCAAAATTTATGCATTGCAATATTTTCTGTTCCATGGTTCATGGACACAAACACTGTGACACTCTAGTGTTCCAGTAATATGAGAACATATAGCGTTATTTCTTCTTCTTATGAAGTTATGAAGTAACACTGCTAGAGGGAACCCCTGCCATTTGCTTTGGGCACAGATAATGAAGGAAAAACAATAGTATGCATAAATTGATTCCATCCTTTCTTCTCTATCTTTCAGCTTGCCACTCAATTTAATACAGTAAAAATCTAGTGGATCACTAAAAAGACCAAATATGTTTTTCATCCAGCAGAAATATAATAAGAACAAACAATGCAACATCATTCTTAAAAGAGGTGTTCACCATTACTTTATTTTTATTTTTATTTATTCGTTTTCCAATATTACAATAGTATCTTTAAAAAGCAACGTGGTGTCTGGATTACAATAGTTCCATTTCAGACAAATACATATTATTACAAATCTCCAAGTTGTTGTAACCAATACTTCCTCTCTCTTTTTCCCTTTAATACATACTATCTCTTATCTAAATTAACATATTTCTCATTACTATCCATCAGTCATTTAATAGTTTTCTTATATTTATCAATACTTTAGTATATTTTATATTTTAACATTTCATCTTTAAAACATCAAACACCTATATATATTTTTCTAGCTTTAATTTTACATTGATATTAAAATTAAACATTTAAAATTTCTCATTTTCATATTGCTAAATAACCTCCTTTCCCTTTACACAATTTTCTCCAATACCTAATAATGTAATACACTTCTTATTTATCTCATTTCCTTAACAATATTAGTAGTACAATTAAATTTTAAAATTTTAAATTTAAATTTAAATTTTAATTCCATTTATATCCCGCCCTTCTCCAAAGACTCAGGGCGGCTTACAAGCTTAGCAGTAGCCTTCATTCTATGTATATGCCTGCTTATTAGGGCTTTCACACACACACCCCAAGCGGCATTATTACAAAGTCAGCTTATTGCCCCCAACAATCTTGGTCCTCATTTTACCTACCTCGGAAGGATGGAAGGCTGAGTCAACCTTGAGCCTGGTGGGATGCGAACCTGCACTAATTGCAGGCAGCTGGTGTTACTTAAGGAGGCATTAGCCCACTGCTCCACCAAGGCAGTGGGCTAATGCCTTGCTAATTGCTAATGCAATTAACCAGAATTTCTTCCATTTCAACATTTAATACATCCTCTCATGTCACTACATCCAAGTATATTAGTTTCATTCTATCATTTTAACATATATACATCTTAATCTCTATCATTTAAGGAACTCAATATTTCAATGTTAGCATTCATACATCTGTGGGTTTTTTTAATTAGTCAGTATTTTTATCTACTCATCAAAACAATCTCTCATAATCCAAGTACAATCCTCTTCTATTTTGGTATTATCTATTTCAGACCTCTTAAGAATGTCCATATTTCTTCAATCTAATTCTTGCTTTCTTCCTTTGCCATGTCATTTTTCACTTCTTTGCCTCAGGCTCATCAAAGCATTCTTGTGTTGTTATATCATATTGAAGTGGCCCTCCAGTCTCCACTTTTGAAGGATTGAGGAATCTGTTAACAGCACCAAATCTTCTCATTATTTTCGCCTCTTGATATAATTGTCCTGGTCTGACTAATTTTTTTCCACCTTTTTTCCATTATAATCTTCAAAAGACTGTATTTGTTGAATATTTAATTCTTCTGCCAATGTATTTGATTGTTCAATTTCTTCTGTTAAGTTCTGTGCCAATAAAATATTAGTTGTAGTCACAGTTTGAGTTTGTTTCTTCGAGATGCTTTCTAGTTCCTTTCCAAAAGCTCTTATTTCATTGCCAGCTGAAGAAAGGAACTGATAAGTTTGGTAAGATATTTCCCACAGAGCATAGATCTGGTTTTGAAACTCTTCCATAGTGAAGTTTCACATCTGGTGTTCAAGGTTAATCTTATCTTGTTTTTTCTTAAATATTTTCTTGATTTTTTTAAAGAAAAAGTCAGATTGCAATTTTAGGTTTAACCACTAGGTGTCCCCCAAGTACTTTGAAAATTCTTTTCTTTTAGTCCGTTCCTTTTTTCAACATTTTAAAAAAAACAAACACCCCTGGGCTTGCTCACCGCTTATTTGAAGGGAGGGTTGAATTCCCCCCTCCCTCTCCACAGGGGGGAAGGTACTTAGCAGCTTATTTAGGTGAAAAGAAGATTAAGGTATAAGAGAGGAATCTTACCCCCATCTCTTCCACGCTGCTTTAATGTTGCCTGATGGTAAGTTTGACTTTGGCTGTCTGCAGCCTAGTAACTGGCCATATTACTATGGCCAGTCTTTTGTCCACTAGTACGAAGGGAATGCAGACACTAATGGGGGGGTTGTGGCTCCCCCACATTTCTGCAAAAGCCCCTTCTTTCTGGTTGCCCCTCCAGACGTGGAAGACGAGAGCCATCCTCCAGATGTCTATGTCGGCTGACTTGGCAAACCGGAAGTCTGGAGGTGTTCACCATTACTTTAATCAATCCAAGCCAGAGATGGAAAGGGTCAAACAAGCATATGGATCCTCGAAACTCCAAGCAATTTTTTTTTCTCTGCAGACTGAGTAAGACAGAATTTAGTTATTAGAATAGGATTAAGAGATGTCTGGATTATGCCCTACATTTAAAATCCAAGACATGAGGCTTTGGCATGGTGAAATGTTTAGCAATTTGTATTTATCAGGTTGGTCTGAAGGCTCATCTATTCTATAATTTTGTTGTTGTTAAGAGTGTTTGTTAAAAAAAAAAGCCACATCGTTGACTTAAATATGGTAGCTCCTCACTCATCTGGTCAAAATGGGACTAGATAAAGTCCCTGGAAATATTGCTTTGTGATTACATTATCCTATTTCAAAGAATATAGATCTAGGAAAGCAGACTGTTCAAAACTCAGTAGGAATGTTTTACTTAGACAAAGTTTTAATTCAAACATCTCTTTGAGGGTGTCTATGAAGAAAAGCACACCTGCTTTTAAGTAGCAGAGAAATATAAACACAGTTTCATCTCTGTTCAAGAAAAGTAATTTTGGCACCTGAGTGAAAACAGCTTTTTTCGACTGAGCAGGCCAGTTAAGGCACAGCAGCCTGTCATGGTATCAAAACATCAAAGCAGGACATGCCTATTATGCAGACACCTAAAACATATGTTTATGAAGGCAGTCATATTTCTTTCTTTCTTCTTCTTCTTTTTTTTAAAAAAGGTACGTTTTCCTAGAAATAGCACTATATAATTATGTAGAATGATTTTCAGAGGTATTCTTCTGGGCTCATTCTGAAAATGTGTCTCAAGAGCCAATGTGACATTAATAGGAATAGGAAGGGACAAGAGAGGAACATCAACAGCAATAACAAATTAATATATATAAAGGAGAGTCATTTACTTGATAGTTCTAAATCATTACAAACTTACATGGAGACTGGAGCTGTCTATGATAGAACTCAACTACCATGGAAGCTGACACTCAGAGACGTCTCTGAGGTTATAATCTTATTGTTCCCCATAACCAAATCATGCTTTAGGGCATGAGATAATCTGTACAACTTTGGGGGTGAGGCAGATGTACAGCTCTACTATAAATTTCTGTACATGGTTCCCTTCATTTGTTATTACTTGAAGAGATCTTGAGGGTTTTTTTTTAGTTTCAGTTTTTGGCCTCTGATTTGGAATATCTAAAGTTAACCGTCCATCCAGATTCTCAGCTACAACAAACTTATTTAAGAAAAGTTACTGGAATAGAATGTTTCATAATTACAAAAGGAGTAATTTCCACAAAGTCACATAGAAGTCAGCTGCTACTATATAGAGAGGGATTTCAAATTAAGTGCTGCTTATCTCTATTGCCTGTAGAGGGAAGCCAAACCCTATGGACAATTTGTCTGGAAAATACTTTGCTAATGTGCTTTAAAATATTTAGACAGGTTAAGCCCACACTAGACATTACTATACAATGATAGATCCCAAGGGCTTGAGGAGATTAAAGGTTTGTTTCATGTAGAAGAGCTGGAATACAAATGCAAAACAATGAAAACGCATCCAGCTCTCAGTAGGAATACAGAGACGTTTAAAAGATTTCCATCTGCAGAAGGTTCCTAATTATTATTACCACGGATTTCTAGAAATATTTCTTTCAAGTACAGGGAAAGAGAGGTTACTTTATTTGGGAGAAGCAAAATACTTTTGTTCATAACAATAATTTAAAGAGTCAAGGCTAGTATTTTAAGAGAATAATGTTAATTAACCTGTACCTGATCACTTGGCTGGCAATAGAGGTGACTTTAGCAAAATTAACAGTTATTACAAAGCATTCTGCTGGCAACATTTCTGTTAGTGAATAGAAAGATTCGTAGGTAATCACATGCTACAAATTCACATTTGTTACTCCTTCTGCTAGTGTTTATGTGATTTACTACAAGTGATGTTCGAAGACATATGTCGGGACACTCTTATTTTTGCTTAAAAATCCAATGTAAGCATTGCTGTATCCAAAAGGGACAGATAATTTTTGCTGTAAGGAAATAACAAATTGGTGAAATAAAATGAAATATACCAGGATGAATCTTTTCCTATATACTTTTACTATTTACTATTACTTTTATCCTTCTCATCTTTCCTATTACCTACACCTATTGGTAACTTATAACTATCACTTTGTTGGTTGTATCATATGATTTATGATTATCTTATGGTTTGTGATTTATGATTTGTCACTTTGTTGCTTGTATGTACACCGAGAACGTATGCATCAGAGACAAATTTCTTGTGTGTCCAATCACACTTGGCCAATAAATAATATTTTATATTTGATTTTACTTTAAAATCTCTGATGTAGAGAAGGAAAAAATGAATGTTATTTGGATAGATATAGGTCCTTCAGATAATAATATTACTTAAACATTTTTCCCATTTTTAAAGAAATTCTTTCTACAAAGGTATTGTTGGCCAGGTAGGACTTTACAAATTTTAATCGTTCTCCAAAATTTACACACCTTAAGTGAAAACTTCCACTTTTCTTTTCCTTATGTAAGCAAAATAATAAATAATGGATTTATGATGAGCCACAGTGTTAATGCTATAGTAACAGTGGAGGGATTCAGCCAGTTCACACTACTTCAGCAGAACCAGTAGCTAATTTTTTTGTTGCCCAGGCCCAGAATGGACTTCTGGAAGCGGCATCCACACAGAGAACCGGTTGTTCACATATCTGAATTCCACCACTGCATAGTAATGTTTTGCAATCTCTTGCTAATAGTTTTTTTAAACAAAAAAAATCTCAGGACATATATTTATTTTTCAGACTGACAAATTCATGGATCAACATATACCTTGGTTGCAGATAAAACCTATGCCAGATAGAGGGAAAAAAAACCTTAATTCAATTTTCTACTGACCATGTGAATCAATCTTTTCTAAACATATCTCTACATCTTATTATAACTGGACATATATGGAATGTTAAAACTATAAATGTATTCCAGCAAAATGGCTACAAGGAATGTTTGTAATTTCATAGATGGAAAACAGAGCATTCAGTTATGAAAATGCTTCCATCATCCCAGTCCATCTCCTACCCTGATTAACCTTTTCTAGGGAAGTGCAAATAAATTTATTCAGCTGCAACTGTCCATCATTTTATGTTTCCAAGAAAACTTATGTGGGTGGTTTAAAGTTCAGAGGTATTCTCACATCCAAAATAATGCAGAAAACTGGTGCATAAGTTTTCCACATATTTCCACAATACATATTGAACTCTTTTTTTTCATCACTAATTTTCTGACAATCTCATGGGATTTTAGTGGGATGGGATTTTAGTACTGAATTGGAACAGTTACTGTACTTCACGAGTAGAGTTATAAATGACAAAGACAGAGAAAATACACTTTACCTAAATACAAAACCCACCATTTTGATTGTACGACTGCTCAAACTGAAATAAATCCACTAAATTTAAAGGAATTAATTCTCCAGGAAAAAAAACATGCAGGCAAATTTAGTTATTATCTTTGTTTTGTCATTATCCTTACCCCTAAAATGTGGTGTATACTCTTTAAAAACTTGATCTTAGAATGGCAGTTTGAAATCAAGAAGACTTTTGCCAGCATCTTGAACAATATAAACCTCTGAGTTTAATCAAGCATTCCTGCCATTTTATAGAATGTTAGTGGAGGTTGGTTTTTTTTTGCTACACCAAACAGTGCT
This sequence comes from Vipera ursinii, assembly GCF_947247035.1. NCBI lineage: Eukaryota > Metazoa > Chordata > Lepidosauria > Squamata > Viperidae > Vipera > Vipera ursinii. The sequence goes on along the minus strand of NC_139518.1, from coordinate 78,056,306 downwards.
TTATGATTTTATTTGCCTCATTTAAAGCCTTAAGCAGTTTTTCACTGCAATGGAAGGGAAGCTGGGTAAGTTATATCACTTTTTTCAATTCACTTTCTACGCATTTGTCAGAACTTGTGTTCCTCCATCTTAACTGCTGGAAGCACCTGTGTTAGTCTCATGAAACATGTTATGGGAAGCTGTGTTGCAACGTTCTGTCCCCATCTTGCCAGTGATATCCCATCCAGTGGTGGGATTCAGCTGGTTCGCACCACTTCGGCAGAACCAGTAGCTAATTTTTTGTGGCCCAGACCCAGAATGGACTTCCGGAAGCGCCACCCACATAGAGAACCGGTTTTTTCACATATTTGAATCCCACCACTGATCCCATCCCTTCAGAAGCTGCTAGGTGTAATCACACATCAAAGCAAAAGATTACTACTGGTTCTGCTGTAAGAGGTTTAATTATCAAAAGTAGTTTGTGGAACCTACAAACCAAGGCAGCTGGCATAGTTGTTAGCTCTTCAAGATAGTCCAACCAGAAGCCTAACAGTGAATAACAGGTCCTAAGGTAACATTAGCAGAATCTTGCAAGGGTGAAAGTACTTTTCCCCTCTTCTCCTTTTACTCTCTGGAAAACAAAGGAGAGTCCCTTCTGAAACATTTCCCACATCTCCTCTCCTTCTATGGACTGAGACAACTTTTACATGCCAGTTGTCCACCTGTGGCTCTCCCTCCTGTCTCCCAAGGTCTTTCCCACATACTTGTCAGGTGCAAGAGATCTGGAGCCAAGGCAGTTCAGACAAATACAGATTGATTGCATGTTAACACTCTCTACAAAAAAAAAACTGAACTACTTGCAATCAAAGCAAATTGGTGGTAGATAAGAGTCAACAGAATTCATGGTGGGCCGGATTTATATCTCTTGTGGGAATAGAGGGTCTCAAGACTGATGATGCACTTGACCCCTCCCTCGGGCTCAGCCTGGTCATCTCCTACAATATTTTTATTTTATTTTATTTTATTTTATTTTATTTATTTTAATTCCATTTATATCCCGCCCTTCTCCGAAGACTCAGGGCGGCTTACAAGCTTAGCAGTAGCCTTCATTCTATGTATATGCCTGCTTATTAGGGTTTTCACACACACACCCCAAGCGGCATTATTACAAAGTCAGCTTAATTGCCCCCAACAATTAATGACAATAGTTCATTTCTAATATTCTTTCCCAGACATAGTCATCTATTAGACTTAGATATCAATTGTAGCTTTAGAAGAGTCATCAAAAACAATTCCTTACACCAAAGCACAGTACATGGTAGACAACAAAAGAATCCCAACATAGTGTAAACAAGCACATATATGAAAACATTGTTTATTGCTATGACTCTACTATTTGGAGTGACAGTATATGAATGTCTTCACTAAGTAACTTAATAATAATAATAATAATAATAATAATAATAATAATAATAATAATAATAATAATAATAATAATAATAATAATAATAATAATAATAATAATAATAATAATAAGAAGAAGAAGAAGAAGAAGAAGAAGAAGAAGAAGAAGAAGAAGAAGAAGAAGAAGAAGAAGAAGAAGAAGAAGAAGAAGAAGAAGAAGAAGAAGTTGGAAGGGACCTTGGAGGTCATCTAGTCCAACCCCCTGCTCAGGCAGGAAACTCTATACCATTTCAGGCAAATGGCTGTCCAGTCTCTTCTTAAAAACTTCCAGTGTTGGAGCATTCACCACTTCTGGAGGCAGGTTGTTTCACTGGTTAATTGTTCTAACTGTCAGGAAGTTTCTCCTTAGTTCTAGGTTGCTTCTCTCCTTGACTAGTTTCCATCCATTGCTTCTTGTCCTGCTTTCAGGTGCTTTGGAGAATAGCTTGACTCCCTCTTCTTTGTGGTAGCCCCTGAGATATTGGAACACTGCTATCACGTCACCCCTCACCCTTCTCTTTGTTAAATTTACTATAATTGTGTTCCTAATAGAGGTGAGGCTAGCAAAAACAAGGCCTTCTCAGTGTGGTTTCTTGTTTTGGAATGCCACCATCAGAAATATTCATCAGAATCCTGCTTTATTATCCTATCAATGCCAAAGACAATTTTTCCAATCTTTTTATGGAAACCTTTTATCCAAAAAAGATTATCTTATACCAATTTGTGTAATTATTTTGTGGCCTTTTAATTCCTATGTGTTTAATTTTGCATATGAACAGTTAAAATCTTTAGGGGAACGATAGTATATAGTAATTATACTTCAAAGACAGTGTTAAATTTCACAAAATAAATTTAAACTGTATGTGTATTATTTTACTTGCAATATATCCTGATCAAACATATAAAAGCAGTAGCAACATCAGTCGTGGTCTTCCCCTTTCCTCTACCCAAAATAATGTTTGCACTGCAATTCAGCATTTCCAAATCAGTAAGTTGGCTCAGAACTCATGTTATAAGAAGGGAAAGCCCTCTTTCATTACTAAAGACTGGAATCTTTGAGGATGCAAACCAGCTGGAGATTTGGGATTGTGAGGCTCAGAGGGATTTAGATTCAGTTCCCATCTGTCCATGCTTATGCTTCCTCCTCGTTCATTCTTTTCTATTCCCTCCCCTTCTTTAGTAGCATCCAGGAAAAGATCAAAACTTTCCTAATTTTCTTTTCAAGTTTAGGAAGCAGCTGCAATTGTACCCAGCAACATGCCTTTGGGGCCTTGCATCACTGAATCTCAGGAGAGCCCCTTGATTTTAACAATGCCCACAGTTATAAAGCATGCCTACATTGTTCCCCGGCATTAGGAGAAATCCAGCAAAATGAAACGGCATTCGATTTGATGCCCGTAAAGTTTATCACTGTAAAGTAGATGCCATTAGTCAAGCAAATGAAGACCTCAAGGCTATAACGTTTTTCTTTATTGAATATTTGCCTTAATAAGACCACAATTCTTATCCAGCCATCTGCAGATAACATTTGTTCAATACCATCATAACATTTAACAGTGTTGCATGATGCCCAGTGTGCCTGGTTAATATTCCTGTTATGATCAGATTCGTATATTCAAAGTTATCTGTGGTTAAAGACAATCATCATGTTGGTCTCTGCACCACGGGTAACATTATAAAACTGATTCATCTATATTGAACGTTATTTACTTTTAATTATTTCGACATCTTGAAAGTACATTCCAGTCCGTTTCTAGAGTCATAAAAAATTGACATTAGCTTTCTTTCTAAAGCTCTGTGCCTGTAAAGAAAAATGGTATTTTTGAGGCGGAAAACCACAGAAAAGAAAGCACAGGAGAATCAGGAGCTGGGTATAGAACAGGTAATTAAGGGAATTAATTTTGTAAGGGCAAAGTTCCATGTTAGGCATGCAGAAGATTCCTAGTTATTCCCAGGGCTTTTTTTGTCATAGAATGCTCAGAACGGCGTTCCGGCACCTTTTTTGGATGGAACCTTGTAGGGTAGGCAAGGCGGGTTGTATGACATGTGTGAGTTCCGGCACCTTTTTCTTTTACAAAAAAAGCCCTGGTTATTCCTAGAAAAGATCTTGTGTGAAATAAGAAAAATTAACCACAAGTTAGTGTGTTATAAGCTACACAGGCTTAGATGTAGGAATGGCTGGTACAGTACAGAGTATCTTCCTTCAATTGTTTTTTTTATTCCCCCATCTGGGAAGTGTTTTCTGTCATTGTTTCTTCTGTTGGCAATCCAGGTCCCTGTCCTGGATTGACATAGGGATATTACTGGTGGATAACCCTGCAGATGAGAGATGCATTTATTGAAAGCAGGAAAAGATCAGGGTTTGAAGAAAACTCCATATAAATCTCCCCAAACTGGGTACAGGTGAGAGCAACGTTAATGTGAATATTGGTAATACAGGTAGTCCTTGAGTTGCAGACACAACTGAGCCCAAAATTTATGCTGCTAAGTGAAACATGTATTAAGTGAGTTTGCCACATTTTATGATTTTTTCTTGCCATGGTTGTTAAGTGAATCATTGTATCTGTTACCATCTAGTAACAGGGTTGTTAAGTGAGTCTGGCTTCCCCATTGACTTTGCTTGTCAGAAGGTTGCAAAAGCTGATCACACGACCCCAGGACACTGCAACTGTCATAAATATGAGTCTGTTGCCAAGCATCTGACCATGGGATTGCTGCCATGGTCATAAGTGTGAAAAACAGGTCACTTTTTCCAATGCTGTTGTAACTTTGAAATATCACTAAATGAACTGTTGTAACACTACTTGCAAATTGTGCAGTGCTTTTGATGGGATGGGATGGGATGGGATGGGATGAGATAGGATAGGATAGGATAGGATAGGATAGGATAGGATAGGATAGGATAGGATAGGATAGGATAGGATAGGATAGGATAGGATAGGATAACAGAGTTGGAAGGGACCTTGGAGGTTTTCTAGTCCAACCCCTCCTTAGGCAGGAAACTCTATACCATTTCAGACAAATGGTTGTCCAATCTCTTCTTAAAAACTTCCAGTGTTGGAGCATTCACAACCTCTGGAGGCAAGTTGTTTCACTGATTAATTGTTCTAACTGTCAAGAAATTTCTTCTTAGTTCTAGGTTGCTTCTCTCTTTGGTTAGTTTCCATCCATTGCTTCTTGTCCTGCCTTCAGGTGCTTTGGAGAATAGCTTGACCTCCTCTTTGTTGCAACCCCTGAGAAATTGGAACACTGCTATCATGTCACCCTGAGTCCTTCTTTCCATTAAACTAGACATGCCCAATTCCAGCAACTATTCCTTATATGTTTTAGCCTCCAGTCCCCTGATCATCTTTGTTGCTATTCTCTACACTCTTTTTAGAGTCTTGATGGACAAAGGAATCTCTGCCACTTTCCTAAAGGCAGGAGATTGGGTTGGGTATTCATTTCTGCAGGCAGAATATTGTCCATGGAATTTCTAAAAATATATGAGTAATGCCTCTCTCAAAATACCACTATGAGGAAAAGGAAAATTGAATTCGAGGAGCACTTACTTCAGGTTGTACCCTGCAAACCCCTTGCATCAAATCTTCCCTACTTCCCTACTATAGATCATTTGAGAATTGCTAGTCTAACACTTCTGGGGGACATCAAGTTGAGAAAGATGATTTATACAGTAAGGACAAAAGACTAATAGGCAGCAAATGACCCACTTCCTTTGAGACTACATCTTCCCTTTAATAGTTAACTGGTTTCAAGAATACCAGCTGAACTTCTAACATGTATCCTAACCTACAGTCTAAATGCTGGAGATGTGGTGGTTTAGATGCTACTTATTTTCATATGTGGTGGACTTGTAGAAATATAAAAGCTTTTTGGATTAAAATTTGGTGGAACATTCAAAAGATTTTTAAGAGAAAGATAAAGTTTTCTCCACAATTGTTTTTATTGGGTATTGTTGTAGATTGTGATACTAAAGAAATCAATTTGATGTTGAATTTGATAACAGCAGCACAGTTACTGGTGGGACAATATTGGAAGAAGGATAGTTTGCCTACTATAGAAGAATGGGTACTTAAAGTATTGAATCTTGCAGAAATGTCTAAGATTTCTGCTTATTTGAAGGATCACTTACAAGAAAGATATATTTCAGTTTGGAGGAGATGGATAGATTATATTCAGAATAAATATGGGACTAAAAAGTTCCATTTAGCTTATGAGTAGATTTTAGATTGTTATTAATTTTAGTATTAGTATTGATTATATTTTTGTTTAAGTTATTATTATTATGTTTTTAATAATTTGAATGTATCTATCTTAAAGGGGAGTTAAAGCACATTATGAATTTGGTTAATTTTATAATGGATAATCTTAGTTAGAATATGATTATTATATCTATAACCCTGTATTCAGCTCTGGGAAGTGGGGGGGAAGGGGGGGGTTTGGGGCGGGTGGGTTTTGGGGATATGTATTGTAAAAACTTTTTTTGTAAAACTCTTTAATAAAAAAAACTTCCCTACTTCCCTACTATAGATCATTTGAGAATTGCTAGTCTAACACTTCTGGGGGACATCAGGTTGAGAAAGATGATTTATACAGTAAGGACAAAAGACTAATAGGCAGCAAATGACCCACTTCCTTTGAGACTACATCTCCCCTTTAATAGTTGGTTTCAAGAATACCAACTGATCTTCCAATTTTCTCTTTTGCAAAGAGTATCTAATTTTTCTGGTCAAATTCAGCCGCTCACCTCAACTTGGATTGAAATCTGTCTCCATCAGCTAGGCAAGATTTCTCAAATATGACTTCAAATAATAGCTGGAAGCTCAAACTGTTATCTTTATTCATTTCTGCAAAAGATCTTCCATTGTACTGGGGATCAACTTTTGAATCAACATTTGCTTTTTTATACCTCTGTAACCATGCAAAAAATATTGTTATTTAACTCCTAAATCAAACATACTCACTTTAATAGCACATCAACAGAGAATAAAGAGAACTTTGTTTTCCTCTGGATGAGGTATGCATAGGTGATCATACATCCTGAAGAGATTCACTCTCATTCTCTGCCTCTCAAGCCATTGATACAGAAATAATCTTTGTTGTTGTTGTTGTTGTTGTTGTTGTTACAATGGTATTTGCATAAGTAAACACTTACCAGTTTGAAGGGCCCTTTTTAAACAAATACTCTGGCAATTACCTGTTTATATTTCATCAGCACTCTTGCTTTCAGTCTGAACATTAATACTGCTTTTGTCAAAATTATAATATTTCATTATTGTTTTTCAGGTGCACACAGCAAGATTTTCCCAGAATTTCTAAATCAATCATCAGTAATAACCTTATAAGTGTGCCTGCATCAGATGCCAAAAAGAATGTGGAGACATGAATAGCATGTGTCAGAATCAAGACTAAAACTTATTATGATGCAAATATCCCCTGCATGTTTCACAGCTTTGAAAAAGAGGAGTTCAGAATTTTATTTCCATTTGAAATTCAAGTTTTCCTTTGCAACCTGCTCTGGCAAAACAGTGTTTTGACTTTGATCACAGCGCTTCATTTAATAGCAGTTAAGAAAGCAAAAGCCAAAATGTAAGAGAGCCAAACACTAAACAAAAGTTGCTGATGCTATTTTATCTATAAATCTCTTTGTCCGTAAGTAGATGGGTGAGAAGATCTTAGACTAGCAGGATCTTATTGCTGGTTTCAATCTGGAGAAAAGATTAGTAACTCTGCTGAACTGACCAACAGGAGGGATATTTCTTTCCTGATAAGGTTTTGAACGAGCCATGGTAGACCCAACAAGTACACTTCCAGAAGTAAAGCTTGTGATATGTAGAAATGGAAACCCAGGCCCTATCGTGCTCCAGAAGAAGATTCTTCCTGTTCATGAGGGAATGTCTAATTCTGAACGGTTAAAAAAAAGTTGGTGGAGAGAACCAATGATAGAATAGTGGGACAAACACAGCACTAATGCACTGACTCATTGTTGAATAAACACCTACCCTTGCTGTGATCTTATTGTTGCTCCTATGTTCTCCTGAATCCCTTGCTCTCTGATTTTCTAGATAGTTTTTGAGACCAGCTAGTGAGAAACACCATATGAAAAGTGCAGGGCTGAGGAACAAAAGTTCTGATGGATTAGTGTAATTGCAACTGCGTGAACAACATAGCCATAGATATAGTTGCAGCTTCTCCTCTGGCAATTCTGTTAACATGGCCCGCAGTCGTTCTGATCATTGCCTCTGTATCCATGGATACTCTAGTTCACATAGAGGAATGTGTTCCCAGGGACAATATCACATGGAGAAGATATTAAAGTATCATTCACTCCATGATACTGACAATAGCTTTCAAAATATGTCGTTAAAGTTTGGATGAATGAATCCTTCCAACAAATAAAAAGGTTGGGGATAGGTAGAAGCTTTTGTGTTCAGAGACTGGCTTTGGCATTCTCCTCATCTCTTTTTATGCATCTGGAATGTTTTCTCCAACAATTTGCCATGTGATTTTGTTTTAAAGCTTGTATGACCTAACCATTTTATAACATAAAGGTTCCCAATACATTTCTCACCCTGAAGCTGTTCCACTGCCTAGATTCAGAGGTAGCATGCCAATGAAGTCCAATTAATGTGCGATATGGTTGTAGAAAAGTCTGCATACTTCTTTTTCTCCTATACAGCTTCAGAATTGTATTGTGTTCCCAGCAGTTATGAATTCGCATTCTAGTGCTTTGTCATTTCACAATCACCATTTTTATTCTCTTGCACATCATTTCCACTCTCCCGTATAAACCTCAATGGGCTGATTCTCTGCCAGTTGTCACTTACATGACATCTCAGCTTCCTCAACTGACATTTTTCAGTAACTTAATAAACTCCCCACATGCATGCTTCTGTCAGAGCCACAGTCTCTCCTTGTAGTGAGAGAGTTCATTATTAAAAGGAAAAAAAGATGGGGGTGCATAGATTTGTGCATCAACTGCAGTTCTTATTTGTGTGTTTATTGGCCAAATATCATTCTCACTTTCTGAATTCCAGAACAATTCTGATTCTGACTTTGTTTAGGTAAATCATACACTTTTTACTCAAATGAAAGACAACTCCAAACTGAATACAAATCCTACCCAAAGGCAGACTGTACAAAAATGTATATGATAAACCCTAAGTTTAAAGGATCATTCATGTTTAGAGGGTATCCATTAAATCTGAAAACACATGTGCTAGTTATATTATCTGCATCGGGACAAAATGAAGCAAACTATGGAAACTGGAAAAAATAAATAATTTTTTTGGCTAACTTTGAATGCAACTTTTGTCTGTTACAAATGTTGGTCTCCAAATGGCAAACTGGTCTGTTATAATTAAAATCCACTAAATAAGGCCCAATAAATGGTTTAATGTATAAATCGACAAAAAAAATATTACAGTGGGAAAGCTTTCTTGCTCCTGACAACTCACTCTGCAACACTCCTGGAGATTCCACCTACCTCTATCTGAGCACATGTATATGTCTGGGACTATATATAAACTACATGCATTGTGCAAAAAGGGAGGGGTAGGGTAGGCAAAATAGATAAAACAACACCATCAGGATTAATTGCTTCTAATTACCGTAAGTTCTTTGCCTGTAAATACAAAGCACGTATGCAGAAAAATTAATGGTTCCTTCCATCTGGATTTACATACAAATTGCTCTGTCACACAAAAATACACAAACAATGACAAACATTCCTTTCCTACTTTCCAACAAGTGTATGGGGATGATGGGATGGGATGGGATGGGATGGGATGGGATGGGATGGGATGGGATGGGATGGGATGAAGGAAGGAAGGAAGGAAGGAAGGAAGGAAGGAAGGAAGGAAGGAAGGAAGGAAGGAAGGAAAAAAAGAAAAAAGGCAGTTGCAATGGGAAGGGAACAAGGAGAAAGAGGTGAAGTATAAAACTAAACAAAAATGAAATAAAATTAATATTGCATCCAGTTTTCGTCACCCAATATAAAAAAAGATGTGGAGATGCTAGAAAGAGTGCAGAAAAGAACAGCAAAGATGGTTAGAGGATTGGAGGATAAAACATACAAAGAATGGCTGCAGGAATAGGGTATGTCTAGTTTAATGAAAAGAAGGACTAGGGCTGAGGTGATAGCAGCATTCCAATATCCCAGGGGTTTCCACAAAGAAAAGGGAGTCAAGCTATTCTCCCAAGCACCTGAAAGCAGGACAAGAAGCCATGGATGGAAACTAATCAAGGACAGAACCAACCTAGAACTAAGGAGAAATTTCCTGACACTGAGAACAATTAATCAGTGGAACAACCTGCCTCCAGAAGTTCTGGGTGGTTTTTAAGAAGTTGTGGAGGTTTTTAAGAAGAGATTGGACAACAATTTGTCTGAAATGGTATAGAGTTTCCTGTTCAAGCAGGAGGTTGGACTAGAAGACTTCCAAGGTTCTTCCAACTCTGTTATTTTGAATCATACAGTAGGCTAAGGTAGGGTAGGAAAAGTCTAGGCACTGAAAAAACTCTTAAAATGTATCAGGCCAGCAGCAGGCCACCCTCACTAGCTCATTCCCAACCATTTATTAGGTGTATTATAATCCTTTATGGATTAGAAATGATGTTTTCTCTATTGAAGTGTGTGTCTGCTATAAGCCAGGAGAGGAAGCAAAGTAGCTATTAGTAAAGAAAGTGTTTCTTTTTTAATCACAGCAATGCACTCTGGAATAAGGTCCTCTACGAGGTTCATGTGGCTCCCACCCTGATGATGTTTGGAAGGGCGTGAAGACCTAGTTGTTCTCCCAGGCCATGTGCTAGGGTGGCAGGAAACCCTTATGGCATTTGTTTTGTAATTTGTTAATATTCTTGTTTGTGTTGTGTTTTTTTTTTTTTGATGAATGGCTGGATTTCCACCTTTGCTTATTGCATTCTTATAATGTGTTGTTAGATATATTTTTTTTAAATTCTCATAACTAAAGAAAATTAAAATCATCAGCTATCCAGAATTATTTGGGAGTCAGGCAGCACCTAACTCAAATTAATAATTGCTTCAGATTCTCCAACCACCCATCTTCATGGACTTCTCACTTGCAGTGAGGGAGCAGTGTCATCTCTCTTTCAACAGCATCTGCTTCTTTAAATAGCATCTGCATCTACCTGCAAATAGAATTCAGTCTTCTCCCACAAAGGTAATTATATGGAGAGGGGAAAAAAACTTCTTCCTTTGTGCTAATAATTATAGCTGCCATTATGCTGCTGGTCAACAGGCTGAGTCTAACTTTTTAAAATAAATGAAACAAAATGACGTGGCTCAAGAGAAGTCAGCTATTTTTACTGAAAATAGCTAATCGAGCTTCTCTATTTTCCCCCCCTGGAATTGTCATATCAATTTTTGTTACCGTTTCCGCTGAGATTCACCAGCATGATGTGCTCTAAGGTTTTCTAAGCAACCTTCTTTAAAAATCCATCTTGTGAGTTGGGGTAAAAAAGGTAAAGGTAAAGGTTCCCCCGCACATGTGTGCTAGTCGTTTCCGACTCTAGGGGCCGGTGCTCATCTCCGTTTCAAAGCCGAAGAGCCAGCGCTTGTCCGAGGACGTCTCCGTGGTCATGTGGCCGGCATGACTAGACACCAAAGGCACACGGAACGCTGTTACCTTCCCACCGGAGTGGTCCCTATTTTTCTACTTGCATTTTTACGTGCTTTCGAACTGCTAGGTTGGCAGAAGCTGGGACGAGTAACAGGCGCTCACTCTGCTACGCGGCACTCCGGATTCAACCCGCCAAACTGCCGACCTTCTGATCGACAAGCTCAGCGTCCTAACCCACTTACAAGATTAGGTGAATCAAAAAAAAAAAAGATTAGGTGAATCAAAATGAAAATGGCATTGTGGCATTGTGCTCTGAACCTTTTGTATCTGTGTTGTGACATCAGATGGCACCTCCCCCCCCAAGAGTTTGTGATGTGGAAACATAACTATGTGTTCCGATGAAAGCAATCAAAAGTGTAGACTTTGATGAATGATGATGTCATTATATCTTAATCTAACATTCTGTTCCAACAATGGACATCTGTTTTCACAGTTATGGAAAATTCACAAATAAGTGGTTGAAGGTAATAATTTGTCTATGGAGATTCTCAGTCATCCAGGTCATGTTAGTCCCAAAGATGCTTTTTCAAAAGGCAACTGGACTTCTTTATTTTTTCCTGGAAGATGTTTGGCTTCTTATCCAATAGGCTTATTCAGTTCAGAAGCTTCTTGAATATAACAATTCCCTCCTAGACATTTTCCCCATCAAGCAGTATTTATGGGCAATATTAGAGATAATATATACCAAGCGGAGTAAGTGGCCCTTAGAAGTATTTTCCATGCATCTTCATGGACATGGAATTAGTATGGGGGAAGGAGGCAACAATATGGATCCGGCGCGATCTCAAAACCTTCTTTTTTGAACAAGCTGGCCTGGTCTGATGGGATGGGGTTGGGTTTTTTACAAATTAGTTTTAACTTTTAATATGTATTAATTATTACGGGCATAGTTGTTTAATCACTTTTTAATTTTTGTATCCTGTTTTTTATTATGTATTGCCCTGTTCACCGCCCTGGGTCCTTCGGGAGAAGGGCGGTATACAAATTAAATTATTAAATTAAATTAAATTAAATTTGGCATTGTCTTATTTGGGATATTTTTTTTAAATTTCTTTTCCCAGTTTAGCTTACAACCTTAGGGTTCCTGGTGGTGTCCTATACAAATAACAACCAAATCTAATATTGCTTAGCCTTTTGAAATCTTCATACTTCATATTGTACTGTAGCAAATTCTGCCTACCAATTTTTTCTGGGATGCTTATCCCTACAGAGACATGTTCATTTTCATTGCTCTGTTTCTGAGTGGAAGAAAGGAAGAATGATGCCAACACTTTCATGGTTGAGCAGCAGCTTAATAATTGATGTTCTGAGATATCCAAAGGAGGTTTTATTCATCCTTTTAACATCTACTTGTATTTCCCCTTTCCTTTCTCCTTATATCAGCCCTTACAGAATGTATTTCACTTGTTAATACCCCACCCTGCAAAACTGCACTGAGTAGAAAGATTATTTCTAAATGCAAAGATATAATAATAATTAAAAACAATTTCTTTAAAAAAACCCACAAAATTCCACAATTCTCCATAATTATAAGGTAAAGGTAAAGGTTCCCCCGCACATGCGTGCTAGTCGTTTCCAACTCTAAAGGCTGGTGCTCATCTCCGTTTCAAAGCCGAAGAGCCAGCGCTTGTCCGAGGACGTCTCCATGGTCATGTGGCCGGCATGACTAGATGCCAAAGGTGCACGGAACGCTGTTACCTTCCCACCGTAGTGGCCCCTATTTTTCTACTTGCATTTTTACGTGCTTTCGAGCTGCTAGGTTGGCAGAAGCTGGGACGAGTAACAGGCGCTCACTCTGTTACGCGGCACTCGGGATTCAACCCGCCAAACTGCCGACCTTCTGATCGACAAGCTCAGCGTCCTAACCCACTGAGCCACCGCGTCCCTTCTCCATAATTATACCTATATTCAAAATATCATAGTCCAGCACCAGGTTATCTGAGGGGCTGCTTATCTCCAAGTGTGCTCATCCCACTGTATCTGATAAGGCGGGGATTCCTTCCTGAGATTCATATGGCCTTGTCCCTATTAGTCTTTAGGAAGGTATTAAATTTTTTCTTCTATTTATAACTGCTGTGAAGAATATGGAAGCCATTTCTTTAACAGAATAACAGAGTTGGAAGTCTCCTAGTCCAACCCCTGGCTCAAGCAGAAGCCCTATATCATTTCAGACAAATTGTTGTCCAATCTCTTCTTAAAAACCTCCAGTGTTGGAGCATCCACAACTTCTGGATGCAAGTAGTTCCACTGATCAATTGTTCTCACTGTAAGGAAATTTCTCCTTAGTTCTAAATTGGTTTCCATCCATTGCTTCTTTTCCTGACTTCAGGTGCTCTGGAGAATAGGTGGATCCCCTTTTTGTGGCAGCCCCTGAGATATTGGAACACTGCTATCTTGCATTATGAAGTTTTTTATTATTATTTTTTTAACCTCTACGTACATATGTTGGTTTTTCAAACAGCGTGCAATCTGGATTCATAAAACGCTAATACATAATCGAGTCCTATTCTTTGATTCTCTCTTCTAACCATTTGTAGAATAAATTCCAGCTTTGGTAATATTCTGTTCCTTCTTTATCTTTCAGACTCATAGTTAATCTGTCCATCTCTGCGCATTCCAATATCTTTTTTATTACCTCTTCTTCTGAAGGTATTTGTTCATTTTTCCAACATTGCACATAGCTTATTCTTGCTGCAGTTACAATATGTAAAACCAGGTATACATTTTGCTTATTAATCTTTTCTGGTACTATACCTAATAAAAAAAATTCAGGATAAAAAATTACATGTTCTCCTATTATTTTTTCTAGCCAAGCATGTATTTTTTCCTGTAAGCCTTTACCTTGTCACATGTCCACCAGATATGATAATATGTACCTAAGTTATATTTACATTTCCAACATTTACCTGATACATTTTTAAACATTTTTGCTAATCTAGCTGGAAGTAAGTGCTATCTATAAAACATTTTATTCAAATTTTCTTTATACGCAGTTTGACATTGTCAATTTATGATTTCTCTCCCACAATTTTTGCCATTTTTCTAATTCGATATTATAACCAAAGTTTTCCGCCCACCTTATCATTGTCCCTTTAATTTGTTCACTTTCCATCTCTAAAGTTAACAAAAAATTATACAATTTCTTAATTAATTTCTCATCAGAAGTTAATAATATCTTATCAAACACATTTTGTTCTTTATAAAATCCATACATTTTCATATCTTTTTCATATCTATTTTGTATTTGTAAGGGTACCCACCATGACATTTTGATGCCCTGATGTTCCAGCTCTTGTTTCGATTTTAATGTCCCGTCAGTATTTAAAATATCTCTATATGTCCAAGTTTTTTCAAAATCTAACAAATTTGTATGTGAAAAAGCTTCAATTGTTGATAACCACCCTGGAATTTTTACATATATTTTCATTTTAATTTTTTTCCATACTGTTATCAAAGCATTTCTAATACAGTGATTTTGGAAATATCCATGGATTTTGTTTTTCCCATAACACAAAAAAGCGTGCCACCCCAGCTGTAAGTCATGTCCCCCCAAATATAACAACCTTTTATTCCTAAGCATTATCCATTCTTTCACCCATGTTAACACAAAGCCCACTCAGGTAGACCAAAACCTCCATTTTCCTTAGTATCTTGCAAGGTTTTCATCTTTATTCTAGCTTTCTTTCCTTGCCATACAAACTTCAAAACTAGTGAATTCAACTCTTGAAAAAAAAATTTCCCCAAGTTTTATCGGAATTGTCTGAAACAGAAATAAAATCTTAGGCAATATATTCATTTTAACTGTAGCTATTCTTCCTAATAATGACAATTTTAAGTTCTTCCACTTTTCCAGATCTAGCTTTATTTGTTTCAATAACCTTGTATAGTTATCTTCTTTTAATGTTGAGCACTTTGCTGATAAATATATACCCAAGTATTTTACCTTTTTCACTATCTGTACCTCTGTCTCTTCTGACACTCGGCTTTTTTGCTTATCTGTAAGATTCTTAACTATTATCTTAGTTTTTTCTTTATTAATTTTTAATCCCACTATTTCACCATATTGTTCTAATTTCCCCCACAATTTTGGAATCATCTCCAAGGGATCTTCCAAAATAAATACTAAATCATCAGCAAATGCTTGTAATTTATATGTTTCCCCCTTTATCCCCAACCCTCTAATTTCTGTATCTTGTCTTATATTTCGATTTAAAACTTCCAAAGTGAAAAGGAATAACAGAGGGGATAGAGGGCATCCTTGCCTTGTGCCTTTCCTTATTTCAAAGCTCTCAGTACAATCTCCATTCACAGTCACTTTGGCTGTTTGTTTATTGTATATTGTTTTTACCATATGTATAAAATTCTGTCCAAAGTCCATTGTTTGTAATTGACGAATCATAAATTGCCATGAAAGATTATCAAATGCCTTTTGAGCATCTAAAAATATTAATGCCATTTGTTTCCCTGGATGTAGCTGGTAGTATTCCAGTACATCTATTATCACTCTTAAATTATTTTTAATTTGTCTCTTTGGTAAAAAGCCATTTTGATCCGGGTGTATAAATTCAACCAAATATTTTTTCAATCTCTCCGCCATTATTGAAGTAAAAAATTTTTAATCCACATTGAGCAATGAAATCAGTCTATAATTCTTAATCCGGGTCAAATCCGAATCATCTTTTGGTAGTAAGGTAATATTTGCTTCAATCCACGTCATCGGCATTTTAGCTTCTAATAAAAGTCCATTACAAACATCTTTCAATGGTTCACTTAATATCTCTTGTAACTTCTTATATAACTCTGCCGGAAGTCCATCTGGGCCAGGAGTTTTAGCATTTTTTTGTCTCTTTATGGCCTCTGTTATTTCCATCATTGTAACTCCTTCATCTAACATATTTTTAAATGTCTCTGAAATCTTTGGAAGATTACTTTCTCCCAAGTATTTTACGGTTTTCTCTCTTAAAATCTCCTTTTTATTATACAGTTCCTTATAAATTTCTTTAACTATCTTTTTTATTTCTTCATTTTTATATTGTAAATAACCTTTCCCATCAAGTAAATTATATATCATTTTTTTCTTTCTGTTTTTTAAGCTTATAAGCTAACCATCTTCCCGGCTTATTGGCATTTTCAAAAAAAAATTTGCTTCGCTCTTTTTATCTGTTCTGCCACATTTTCTGAATCTAACAGATTTAATTTATGTTTAATTATATCCATATCTCTTATTAAAGTCTTTTTTTGTGGATTTCTTTGCAGTTCTGATTCCAATTTCTTTTTTTAATAGTACATATTGCTGTTTGCTATCTTGTCACCCCTAGTCCTTCTCTTCATTAAACTAGACATACCCAATTCCTGCAACAGTTCTTCACATGTTTGTTTTATTTATTTATTTATTTATTTATTTATTTATTTATTTATTTATTTATTTATTAAATTTTTATACCGCCCTTCTCCCGAAGGACTCAGGGCGGTGTACAGGGCAATAAATATCAAAAGTGTAAATACAAAAGTTAAAAAAGAGATTAAAAAAATTAAATAATTATGCCCAAGAATACAATACTAAAAATGTGTTAAGAACTTATTTAAATCCAACCCCAAACCCATCAGACCAGGCCAGATTGTTCAAATAGATAGGTTTTTAAATCACGCCGGAAGGAGCGCAGGTCGGGGGCCATCTGGAGCTCAACCGGAAGGCGGTTCCACAGGTCTGGCGCACCCACAGAGAATGCCCTCCCCCTGGGGGCCACCAATTGACATTCTTTGATCGGAGGCACCCTGAGGAGGCCCTCTCTGTGGGAGCGCACTGGACGGAGGGAAGTTGATGCCAGCAGCAAGTGCTGCCGTAGGTAATCCGGACCCATGCCATGTAGGGCTTTGTAGGTCATAACCAGCACCTTGAATCTCACCCGGAGGGCAACTGGCAGCCAATGCAGCTCGCGGAGCAGAGGTGTAACATGGGAGTATCGGGAGACCCCCTACACAACTTGCGCGGCTGCATTCTGCACCAGTTGAAGCCTCCAGGTGGTCCTCAAGGGCAGCCCCATGTAGAGAGCGTTGCAGTAGTCCAAACGAGAGGTCACGAGCGCATGAGTGACTGTACGCAAGGCATCCCGGTCTAGATAGGGCTGCAACTGGCGCACCAGGCGAACCTGGGTGAAGGCCCCCTAGTCACAGCTCCTATATCTTCTTCCACTAGGGCATCGGCCGGATCTTCTAAGGAGAGCCGTGAATCTAGAAGGACCCCCAAGTTGCGAGCCCTATCTACGGGGGGTAATAGCTCACCCCCCATAGAAAGAGATGGAATATTCTGAATATCCTGAGATGCCGACACGTACAGCCACTCAATCTTGTCAGGGTTGAGTCGAAGCCTGTTCCTCCCCATCCAGCCCCGAACCGCCTCCAGGCAATGGGACATCACATCGAGAGCATCACTGGGGTGGTTTGGGGTCGAAATAAAAAGCTGGGTATCATCAGCGTACTGATGATACCCAACTCCAAAACCACGAATGATCTCACCCAGAGGCTTCATGTAGATGTTGAACAGGAGAGGCGAGAGGACCGATCCCTGAGGAACTCCACAAACAAGGGGCCTCAAGGTCGACCTCTGCCCTCCTGCCAACACCGACTGCGAGCATCCCAGGAGATAGGAGGAGAACCACTGAAGAACTGTGCCTCCCACTCCCAACCCCCTGAAGCGCCGGAGCAGGATACCATGGTCGATGGTATCGAAAGCCGCTGAGAGGTCTAAAAGGACTAGGACAGAGGAACAGCCCCTGTCCCGCGCCCGCCAGAGATCATTCACCAGCGCGACCAATGCCGTCTCCGTGCTGTACCCAGGCCTGAAGCCCGATTGGTACGGGTCTAGATAATCAGCTTCCTCCAGGAACACAGGGAGCTGATGCGCCACCATGCTCTCAACAACCTTTGCAAGAAAGCGAAGGTTGGAGACCGGACGAAAGTTATTTAATACAGCTGGGTCCAGGGCAGGCTTCAGAGAAGCAGTTATCACTGCCTGGAGCCAGCCTCGTGTCCCATCCCGGGCTGCATAAACCAGCCAGGAGGGGCACGGGTCCAACAAACACGTGGTGGAGCTCAGCTTCCCCATGATCCTGTCCACGTCTTCAGGAGTCACAGGATCGAACTCCTCCCAGATAACATCGACAAGACTGCCCGTATCCTCATCATCAGACTCTGCCCAGTCGGAGTCCAAACCGGTCCGGATCCAAGCGATTTTGTCCGACAGATGCTGGCTAAACTCCTTGGCATGACCCTGCAAGGGCTCCTCCCTCACCTCCTGATTAAGGAGGGAGCGAGTTACTCTAAACAGGGCGGCCGGGCGATTATCTGCGGACCCAGTGAGGGTGGCAAAGTGGTTAGACCTTGCCACCCTCATCACCACGAGATAAGTTCTCGTGAACGACCTTATTCGTAACCAGTCGGATTCGGATCGGCTGGACCTCCAACAGCTCTCTAGGCCCCGTCTCTGACGCTTCATCTCCTGGAGCTCCATGGAGAACCATGGAGCCCAATGGGATCTGCGCTGGGTCAAGGGCGGCATGGGTACAACTCGGTCGAGTGCCTCTGTGGCCGCCCTTTCCCAGGCTTCCACTAGGGCATCGGCCGAGCTGTGGGCAAAGGAGGCAGGTGGGGGCCCAAGCGCCGCCTGGAACTGCTCAGTGTCCATCAGGCGCCTAGGGCGGAACCATCTCATTGGCTCAGCAACCCCACGATGGGGAGTGGCAAAAAGGAAGACCAGCCGCAGGAGATGATGATCGGTCCATGACAGGGGTGTAATAATTGGAAAACCCCCACCAAGATCATCTAACCACTGTCCGGATAGAAAAACCAAATCGAGCGTGTGACCCCCGCCCCATGCGTTGGGCCCTGAATAACCTGCATCAGGTCCATGGCCGTCATGGAAGCCATGAACTCCCGAGCTAACTCAGATGATCCACCCAGGGATGGTAGGTTGAAGTCACCCAAGACCATAAGTTTGGGAAACTCAACCACCAACCCTGAGAGGATATCGAGAAGCTCAGGCAGGGCTGCTGCTACGTGACTAGGCGAAACGTACACCAGCAGCAAGCCCAACTGAGCTCTAAGGCCACATCTCAGGAGGAGGGACTCACAGCCGACTATCTGGACCATGGTGGCCTCCCGCGGACATAAGGTCTCCCTCGCAACTACTGCCACTCCACCACCCCTACCCTGTGCCTCCAGTGCCTAATCATCTTTGTTCCTCTTCTCTGCACTCTTTCTAGAGTCTCAACATTTTTTTAATATCGTGGTGACCTTTCCTTTCTTTTTTTTTCAATTTTTTTCTTTATTTGGACTTTCTGCTTTTTCCTTGATTTCTTTCTTTTTTCTTCCTTGCTTTGTATTGTTGTTGTTGTTGTTGTTAGCTGCGAAGTCGTGTCCGACCCATCGCGACCCTATGGACAACATTCCTCCAGGCCTTCCTGTCCTCTACCATCTTCTGGAGTCCATTTAAGCTCACACCTACTGCTTCAGTGACTCCATCCAGCCACCTCATTCTCTGTCGTCCCCTTCTTCTATTGCCCTCGATCTTTCCCAGCATTAGGCTCTTCTCCAGTGAGTCCTTTCTTCTCATTAGGTGGCCAAAGTATTTGAGTTTTAGCTTCAGGATCTGGCCTTCTAAAGAGCAGTCAGGATTGATCTCCTCTAGGACTGACCGGTTTGATCGCCTTGCAGTCCAAGGGACTCGCAGGAGTCTTCTCCAGCACCATAGTTCAAAGGCCTCAATTCTTTGGCGCTCAGCCTTTCTTATGGTCCAGCTTTCACTGCCATACATTGCAACTGGGAAGACCATAGCCTTGACTATGCGCACTTTTGTTGACAGGGTGATGTCTCTGCTTTTTAGTGTGCTGTCTAGATTTGCCATGGCTTTTCTCCCGAGGAGCAAGCGTCTTTTAATTTCTTGGCTACAGTCCCCATCTGCAGTGATCTTGGAGCCCAGGAAAATAAAATCTGTCACTACCTCTATTTCTTCCCCATCTATTTGCCAGGAATTGAGAGGGCCAGATGCCATGATCTTGGTTTTTTTAATGTTAAGTTTCAACCCAAGTTTTTCACTCTCCTTCTTCACCCGCAACAAGAGGCTCTTTAGTTCTTCTTCACTTTCTGCCATTAGAGTGGTATCATCTGCGTATCTTAGGTTGTTGATATTTCTTCCGGCAATCTTAATTCCAACTTTTGATTCATCTAGCCCTGCCTTTCTCATGATGTGCTCTGCATATAAGTTAAATAGGCAGGGCGACAGTATACAGCCTTGCCGGACTCCTTTCCCAATTTTGAACCAATCAGTGGTTCCATGTCCAGTTCTCACTGTTGCTTCTTGACCCGCATATAGGTTTCTCAAGAGACAAATAAGATGGTCTGGTACTCCCATCTCTTTAAGAACTTGCCACAGTTTGTTATGATCCACACAATCAAAGGCTTTAGCATAGTCAATGAAGCAGAAGTAGATGTTTTTCTGGAACTCCCTAGCTTTCTCCATGATCCAGCGTATGTTGGCAATTTGATCTCTAGTTCCTCTGCCTCTTCGAAATCCTGCCTGTACTTCTGATAGTTCTCGATCCACATACTGCTGAAGTCTAGCTTGTAGGATTTTAAGCATGACTTTACTAGCATGAGAAATGAGTGCAATGGTGCGATAGTTTGAACATTCTTTGGCACTGCCTTTCTTTGGAATTGGGATGTAAACTGATCTTTTCCAATCCTGTGGCCACTGTTGAGTTTTCCAGATTTGCTGGCAAATTGAGTGTAGCACTTTTACTGCATTGTCTTTTAAGATTTTGAATAGCTCAGCTGGAATACTGTCACCTCCACTAGCTTTGTTGTTGCTCAGCTTTTCTAAGGCCCACTTCACTTCACATTCTAGGATGTCTGGCTCGAGGTCAGTGACCACCTCATTGTGATTATCTGGGACGTTAAGCTCATTCTTGTATAGTTCTTCTGTGTAATTTTGCCACCTCTTCTTAATCTCTTCTGCCTCTGTTAGGTCCCTGCCATTTTGGTCCTTTATCATGCCCATTTTTGCATGAAACGTTCCTTTCATCTCTCCAATTTTCTTGAAAAGATCTCTGGTCCTCCCTATTCTATTGTTTTCTTCTATTTCTTTGCACTGTTCATTTAAGAAGGCATTCTTATCTCTTCTAGCTATTCTCTGGAATTCTGCATTCAATTGGGCATATCTGTGTTTTTCTCCCTTGCCTTTCGCTTCCCTCCTTTCCTCAGCTATTTGCAAATCTTCCTCAGACAGCCATTTTGCTTTCTTGCATTTCTTTTTCTTTGGGATGGTTTTGGTTGCTACCTGTTGTACAATGTCGCGAACCTCTGTCCATAGTTCTTCAGGCACTCTGTCTATCAGATCTAATTCCTTAAATCTATTTGTCACCTCTACTGTATATTCAACAGGGATATGATTTAATTCATACCTGAGTGGCCTAGTGCTTTTCCCTACTTTCTTCAGTTTAAGCCTAAACTTTGCAAGGAGAAGCTCATGGTCTGAGCCACAGTCAGCTCCTGGTCTTGTTTTTACTGACTGTATAGAGCTTCTCCATCTTTGGCTGCAGAGCACATAGTCAATCTGATTTCTGTGTTGACCGTCTGGTGATGTCCATGTGTAGAGCCGTCTCTTGGGTTGTTGGAAAAGAGTGTTTGCTATGACCATCGTATTCTCTTGACAAAATTCTATCAGCCTGTGCCCTGCTTCATTTTGTACTCCAAGGCCAAACTTGCCTGTTATTCCAGTTATCTTTTGGCTTCCTACTTTAGCATTCCAATCCCCCATGATGATAAGGACATCATTTTTTGGTGTTAGTTCTATAAGGTGCTGTAGGGCTTCATAGAACCGGTCAATTTCATCCTCTTCAGCACCGGTGGTTGGGGCATAGACTTGGACTACTGTGATATTGAATGGTTTGCCTTGGATTCGAACTGAGATCATTCTGTCATTTTGAGGATTGTATCCCAGTATTGCTTTTCCTACTCTTTTATTGACTATGAAGGCTACTCCATTTCTTCTGAGGGATTCTTGCCCGCAGTAGTATACCTGATGGTCATCTGAATTAAATTCACCCATTCCTGTCCATTTTAGTTCACTGATACCTAAGATGTCGATGTTCAGTCTTGTCATCTCTGGTTTGACCATGTCCAGCTTTCCTTGATTCATGGATCTTACATTCCAGGTTCCTATGGAGAAAAAATCTTTACAGCATCGGACTTTCCTTTCACCACCAGACACATCCACAGCTGAGCGTCCTTTCGGCTTTGGCCCAGTCGCTTCATTCTTTCTGGCGCTACTAGTACTAGCCCTCTGCTCTTCCCCAGTAGCATATTGGACGCCTTCCGACCTGAGGGGCTCATCTTCCAGCGTCATATCGTTTTGCCTTTTGGTACTGTCCATAGGGTTTTCATGGCAAAGATACTGGAGTGGGTTGCCATTTCCTTCTCCAGTGGATCACATTTTGTCAGAACTCTCGGCTATGACCTGTCCGTCTTGGGTGGCCCTGCATGGCATAGCTCATAGCTTCATTGAATTACGCAAGCCCCTTCGCCACGACAAGGCAGTAATCCATGAAGGGGTGCTTTGTATTAGTTTGTGTTAATTTTTAACTTCTTGTTTACTGGACTTCCTGTCTAGACTTTTCCTTCCAGACCGTGGAAACAGAATGTTAGGTGAGTTTGACCTGTGTGCTTTGAGTGAAAATTGTTCTTTTTAGTGAAATTCTCTTACATTTATTCATATTTTTCTTGCCAGTTTTCATTTACCAAAGAAATTTGCTTACCAAAGAAATTTAAAGTTGGGTTTTCTCTAGGCCCTTCACCATGTCAAAATCATCCCAAAATTCATTTACAACCCATTAGCAAATCAACTCTGTCAAATGTGCCTTAAAAATAACTGAAACATTATCCCCATCTACCCTCAGAAGCAACATGTTGCCGGTTTTTGAGTACAAATTGGGCTTTCAATGTGAGAAGTAAATGAGATTCCTCGTGTATGAAAATTGATTGCTATACCTTTATGCCAAAACCTCCTCTTTGTTTTTTTTTAAATCTGAGTTGTTACTCCTGAACACAGTCAATAAAGTAAGTTGACCATTCTTTAAAATTTTAGTTACTAGGAAAAATGGTGAATGGGAATTGACTAAATCTGTTTTAATAACAAGAGTACATAATGGGCTAAATTTTGCACACTTGACTAAATCAAAACTATTTCATTTATGGGATACTCCATATAGCCCTCAACTGTACCTACAGTTCCAATTTAAGAGAGAGAGAGAGAGAGAGAGAGAGAGAGAGAGAGAGAGAGAGAGAGAGAGAGAGAGAGAGAGAGAGGTGCAGAAGTATGCTGCTGAACACAGCACTATTCTCCGATATCATTTGTTTCTGCATGGCAAACAGGTTCCATAAAGTTTTTTAAAAAAATAAAATAGTGGATGATACTAAGCTAATAGTTGGATTGGAATAGTGTCCATGTCCCCCCCCCAAAAAAAACAGGGGTAAGCAAAGTCAGGGGGGAGTGCTGTATGGAAAAACTAGAGGGGATGGGTGTTAATAGTTTGGTGATAGAATCAGCTATTTCCTGTATCCTTACAGCATTAGGAAACTGCCAAGTAGGCTGGAAGAAGGAGTCAATTGAGGGCCTAGCTTGGATTACTACATAGTTACAAGCAGCCTAAGCTTGACTTTCCCTAAATTTCATGAAGCCTTATTTGGTTGTTCCCAGATGAAGGCAAGTATCTGGTGAGATTAATGTCTGGTGTATAAGCAACTAGAGCAGTTCATGAATAAAATAAATCAGTAATTTTATTATTTACCACTTATGTTACAAGGAGAAGGCAATCAGCCTGGTGAGATTCTTGTAACATAAGTTAGGGTTAGGGTTAAGGTTAGGGTTAGGCAGTGCTTTTTTTGTAAAAGAAAAAGGTGCCAGAACTCACACATGTCATACAACCCACCTTGCCTATCCTACAAGGTTCCATCCAAAAAAGGTGCCGGAACTCCGTTCTGAGCGTTCTATGAGAAAAAAAGCCCTGGGGTTAGGGTTATGTTCTCCTTCGGAAAAACAGATAAGGTTTCATGGATCTTATGCTTGACATGCAACCATCTAAAGATCATCCAATTCTTTTGCATCCTAGATCTGTAAGTGACAGCCTCATTAGGTAGACCAAAGCTGGAAATGAACTATACAAGAAGGCTAAAACTTTATAGACTATAATAGCTGAATGTTACAAATCTGATGACAGATTTGGGAGATGTCATTTTTGCATCCTCATTGTTATAGACTTAAAAAATGCTTCAGCCCATTTTCCCAAAGTGGGCTGAAGAATTTTTTTAGCATTCCTTATTCTTTGCCAATGATGCAAAGAGCAAGGAAGATAATTTTGACAGAGGTATGCAGAAGCTAGTACTAATTTCCTGGGGCATAAACTGGTGCTCTGTAACTGCCCGCCTCTTACTTTTATTCCAAAATGGAAAATAAATTGTAAACTTTACTTTTTATACAATAAAATCAAGCAATACAGTTGAAGGCTAATATCAAAATCAAAAATTAATGATGGTAGTTTCTGATGAGATTATACCCTGGACACTTCCTATTTTGAACATCTTTTCCACAGATGACATTAACAACTTTTGCTTGCTATTTGAATGTTTGTTAAGCCCTTCTATTCTAAGGTACATGCTTATAAGTGTTTTTTCAACATTTTTAGTCAATTATATATTCTTTAAGAAAAACTATTTTCACAACTTTTTATTAACTACCACTTATTGAAGAAGCCAGTTTATTCCCAATTTCCATTTTCAGGAATAGACCATGTTTAACTGTTAGCATATAACCACCAATCAATAACTTGTCATTCTTTCATTATAATACATTATTTTTTAGTTTCAAGACCCTGGGCTACTATTGCTAAAGTTGCTTTCATAGCTTGTCCATAATTGCAAACAGTTTTTGATAATAAAAATAAAGCCGAGATCTGCACTAATAAACTTTGGATCATTATATACATGAAATATTAATGATTTTAATATTTGTTTCTGCAGCACACATAAAAGCTTAATAAATTTTAATTGCTCAATAAACAATTCTGTTAGGATATAAAACCATAAACTAAACAATATGGTCTGACGTATTTGTCAAATTCCCAGATTTGGATTCCATTGCATGTATTAATTACAGCTCACTATGAAATGTGTGATGGTTACTTGAGTAATATTGTTCACCATGAACTATGCTTGCATAATTCAGTTAAGACAACTGAGTTCCATTCTTCATTATAATCAAGCTTGTTCTGTAGCACAGCTTGATTCCGATATTGCAATCTATATAGTTTTTTTTTACTATTTGAGTATTCCTTTTTGGTTGCTAGGCTACATCTAAAATCTCCAAATTAGTCATAGCTCACTGGAGAAATATAAGAGATGCCAGTACATTAGGAAATGGCAGCAAATAATGTGGCAGGAGAACAGCCATAGTCCCTCAACTACATAAAAATTTAATCAGGTGAAGACTTGACTTGAGGTCAGCTGATTCTGACCAATAGATGAGTCTCTAGCAAGGACAACTTTTTAATGATGTACTTTCTTGTGACAAATGTTGGTCCACTATCATGGATTGTCACTGTCTTAGAAACAATGCTTTCTCACTTCCTGTTTTCAAAACCCGTTTTCTTCCTGAGAGATGTTAATTAATTTTTAATTTCCACCACCTTGAACAATGCTCTGAAGATCTTATAAAAATTGGCTGGTCTCCTCTATCCCATGATACTGTACATCTATATTCATCATGAATATTAAAGGTTAACACAGAGGATTTTATCTCAGCATGTTCCTCCTCCAGACTCTGAGTCAGAAAAGAAATTTGCTGATATCATTTGAGTGATGCTCTTCTTACAAGTTTATTGGAGGACAAATTAAGGACAGTGTAATGCATTGGGCTTAATTGAACACCACGTGGTAAGCTGGAGCTAGCTAACGGCTCCCAGCACCTCAGACAACCCATCTTCAGTGCTGCTATTGGCTGCCCCTAGGTGGCAATGGGTTGTTTAAAACTATTGGCTGCCACCTAGGGGCCAGGCTATAAATTGCTGCAAGCTGCAACCTAGTTTCCCTGTTCAGATCCTGCAAGCAAATAAACATGACCATTGCTGAACTCACTCACCTCGTCTCCATTCCTGTGCAACGAACTCACTACACAACACTGGCGACCAAGGTGGGATCCTGCTTCTCCGAAGGAGCTGAAACTCACTAGGGGAGAGGCAATGCAGGCCTGGCGGGAAAAGCATTTCTCCCCCCCTACAGTCGGCTAGCCAGACATGCTAGTGACCACACGCTCAGTGGATCAGTCCCTGGGCAACGGAGGAGCAGGATCAGAAGACACAGGAACCAGCCGCAAAGACCAGAAGAATGCCCAAGGTCGGAAGGCTGCGAGAGTTCAATATCAAGCGACCAGAAGGATGGCCATCGTACCTGTCCCAAGTCAAAAACTACCTTCAGGCAAACCAGGTTGCAGAGGAT
Organism: Vipera ursinii; assembly: GCF_947247035.1. Taxonomy (NCBI): domain Eukaryota; kingdom Metazoa; phylum Chordata; class Lepidosauria; order Squamata; family Viperidae; genus Vipera; species Vipera ursinii. Next base: position 78,029,703 of record NC_139518.1, on the reverse strand, counting down.
GAACTGAAGGCTGCCATGCTGTTCTGTGTGTGCGGCCCAGCAACATTCAATCTGGCTGAAAATCTGTTTGCGCCAACGCAGCTGGAATCAGTCTCCTACACTGATCTAAAGAAGAAGCTCGGAGAACACTTCCAACCTAAGATGTCGGTGATTGCTTGGTGCTACATCTTTGAACAATGAATGCAGCAGCCCGGTGAGGCCATGTCAGAGTACATCGTGGCCTTGAGGCAGGCCGCACGCCTGTGTAAATTTTCAGACGTCGAAGAGCAACTGCAAGACCGGCTCATTTGCAGCCTACGAAATTGAGAGCTGCAGCAAAAACTTTTTGTTAGAGCAAACCTGTCGTTCGCTAAAGCCCAGGATGAAGTCATGGCAGATGAAGCCGCCGGGGGAGCTGTTCAAACAATCCGGCCCACCAAAACAAAGCATTGCAAAGAAGCTGTCCACCATGAGGATGCCGAACACACCAAGGAATCAGAAGAAGATGATGCCGAAATTGACAAGCTGCACAGACAACCCGACACACAGCATCGCAGCAGCAAGCAACAAGAGACTCCTTACAAGGCAGATCCCTTACCTAGATGTATGTCCAGGTTGTGGCGGCCGCCACCAACATGCGGACTGAGGTTCTGGTCAGCCATGTGCCAGCCCTGTGGCAAAACAGGCCACATTGCAGCAGTATGCAGAGCTCGCCAGAGGGACCGGCCATCAAAGTGCCAGTGAGAAGATCTGACCAGGAGAGGTACTGGGGCCCCGGGGCCATTCAGCGTGGGGTTTTGTGCAAGCTGCAGAAGTGTCTGCTGTACTGGGGCCCGACGTCCCCTCAGATACAAATTTAAACTCCAGGTACAGCTACAAGGCGTCCCCTGTAAAATGGAGTTGGACACAGGCTCAGCCATTTCCATTATCTCTCTGAACACATTTAATTTCGTGTGCAATCACAGTAGAAAATGGGCTAAGCTAAGGCCCTCCGACATAATTTTAACAGATTTTCAAAACACTAAAGTTACAGTCAAGGGTGAAGCTACCTTGGCTGTTAAATTCAAGAGATTTTTTGGGCACCTGGATGTCATAGTAGTAGGGGGCCAAAGAAAGAGTCTAATTGGACTTGATTGGTTTGATGCATTAGGCATCCAAGTAACCGGTATCAACCGGACACAAGCCGCAAGTCTTGCATCAGTTTGCGAGGACTTCGCAGACATATTTGATTCTGCCCTAGGAATTTACACAGGCCCGCCTATAACATTCAAGCAAGACTCCAACGTGGTCCCCATTAGAATTAAGCCTCGAAGGGTTCTCTTTGCCCTCAGACATAAATTAAAAATACTGGAGCTAATATGTAACTGTGTATTATTCCTCTATTAGTTGGGATTGCTTTACATAAAATATCCCCCAGGAGTACATCTGATTCTCAGGCAGATATATGAGATCTGTGAGTAAATAAGTAGTAACAGCCATTTATCAGTATTAGACTGTCTCAGACTGTCCCTTGGTGTTGAGAATAATATAAACCCATTGATATAAATGGATTGACATAAAGCTAAATAAATATATAATTAATGCTTTACATGTTTTATCTTCCTGTTTTTTAATTTATTGTAAGCTGCCTAGAGTCCCTTCTAGGCAAGGTGTCGATCAGAATTCTAATAATTCTGATAGTTGATCAAAAGCTTCTTATGTTGAAATGGGAAAAATAAAATTCAGGCCTTTGCAGGCCCTTGGCATTGTGGAAGGTTCCATAAGAAACCACTAGTCTGTGAGCTGAACACATAACAAGACTACAAGATGCAGACACAAGTATTTTTGTGACTTCTAGACTTTGCGTACTGTATGCTGGCTTCCTCTTATGTAACCAAGTAAAAAGAAGAAATCTATCTATACTAGTTTCAAACTACATTCAGGGTTCTTCCACTTCAGCTGAATAAAGGTGCCTTTTGATTTAAGAGAGATAACCTGGACTCCATCTCTTTGTTCACACCAAGCCACACCTGATTCCTGACTGACTGAGGTACTGTAGGTGGCATAGAAGTTAAATAAATAACAAAGACATTTTTGTTTAAAGCACTGGTAAAATGCTGATTGTTTTCTTCTCTGTAGTTATTGCCAGTATCGAGCTGTAAGTACCTAGATTTATTTTCATAAATGTTAAGAGAATATACCTGTGTAAGGTTTTACACTTAGCCTCACAATTGCCCCAGCATTACTCAGGAATTTAAAAAAAGCCAAAAGAAACTCCTGAGCTGAGGTTTCAGCAAGCAAACAACTTTTATTTTGATCAAAATAGAGTTGGGTGGCCACATCTCCCTTCGTGGCTGGTAGAGAGATGAAGGCAACAACCAGCAAAGATGTCTTCCACCTTTTATACCTTTCCAGAACAAAGAGATCTGGTCTTGGTACCAGGAACCAAAAGGTACAGAAAAATAATTCCTAGATGATGACTCATACACAACAACACAGCCTCCACCACAGCTCCTTTCCACCCTCCCCTCCCCATGCTCTTTTCATGTAAGCAATCCCCTGTACCTAAAAGCATGAAACATTTGCTTTTATATAACTAATTTCCCAATATAAAGCACCTACAAAGCTGCTTGTACATAAACAAAGATGATTACAAAGTATCATTACTAATATCAATATTACTAACATCAACCTTAAGCATAATAAAATTCCTTCACCTGCTTTACACTTAAGCTTTCTGAATATCACAATGTATTTTACTTCGTTTTGTTTTGGGCATTCTAGTCAGCATTCTTATCTTCCTGTAACTATTTCTATGCCCCATTTTAGTGGCCAGAGGTTCATTCTCTTTTCATTACTGTTCCTTTTATTGCAGGATTGTAGTGGCTCATGTAAATCTATAGAACATGTTCTGATAAAATATTAATACTTATTCTTCTACACTTTCTGATTCTTTTTAGTTAGAGTCTGATTTGTTCTGATCCAGGTTTCTGTGGTACCCTTAATCAAGAATCAATAGGACAGCAGTTAGCCCACTGTGCTGTGTTTTGCCCAAGAATATAACTTATTCCAGTTTCAAATCTCACCCAGAGAATGTCACCTCTAAAGACACTTGAGAATATTGCAATTATCATAGGCATTTCCAACAGCACTTCACCCAGAGTTTCAACTTCAACTCATTATATTCATTTTGAACTTTTTGGAATTTGATTGCAGCCACTTGCTTTAGAGTTAAAAGACTGGTAAGAATTTGCCAAAGTTCAGTTTATAAAATTTCAGTTTATAAAGCTCATTCCCCAATTCAGCTCAGGCTCTACTTGATAAAGGAAGGACTTCTTGCTACTGCAGTCAGAGACACTGTGGTAGGAGAGTGTTAATAAAAAGCTATTTCAGAAAGGAGACTAGCACTTACTTGGTGTCTCCTTGATGGCATAGGAATTTTGGTGTGGAATGGTCCTTTTTTTACAAAAGGCTTTGCATTCAGTGATGTTGCTTAACAGGTAGCTTTGCATGGTGGAAGGAATGTCTATACTATGAATAGTTAAGGTGTAATTAAGGCAAGATTTTCTTTTTCTTGAAGCTGGTGCCTAAGCCTTGGATGAACCAAAAGCAAAATAAACGTATGCTTAGCCTTAGAGCAACAAGGCAAAAGGAGCACCATAGGGGATTTTTTTTCCCCTAGCTACCCTGATCTGAACTGTTCCATTGCCACACTCAACTTTAGATTTCAACATTTACAGAGTCTTTAAGTCTTGTCAATTAAGCAACGAAAGAGGCGAGGGATAACGTTATGCTTAGGGCATCATTTGGCTTTAATCTGGCCCCTTGGGCCTGCATGAAAGGAACTGAAAATAAACTTAATTAGGAAATAATATAAATTATAGAAAAGCCAAAGTCAAGTCTATCTAGAGTCAAAAGCTTGTACTCTGCTATCCTACTTTTATGGAGAGAAAATAAGACTCTTGTGGTGGGAACCTGAACTGTTCAGGTCAAGGTCAAAACAAAAAAAAGTGAATTGAGAGGGGAAGGCATTAATGGCAGTCTGGAGAATCTCAGTCTAAATAGTAGGAACCCTATTGCATGGAGACATGCAAGTAAATAAGTCATTTAGTCAAAGAAAGGAGGTAAAAGCACAGAGTACCTGCAATTTCTCAATATAAATATAAAATCCTTATATTTAAAATCAGTATAAAGGTGAAGACAGCAGGTGCATGCAAAATTAAATCCCACTGTTTGGAAGAGTGTTCTTACGGAAATGCCATTACTACTAGGGACCACTCTGTATTGTGAAGGGCACTACATATACTGCTAGTTAACATCACTTTGGAGTGCTACCATTGGATGGTTTTAAAGGGAATTCTGGGAGGCTACACTAAATGCCCATATAACTGTTAATCAAGTCACTGAACTCATATATGATCTCAGGAGTCTCTTAGTACACTGATTGTAATGGTCTATATGAAATTTGAGTCTGAGGTAAGAGAGGTGGAAAAACTGCCTCAGAAGGGACCGTCCCTAGTTTTCAGGAGATTAAAAGTAAGTGACAGAGACAGGGGTGGGTGGGCATTTTCAGACGTGCAAGGTTAATGTCAGCCTTATAAGGTTGTCCAGATAAAAAGCACAAGCAGGAATATTAGCTTTATATTTGTTGTAAGGTTACATTAACAGAATCTTGCAAATCCCCCCAAAAAATTCCTCCTCTCCTTCACTTTTATCTCCCCAAAATTAGGAAGGGTTATTTCTGAAATGTTATCAGCACCTCTCCTCCTTCAGAGTCAATATTATTTTTGTTGTGTACTGGGTTCGTTGCTTGAGAGAAGAGACGAGGCGAGTGAGTTCAGTCAAGAACATTCTTTATTTGCTTGCAGGAACCGAACTGGGAAACAGGGCTGCGAATGCAGCTATTTATACCCTGGCCTCTAGGTGGTGGCCAATAGGTTTGAAGCAACCTATTGCCACCCTAGAGGCAGCCAATGGCGTCGCTGGAGATGGGTTATCTGAGGAACTGGGAGCCGTTAGCCAGCTCCCTGCTTAAGCAACCTTCCAGCATTCAAACCTACATGGTACACTCAGTAAAACAAGGCCCAATACATTACACCCCTCCCCCGTAGAATGTACACACATTATAGCAACAAAGGGAACAAGTACAGCAATTACAGAGTTTACAAAAGTACAAAATAATAATATGCACAAGTTCAGCATTGTTCCAATGTATTCACTAATACAGTGAACAGGCAGCAATCTCAGTGACACACACACAAGATTACAACACAATTATTTTCGGACAAAATCCTGTAAATAAGCTGGAGGTTTCCCAACCCTTGTAGATTGCCTGGGGGATCCGGGCAACTCCCAGTCTACCAGCTTGCTCGCCGGGAAGTAAATGGCACTCTACGAGGTTTAATCCTGACAGGCATTACAGTAGGATTGAGTTTAAATGTTATTGGTGGCCCCTTGTAAGTCCCTAGACTTGAGTCAAACACATATGCAGACTCCTCACATACTATCGCTAAACTCATGACTTGCATCTGGTTGATACTGGTGACTTGGATGCCTAATGCATCAAACCAATCGAGCCCAATCAGGCTTGTTCGCTGACCCCCTACTACGCCAATGTCCAGGTGCCCAGAAAACCCCTTGAATTTAACTGCCAATGTGGCTTAGCCCTTGACTGTGACTTTAGCATTCTGGAAGTTGGTCAGTACAATGTCAGATGGCCTAAGCTTGGCCCATCTCTTGCTGTGATTGCAGACAAACTTGAATGTTTCAAATGATATAATGAACATAGCTGACTCCGTATCTAGTTCCATTTTGCCAGGGACCCCTTGCAGCTCGACCTGAAGTTGAAATTTCGGCTTAATGGGCAGCGAGCTCCCGTGCAGCAAATGCTTCTGCAGCTGGAGCAAAACCCTATGCTAAGTTGCCCCGGGGCACCGGTACCTCTCCTGATCAGAATGTCTGACTGGCACTTTGATTGTTGGTCCTTCTGGCAACCTCTGCAGATGGACACGATGTGGCCATTCTTTCCACAGGCCTGACATGTGGCTGTCCGGAACCTACAGTCCATGTGTTGGTGGTGGCCGCCACACCCTGGGCACCTAAGGAAGGGACCTGCCTTGTAAGTTGTCCCATGCTGATTGTCGCTGCGAAGTTGCTGATCATCGTGCCATTGATGCTTGTCGTTGGAGTCTTCAGTGTGTTTGGCATCCTCATGGTGGATGATCTCCTCGTGTTGTGTGTTTTTGGTGGGCCGCATGGCTTTTATGGCCCGCTGGTGGCTTTGTCCGCCATGATCTCCTTCAATGTGTCTGGAAACAACAGAGTCTCTTTGGCGAAGAGATTTTGTTGCAACTCTCGATTTCAGAGACCACAAACGTGCTGGTCCCAAAGTCTCTCCTCCACATCGGAGAACTGGCACAGGTGTTCAGCCTGCCTCAATGCCGTGATGAATTCTGATGTTGATTCACCCAGCTGTTGAACCCTCTGCTCGAACACGTGCCACCAAGCTATTACCGAAAGCTTGGGCTGGAAATGGCTGCTGAGCCATTTCTTCAAGTCCATGAACATTACAGACTCCAGCAGTGTCAGAGCAAACATGTTCTCCACCATGTTGAAGGTGGCTGGGCCACAAATAACATAGGAGCCTTGCAGCCTTCAGGCCATCTTCAGCAACTTGATTGGTGCAGAGATAGTTCTCGACCCTGGATAAATACGAAGACCATTTTTCTGGGTGAGCTAGGTCAAATTCTTCCAGCTTTCTGACCTTCACCATTTCGGTGAAGTCTTCACAGCTGGGCTCGTCTTTGTATCCTGCTCCTCCATATGCTCAGGGACTGATCCACAGGGCTCATGGTCACTAGCGTGGCTGTGCTAGCCGACTGTAGGGGGGGATTTGTTTTCCTGCCAGGTGTGTTCCAGCCTCATCCCTAGTGACTCTCAGCTCTGTGGAAGGAGCAGGATCCCATCCTCATCGCCAATGTTGTGTACTGGGTTCGTTGCTTGAGAAAACAGACAAGGCGAGTGAATTCAGTCAAGAACATTCTTTATTTGCTTGCAGGAACCGAACTGGGAAACAGGGCTGCGAATGCAGCTATTTATACCCTGGCCTCTAGGTGGCGGCCAATAGGTTTGAAGCAACCTATTGCCACCCTAGAGGCAGCCAATGGCAGCACTGGAGACGGGTTGTCTGAGGAGCTGGGAACCGTTAGCCAGCTCCCTGCTTAAGCAACTTTCCAGCATTCAAACCCATGTGGTACACTCAGTAAAACAAGGCCCAATACGTTACAGTTTTATCATTCCATTATCTAGGCTGCATCTCTTACTTATATCCTTCAAGGTCATTCTTACCCTACCATTACACTGCCCACTTGTGATGACTCGAGGGGAAGGTGCTCATCTCTGATCCTCAACCAAGGGAGCCTACATTATCTGAGAGATGTTTCCATCATCATGTGGCTAGCATGCAGTAACTTCTCCAGCTGAAATGGTACCTATTTAATCTATTCACATTTGCCTACTTTTGAACTACTAGGTTGGCAGGAGCTGGGGTGAATAACAGGAGCTCACCCCATCACACAGAGCTCAAGTCTCAATATCTGGACTGTTGGCTTTCCAGCTGACAATCAGCGTCTTAACCACTGAGCATTCATGCACTGATTACACTGATAGACCAACACAATAGTTGTAACTGTAACATATGACTAAATCTTAGTCATGCAGACATCAGGGTTTTTGTCACTGTTTACTTTTTCTTTATTAATATTGGCCTATTGGATTGACAGAAGTACTTCTATTTTCCTAATGGTTTTATAGCTAAATTTGATTCAAAAATCTTGCATCAAACATAAAATTAAAATCAATTCATAATTAGAAATGAACTACTTTTCAATTCCAAGACCAAATGTCTGATATTTTAAGTTATTTAGCCTGACATTTTATAAGTGAGTAGAAATCAGACTCCATCTAATGCCAGCCTCAACTTTCATACCAATAATTTGACAAGACTTGCAGAGGTAGCAGCAAAAGAGAAATTGATGGAAGGAATAATAGAGGAAGGTGGCAGAAGTGCTTAGAGATGAAGGGATAATGTGGAGAATTAAGCAGAAAGGTATGGTGGCTCTGAAGAAGCTTCTTGGATGAGAGGCAAAATGTCTTCAAGCAAAAAATAAAGTCCAGTCGCTTTTTGAAAAAGTACTGTTGGGACAACCATGACCTGGATGACTGAGAATCCCCATAGACAACCAGAGGTCATGACAGGATTTGTGCAGAATATCTCCTGAGCCAACAAGGAGAATGCACAGAAGAAGTGGTACTGAGAGTAGTCAGGTTTTGCACAGCAACCACACTGATACACTGAGGTGTGTAAAAAAAGGGAAAAAAACTTTACTTTTAGGAGTAGCACAAGTCAAGAATAAACAGTCCAGGTCATACACGGGTACAGAGAAGATATGAGGACCCAGGTTGTTGGGGGCAATAAGCTGACTTTGTAATAATGCCGCTTGGGGTGTGTGTGAAAGCCCTAACAAGCAGGCATACACATAGAATGAAGGCTACAGCTAAGCTTGTAAGCCGCCCTGAGTCTTCGGAGAAGGGCGGGATATAAATGTAATAAAAATAAAATAAATAAATAAAATATCAACAGTTCAAGAGTGATCCAATACAAAGTCATCTTACCAGTCCAAAAGTCAAAAACACAGTTCTTTGGGTTTAGCAAACAGTAGCAAAACCACAATCAATAATAATCAGGAAGCAATGTAACAGAGTAACTAACACACACAGAGAGAGAAGCTATGTCTCTAGCTCCCTCTTATGGCCATTGAAAGAACACAGCGTTGGCCAATCATTACACATTTAAAGGGATACAATACATTACAATCATGGCTTATATATTGCCAACCCAACCAGTTAGGCTATAATCATATAACTAACAGGTCAGGTTGCCTGGCTACAGAGATAAGAGCCCAGTCAGTTCTTTCTCAGTTGCCTGTAGTCTGTCTAGATGACTCCCTTGTCTTGAAGGTGCCAATCATAATTACTGGTGAAATATAATGGAATCTAATGTTGAGAACATGGTAATTAAACTTTGAAGGCCAATACTGCCAATCAAACTCTGGAAAAGCCCATAAAGTTTTCTTGGAAACATTTTCAGAAGTGGTTTACCCTTATTGCTTCCAAGGGCTAAGAGAGAGTGCCTTTAACCAATACACAAAACTGGCTCTCTGTTGTTTTTCTTGATGTTATTCCACTAAGTTCTACTGACAATCTACAAAGACATAAAAAGTCAAAATTCAAAACAGAGATCATCATCAATTTTGTCATCGTCATCATCATCATCATCCCATTTTAAAAGGAGCATTTTTTCAAGCCATTTAAAAAGCCAGTAGAAGGTGTTAGGTTCCTCATGCCCACATAAAAAAGTTATTGCATCTACAGTAGTATTAATCTTTTGTTTCTATGATTGATCTGAACCACACAGCAGTTTTATACATCAGTTAATCTAATGTCATACAAATTTTGGACAGCTGCACAATGCTATTAAAATGTGTTCAGGTCATGTTTTTTTTTCCTTTTCTTAAACAATATTCAGTTTTGTACATTGGCGGTTTGCGACCAAATAGTACAGTGCCTCAGGTAGCTTGCTCAACCATAATATTTGTAGAATTTAATGAGATTTCCATATTCCTGGAGAAATGATTGTCCATTAAAAGCACAGCATCAAAGTTTTAACATTTGGGTTTTCTCTCACTTTTTGTTAAAGCACCTCATATGTCATACAGTGGCTTCAAACTCAGCAGAATTGCCATATGAATAAATGACTTGAAGGCACAGAATTTTGTATGATGTTCTACATTCAAAGTGAATGTCCAGAGGTAATTAAAGTTGCCTTGGAGAAAGACTAGCACAGCTCCTACTTGTTGGCATATTAATCAGTCTAATTTGCCCTGAATCACAGTTTTAGAATTGTGAGACACTGGGTCATTTTTATCCCTAAATGCTTTCCTAAAAGTTACATACATGGGATATGTGAGTGCACGTGTCTCTTTCTGGGTAGAGGGAGAAAATAGAGAGAATGAAAGAAAGAATGGGAAGAGAAATGAGAGAGAGAGAGATGGAGATACAGATAACCACACATATGTATATTACATATAGACATGCTTGATGAGTTGATGGCCATATAACTTGAACACATAATATCTATAAAAACACAAATCTCTTTTTATACATATACAAACTTCCTTGCATTCAAATGCAATTCTTTTAGTTACCCTTGTCTTTTTATAAAAGTCAACATTATTGTAACAGGGAGAGAAGTACTGCTAATAATTTTCCAGCTTTCTCCCTTTCCAGAATACAATTGATCTGATTCATGCAAACATTTCTTTTATCATGATCTCAATATCCACCCCTAAACTCCTTTTCAGAAGAGCAGCTTTTTTAACTGCGTGACTATTTGAATAAATCAAATAATTAGGGGAAAACAAGTGTGGATATTGAAGTGAAAATCTTGTGTTTTCCCACACTGAAGTCAGCGACAAGCCCTTCGCCGAGTTAAGTGATTCTGGATTACACTTTTGATTTTAATATTCATCAATAATAGCAGAGCTGATTGGATTAGAGCTATTCAATACAAAGTAATCAACAGTGGCAGGGCTGATAGGATTAGAACAGTTCAGTTATTAAACACACATGCACATATCCAACTGTATACAACACAGCCTCGATTAATTGGCAGGTTTGGTTCAGCCAGGAACTTGCCAAACAGCCATGTTTCAAACGAGCAGGTGTTTAGAACGGAAAAGCGATTAGCACTGACTGCATTAAGCTGTAGAATTTACCCCGAAGAGCTAATTTAAGCAATGGATTCACACTGTGAACTATTAACTGTCAGCCAATCTGATTTGCTCCAAGCAGCTAATAGAGGGCAGCAGGCATCTTCACTTGATTATCATCTTTTTCAATTCATTTTCTCTACTAGAGTCCTAAAACTTACATTTTACTATAGTTCTTAACAAACTACTGGGCTGTTTCTTTTCTTTATTTTTTCTCTCATCCTTATATTTCTATGTCACTTCAGCCCTTAATGATGTAGTTGAAGAGAGATATGTTATATTAATAATAGGTCTTAATGAGCTATTCTGGGAGAAAACCAAAGGTAGGTTAAAAAAATATTTTTAAAAAGGACTAATGCTATCACTTACTGTACGTGAGTACAGTTTCTAGCTTTCAGAAGACAGACAACTTGTTAAATTGAAGGTAATGGGAGAAAAGAAGATTTAATTTAATTTAATAATTTGATTTCTATACCGCCCTTCTCCCGAAGGACTCAGGGCGGTGAACAGGGCAATACACAATAAAAATATTATACAAAAATTAAAAAGTCATTAAACATTATGCCCTTAAAATTAATACATATTACAATTAAAACTATTTATAAAAACCCAACCCCATCCCATCAGACCAGGCCAGCTTGTTCGAAAAAGAAAGTTTTGAGATCGCGCCGGAAGGAGCGAAGGTCGGGGGCCATCCGGAGCTCAACCGGTAAGCTGTTCCAAAGGTTTGGCGTGCCCACAGAGAACGCTCTCCCCCTGGGGGTCACCAATCGGCATTCTTTGATCGGTGGCACCCTGAGGAGGCCCTCTCTGTGGGAGCGCACTGGACGGAGGGAAGTTGACGCCGGCCGCAGGTGTTGCCGTAGGTAATCCGGACCCATGCCATGAAGGGCTTTGTAAGTCATCACTAACACCTTGAACCTCACCCGGAGAGCAACCGGTAGCCAATGCAGCTCGCGGAGCAAAGGTGTAACATGGGAGTATCGGGAAACTCCCAAGACAACTCGCGCGGCTGCATTCTGCACCAGCTGGAGTCTCCGGGTGGACCTCAAGGGCAGCCCCATGTAGATAGCATTACAGTAGTCTAGACGAGAGGTCACGAGCACATGAGTGACTGTGCGCAAGGCATCCCGGTCTAGATAGGGCCGCAACTGGCGCACCAGGCGAACCTGGGCAAAGGCCCCCCTAGTCACAGCTCCAATATGCTCTTCCAAAGAGAGCTGTGAATCTAGAAGGACCCCCAAGTTGCGGGCCCTATCTACGGGGGTAATAGCTCACCCCCCATGGCCAATGATGGGATAATCGGAATTTCCTGGGATGCCGGCACGAACAGCCACTCAGTCTTGTCAGGGTTGAGTCGAAGCCTGTTCCTCCCCATCCAGACCCAGACCGCCTCCAGGCAACGGGACATCACGTCGAGGGCATCGCTGGGGTGGTTTGGGGTAGAAATAAAAAGTTGGGTATCATCAGCATATTGGTGATACCCAACTCCAAAACCACGAATGATCTCACCCAGCGGCTTCATATAGATGTTGAACAGGAGAGGCGAGAGAACCGATCCCTGAGGAACTCCACAAATGAGAGGTCTCAAGGTCGATCTCTGCCCCCCTGCCAACACTGACTGCGAACGTCCCAGAAGGTAAGAGGAGAACCACTGGAGAACTGTGCCTCCCACTCCTTACCCTCTGAGATGCCGCAGCAGGATACCATGGTCGATGGTATCAAAAGCCGCTGAGAGGTCTAAAAGGACTAGGACAGAGGAGCAACCTCTGTCCCGAGCCCGCCAGAGATCATTCGCCAGCGCGACCAATGCCGTCTCCGTGCTGTACCCGGGCCTGAAACCCGATTGGTACGGGTCTAGGTAGTCAGCTTCATCCAAGAACAAAGGGAGCTGCCGCGCCACCATGCTCTCAACAACCTTCACCAAAAAGCGAAGGTTGGAGACTGGACGATAGTTGTTTAAAATTGCTGGGTCCAAGGCAGGCTTCTTAAGGAGGGGTCTCACCACTGAGATTGTCAGATTGATCAACAAGTGGTATCTACTGATAGAACAGCTGTTAGGAGTTGTTGTTGTTCTTAGTTGCGAAGTCGTGTCCGACCCATTGCGACCCTATGGACAATGTTCCTCCAGGCCTTCCTGTCCTCTACCATCTTCTGGAGTCCATTTAAGCTCACGCCTACTGCTTCAGTGACTCCATCCAGCCACCTCATTCTCTGTCGTCCCCTTCTTCTCTTGCCCTCAATCTTTCCCACCATTAGGCTCTTCTCCAGTGAGTCCTTCCTTCTCATTAGGTGGCCAAAGTATTTGAGTTTTAGCTTCAGGATCTGGTCTTCTAAAGAGCAGTCAGGGTTGATCTCCTCTAGGACTGACCGGTTTGATCACCTTGCAGTCCAAGGGACTCGCAGGAGTCTTCTCCAGCACCATAGTTCAAAGGCCACAATTCTTTGGCACTCAGCCTTTCTTATGGTCCAGCTTTCACTGCCATACATTGCAACTGGGAAGACCATAGCCTTGACTATACGCACTTTTGTTGACAGGGTGATGTCTCTGCTTTTTAGTGTGCTGTCTAGATTTGCCATGGCTTTCCTCCTGAGGCACAAGCGTCTTTTAATTTCTTGGCTACAGTCCCCATCTGCAGTGATCATGGAGCCCAGGAAAATAAAATCTGTCACTACCTCCATTTCTTCCCCATCTATTTGCCAGGAATTGAGACGGCCGGATGCCATGATCTTGGTTTTCTTAATGTTTAGTTTCATCCCAACTTTTGCACTCTCCTTCTTCACTTGCAACAAGAGGCTCTTCAGTTCCTCTTCACTTTCTGCCATTAGAGTGGTATCATCTGCATATCTTAGGTTGTTGATATTTCTTCCGGCAATCTTAATTCCAACTTTTGATTCATCTAGCCCTGCCTTTCTCATGATGTGCTCTGCATATACGTTAAATAGGCAAGGCGACAGTATACAGCCTTGCTGGACTCCTTTCCCAATTTTGAACCAATCAGTGGTTCCGTGTCCAGTTCTCACTGTTGCTTCTTGACCCGCATATAGGTTTCTCAAGAGACAAATAAGATGGTCTGGTATGACCATCTCTTTAAGGACTTGCCACAGATTGTTATGATCCACACAATCAAAGGCTTTAGCATAGTCAATGAAGCAGAAGTAGATGTTTTTCTGGAACTCCCTAGCTTTCTCCATGATCATGCGTATGTTGGCAATTTGATCTCTAGTTCCTCTGCCTCTTCGAAATCCTGCCTGTACTTCTGGTAGTTCTCAATCCACATACTGCTGAAGTCTAGCTTGTAGGATTTTAAGCATGACTTTACTAGCATGAGAAATGAGTGCAATGGTGCGATAGTTTGAACATTCTTTGGCACTGCCTTTCTTTGGAATTGAAATGTAAACTGATCTTTTCCAATCCTGTGGCCATTGTTGAGTTTTCCAAATTTGCTGGCAAATTGAGTGTAGCACTTTTACTGCATTGTCTTTTAAGATTTTGAATAGCTCAGCTGGAATACTGTCACTTCCACTAGCTTTGTTGTTGCTCAGCTTTTCTAAGGCCCACTTCACTTCACATTCTAGGATGTCTGGCTCGAGGTCAGTGACCACCTCATTGTGATTATCAGGGACGTTAAGCTCCTTCTTGTATAGTTCTTCTGTGTAATTTTGCCACCTCTTCTTAATCTCTTCTGCCTCTGTTAGGTCCCTGCCATTTTGGTCCTTTATCATGCCCATTTTTGCATTAAACGTTCCCTTCATTTCTCCAATTTTCTTAAAAAGATCTCTGGTCCTCCCTATTCTATTGTTTTCTTCTATTTCTTTGCACTGTTCATTTAAGAAGGCATTCTTATCTCTTCTAGCTATTCTCTGGAATTCTGCATTCAATTGGGTGTATCTTTCTTTTTCTCCCTTGCCTTTCGCTTCCCTCCTTTCCTCAGCTATTTGCAAAGCTTCCTCAGACAGCCATTTTGCTTTCTTGCATTTCTTTTTCTTTGGGATGGTTTTGGTTGCTACCTGTTGTACAATGTCGCAAACCTCTGTCCATAGTTCTTCAGGCACTCTGTCTATCAGATCTAATTCCTTAAATCTATTTGTCACCTCTACTGTATATTCAACAGGGATATGATTTACTTCATACCTGACTGGCCTAGCGCTTTTCCCTACTTTCTTTAATTTAAGCCTAAACTTTGCAACAAGAAGCTCATGGTCTGAGCCACAGTCAGCTCCTGGTCTTGTTTTTACTGACTGTATAGAGCTTCTCCATCTTTGGCTGCAGAGCATATAGTCAATCTGATTTCTGTGTTGACCGTCTGGTGATGTCCATGTGTAGAGCCGTCTTGTTGGAAAAGAGTGTTGTTGGAAAAGAGTGTTTGCTATGACCATCGTATTCTCTTGACAAAATTCTATCAGCCTGTGCCCTGCTTCATTTTGTACTCCAAGGCCAAACTTGCCTGTTATTCCAGTTATCTTTTGGCTTCCTACTTTAGCATTCCAATCCCCCATGATGATAAGGACATCATTTTTGGGTGTTAGTTCTATAAGGTGCTGTAGGGCTTCATAGAACCGGTCAATTTCATCCTCTTCAGCACCGGTGGTTGGGGCATAGACTTGGACTACTGTGATATTGAATGGTTTGCCTTGGATTCGAACTGAGAACATTCTGTCATTTTGAGGGTTGTATCCCAGTATTGCTTTTCCTACTCTTTTATTGACTATGAAGACTACTCCATTTCTTCTGAGGGATTCTTGCCCGCAGTAGTATACCTGATGGTCATCTGAATTCACCCATTCCTGTCCATTTTAGTTCACTGATACCTAAGATGTCGATGTTTAGTCTTGTCATCTCTTGTTTGACCATGTCCAGCTTTCCTTGATTCATGGATCTTACATTCCAGGTTCCTATGGAGAAAAAAATCTTTACAGCATCGGACTTTCCTTTCACCACCAGACATATCCACAGCTGAGCGTCCTTTCGGCTTTGGCCCAGTCGCTTCATTCTTTCTGGCGCTACTAGTACTAGCCCTCTGCTCTTCCCCAGTAGCATATTGGACGCCTTCCGACTCGAGGGGCTCATCTTCCAGTGTCATATCGTTTTGCCTTTTGGTACTGTCCATAGGGTTTTCATGGCAAAGATACTAGAGTGCTTTGCCATTTCCTTCTCCAGTGGATCACGTTTTGTCAGAACTCTCGGCTATGACCTTTCCATCTTGGGTGGCCCTGCACGGCATAGCTCATAGCTTCATTGAATTACGCAAGCCCCTTCGCCACGACAAGGCAGTAATCCATGAAGGGGCTGTTAGGAGTGGACAGTGTTAAATGGAACTTGACAAGGGCCCTTCTAATATCTCTAAGCTTCAGAGTCTTAAATAGGATAATGCGAGTGCTTTTTAATTTTTTTTTTCTTTTTGTACCTCTGAATCAGATTTAACTCTTAAAATCTTCCTGGACAAGAGCCTGCAGTTTCCTTAATGACATTTTTGAGATAGGTTTGCCCTTGTCTTCTACTTAGGGCTGAGACAAAGCTACTGACCCAACATCACCCAATTAGCTTCATAAGGAAAAACCACAACTCACGGTCTTCTGGTGTTTATCCTGGGATTTTTAACCATTACACCAAGCTCACTATTATAGATTAGAAATACCCCCAAAATGCCAGCATTTCTACATTCTTCATGTATGTACTACTTAGTGTGCTTTAAGCAACCCATCCTGATTATTTTTTTATTGCCGAAGAAATCCCTCCAATCTAAACTCATTGCCAAATGCAGGTGTCTTTTTTTATGATGATGTCTGTGTTCACATAGGTATTGTGCATTGTTAGGCCAAAACAAAACAAAATAAACAAAATGGATATGAATGCAAAAGAGATTATTTGTATGATCAAGAACAAAGTGGGTGACTTGTAACAACAATTGATGAGTTTCACATGAGAAACATTAACATAAATGTTTATGGACAATTAATGGATCACTCTAAGGAAGATCACTGTCAAGGTTCGCATTTTGTAGGAATATGTGGGTCACATTATTGATGTTCCCAAATATCAGAAGGTTTATGCAAAATAAATCCCTCACATGTTGATGGCAAAGATAAAAGCATCAGGAGGTGAAAATGGTCAGCAATTGTCACTGTGTAGTAATAAAAGTCTGGACTTTTTCACAGCATTGTGTCAGCGTATGAAATATATAGTTTTCATTATAAACCTAACACATCAGTGAATAGTCCATAGAATATCAATAGAAAGCTTCACTTATAGGAGTGTGGAGGGGGGGAACAAATCTAGGAAAAGCCACAATTAGAATTTTTTGGAATGCAGATAGTATCATTGCACATGGATTTCTTTGAACCTGGAACCATTATCAACACTGAGTTACATTAAAGATAAAGGAGTCCCTGTGGATTTTACTCCAGTAGTTGTTACCAACTTTAGGGGGCAGTGCTCATTTCCATTTCAAGGCCATTGAGCCAGCATTGTCCAAAGACATTTCCACAGTCATGTGGCCAGCATAACACTGTTACTTTCCCACCAAAGTGGTACTTATTTATCTACTTGCATTTGCATGCTTTTGAGCTGCTAGGTTGTCAGCAGCTGAGGCAAGGACAGGAGCTCACCCCATCTCTTGGGTCTTAAACCTAGGTTGCTGGCTTTCCAGCTGACAAGCCCAGCATGTTAACCTCTGAGCCACTGCAGCACCAGAGTATTACATTGCAAAACTCAAAATTTAAAACAATGATTAAGCAGAGTTTGGAAATGCAAGAATGAAATTTTGCTGCCACATGATAATACTATACCTTGCACCTCATGAGCCACCTATGATTGCAAAGTTGGATCTCACTGACATACTCCATCTATCACACAGTGTAGAGTTGGCACTATACAACTTCCACCATTTCCCAAAGTTGAAGGAACATTTCTGTGGACCTCAAATGAAAAGGTGGAAAGGACAGCCAAGAATTAATTGAAGAGACAAAATATGGAGTTCTTCTGTGACAGCTTTAATAAACTTGTCCATCATTGGTAGAAATATGTAGCAAATGGTGGTTATTATGTGGAGAGGTAAATACTGCAAATAAAAGAGCTCATTTAAGGATTATTTTTGTTTCATTTATTAAAATATGCAAAGGCATTATTATTATTTATTTAACCCTTGTTAAAAAAAAATAGTAGGGACGTGGTGGCTCAGTGGGTTAGGACGCTGAGCTTGTCGATCAGAAGGTCGGCAGTTTGGCGGGTCGAATCCCGAGTGCCGTGTAGCAGAGTGAGCGCCTGTTACTCGTCCCAGCTTCTGCCAACCTAGCAGTTCGAAAGCACGTAAAAATGCAAGTAGAAAAATAGGGACCACTGCGGTGGGAAGGTAACAGCATTCCGTGCACCTTTGGCGTCTAGTCATGCCGGCCACATGACCACGGAGACATCCTCGGACAAGCGCTGGCTCTTCGGCTTTGAAACGGAGATGAGCACCGGCCCCTAGAGTTGGAAACGACTAGCACGCATGTGCGGGGGAACCTTTACCTTTACCTTTACTATAAAAAAATGGAGAGAAGGAAAAGCCAAGTGGCCTATCCCATATCTAAAGGAGTTGTCATGTCCCTTTTTTTCTTCAAATGAAAGAAGATAATTTTATGTATAAAACATAGCAATCTGACTCTAGATTAGACCTTTCCTTCTACATCCAGAAGGAAAGTCTACAATAACACTGTATTCATTAGGTGATTGATTATTTTTTCCCTTCTGCTGTTTTCACCTCATTTGGAGCAGGAAAGTAAAACCACAAGCATCTGCTAATTTTATTACAGAATAGAGAATAAGGCCATCAATACTGAATCTTCTCATGAAATTATTCAAATGCAGTACTTTCTCTTGCCTGGGGAAAAAAATAGCTAAAATCTCCACTAAAAAGTCAAACACCAGGAATCATTTTAAAAGAGTGAAGCTGAAGAACTTGTTCAGTTGGTTCACGCTTATTGACTTCTATAGGGAAGTTGTTTTTCAGGGATAGATAGGATACCTTTCAATAAGATACCTATTTAAATAAAATAATTTGGTAATTACATAGTAAATCAAGTGCTTCACTGGCTTTGCCGCATTACCCAAATCAAACTTACCAGACTCCAAACGATATGTGGCCAGAAATGAATTATGCTGGAAACACTAGGAAAGATTTTAAGAGTTATAACTTACCCCACATATGTGGTATTGAAAGAAAAATCTTCATCAGAGTGCAGTCCAAGCCAGGAATAAACAAAATGGAGACTGCTTTAGAAAGAAGGTTCTTTATTGAGTTGCAGAACCAGACAGAAATGTGGCTCTGGAGCAGCTGACCAACTGATTTGATGAGTACAAGGATTTTTATACAGTTTTACAGCATTTTGTAAATTGGAGGCTTGCTTTATGTACTTTTGTTATTGGATTTGTTTAGCTTGTTTCACAAAGGTTAACAATGGGACTAAAATAATTACTTCCTTGGTCCTAATCCTGTCAAACAAATGTAATTAATTTTCACCCCCTTATCTGTCTGTCTGTTACCTCCATTGAGCTCTCTTTGTGAATCAGCGGGCCTCATTCAATGTTTCTGCTTTTCACAATAGCCAGGGATTTCATGAGTGAAACTTTGCTTCTGTTTTTCTTTTCCTGAGTTTTATTCTTGTGATTTGGGGGGCATAGTAAAAAGGATTAAGGGGGGGGGTGCCTGTCAATGCTGCAAACATTGGATATTTTTGCTCTGACAATATTTTATTTCTTTATTAATTTATTTATTTATTGAACTTATATACCGCCCTTCTCCCATGGGACTCAGGGCGGTTCACAAGGTAATTAAAATAACACTACAAATACAAAAAGTTAATAACAATTAAAATAATTAAATTATCCTTGAGTAAAATATAAAACGCCTATAGCTCCAATTAAAACCCAATTACAATAAGTTAAAATTAAAATCCTCAGTCCTGGCCGGAAAGCTCAAAGAACCAGGTCTTCAGGTCCTGGCGGAACGAACGAAGATCAGGGGCAGTCCTGAGCTCTACGGGTAACTGGTTCCAAAGGGCAGGCACATCCACAGAGAAGGCCCTCCCCCTGGGTGTTACCTGGGAAGGGATCAGAATGCTAACCCGGTTGTTTTAAACAAGATAAGGTATGGCAAGTTACAGAAAGGAAGTGAAACTTGGCATGTTAAACTAATTGAAGAATGTGATTTATGACATGCAATTGAGGGAGGGAATTGTGTATGATAAGATGTCTTCAGGGGAGGAGAATTCAGATTCTGGCATCCATCCATGAGTGCCGATGCTTCATTCTCATTATTATAGACTTTTTTAGAATAAACAATACTGGAATGTTCTTTGGTCTGTCTCATTAGTCGGAACCATGACAGTGCGTTATTACCACAGTGGAAATGCTTTTTGTATTTAGGAAACATGTCCAGCTGCTTGTTTCCCATCTCTTTCAGCTTGTATGGATGGATGTAGCTTTGGTGATTCTGCAGGAAAGAGAGAAAGCACAGCCTTCAGGTACATCAAATCAAATATCAAGCAAGATATCTTTCTGCTACAATGCAAGACTTCATATGCTTTAGCAAGAAATTTTACCCAGTTGATATGGATTTTAATTGGATGGCCAGTTTAGTCAAACATCTGACAACTGCAGAGACAGATAAAGTAACGGAAGGTATATGGGTCTATCAGTGATGGCTCTCCAGAAATGTAAGCATCCTTCAGACAGCTCTTTTATAACTTCATCCAGCTTTGATGGGATCATTCCTGATAATTTTGGATGGTAAGTTGTGTAGTTGTTGCTTCTGATTACTCAAAGTACACAAGGAAAACTATGGGGCTTGAGATTAGTTAGTTCTTCTAATCCACCTGGATGTTTTCTGCCCTGACCCTCCTGATAAGGCCTTTTAGTCCCCCTTTCTGACATTCAAGGCCTCCACAAAATCTCTATCACTTCATTCCTGGTCCCACTACTAAATTTCAGTTATTGTTTCTTTACCTTGTCTCTTATATTTAAAATTGTTTTTCACTTTAATTCCTAAATTTGCATAAACAGAAGTCACTCTTAACTAATCACATAGACTATATATTTAAGGCCTATAGAACTTTAGGCATTCACTGAAACCTGATCCAGTATTCAAATTTTCTACCTTTGTTCCAAATTTTTTAACCCAATTCTTTAATTCAAAACTATGCTAAACAATCAATGCGATCTCCAGCGATTAATAAGGTGTCTTAGCAATGTAGTAGAAATAAGGAAATACTTTATGCCAACAATAGGCTATCAGGAAAAAAAGAGTTCTATTTTTTTTAAAAAAAAAGAAAGGAATGGGAAACTATCACTTGAAACCTTGGCATTCAAGTAGCAGAACAAGCAGAAGATAAAAGACATGCAGGAATATCTGGAATTAACAGAAGACAAGGAAGGTACACCAGTGGAGACTAATTACCTAAAAGTAGCATGATAATTATTAGCATTTATCAGAATAGAAGAAGTCCAGAAAGGCATTTGGAAAACTTGTGTATATAGGCACATCATAAGGCCAAACACTGTCATAGCTATGGAGATTTTAAAGAGTAGAACAAGACCATTGACTAAAAATGAACAGCAAAACATGTGAAAGCCAGACTGTCAGCAAGCAGTTATCCCAGACTAATGAAATAGATGGAAGCAAAACTCGTCTGGTTATACAAACTGTTCCTGCATTTTGGAATTCATGAGCCAAAGCCAATCAATGACAACCAAGGGTGTTTCAAATCCCCAGTGATGGAAAAAAATTGAATCTTGAATTAAGCACATCAGCCAAAAGCACCATGATCTATGAGATAGTGGCAGATGGTTAACTAAGCCACCACCAAGGGGCTACTACCAGACTCTTTGAATAATGATGATGGGAATCCTGTATTCATTTATTTTTTAGGAATGGTACACCACTTGCAGAGAAGCAGATGGAGTTGTGGCTCTAGAACATTTGCAACTAGGAGTACATCATGCAGAAACAACTAAAAGGACACTCTATTTTAGCTCCATTCATTCAGCCTGCTTCCTTCCTTCTTTTTTCTCCTTCCCCCCCCCCCCCAGCTTGAGGACAGAAAACTCATACTGCAGCTATAGGGTCGTAGTGATATCTGATATTTGTTATTGTAAACACTCACATAAGACATGTTTATTAGTAGTATTTATTTAAAAATTATATGCCGCCTAATTTTGACTGACTCTGGACAGTTAAACAAAAGGTAATGTTTGTAACAGTGGCAAATATCTGTAGCTTGGGTGTAGGATGAGATTTTTTTCTCCAAGCCTGTGGGTTGGTTTCCAAATGTTTCATTACCAGGCTAGGTAACATTTTGCTGAAGATTCTACCTAGCCTGGTAACAAAACATTCAGAAACTAACACACAAGCTCAGAGAACAAACCTCCACTCTCAAAAGGTAGTATCTCAGGATGACTTTCAATAGTTCTTAGCGAAGGTGCTGCTCTGCAAATCCCAAACTTTAACCCAGAAACATAAAGGGGAGAAAGGGATTAAATATTACAGCAATGTTTCTATCCATATTCAATCTGGAGATAAACACTCTTAAAACTGTAGAAATAATAGTAGATTTTAGAAGAAGCTCTCTTATTCTACCACCTCTTACAATATTAGGCAACACAATATCAGCAAAATACAGTAATACAACAATACAGACCTTCAAATTTCTAGGATCTATTATCTCCAAGGGCTTGAATGAATGAATGAATGAATGAACCTTTTATTGTCAAAGTACAACGACATATACATTGAGATTGGCTGAGCCTCCCTTCGTGCCCCCACCCCCCAGCTTACAGTGACACAAACCCTCCACCTTATTACACCATGTGAACTAATTGCACATCACACGGCCTCGCAAGTCAATTATGCATAAAGTTTATAAAAATTATTTCCCATTCAAAAGCCTAACAGCCCATGTATAAAAGCTGTTCTTCAGCTTGTTGGTATGGCTGGCTATATTCCTATATCTCCTACCCGATGGTAGGAGAGTAAAGAGGTACTGTCCAGGGTGTGAGTCATCCCTGAGAATTTTCCTCACTCTTCCAAGGCAGCAAGCCCTGGCAATATCATCCAGTAGTGTCAGGGGACAGCCCACAATGTCTTGTGCTGTACTCACTACCCTCTGTAATACTTTCCTATCTGCAGCTGTCAGACCAGCATACTAAACCACAATACCATATGAGAGGTCACTCTCTATAGTAGACCGGTAAAAAAGAAATGGACATCTAACATTAGAACTGTTATATACATAATGTTAATTGTATTAAGTGACAGCTCAGCCGGCATCAGCTGTGTAACACCCGGCAACAACAGGTGGCGTCAAACCCCATTTTCATTGGTCAGGCCATTCTGGCGGGACCTTCTGGGCAGTGGATTGGCTGCCTGCCTGCTGGCAACAGTATTTAAAGGGCGCTGAGCTGTGGAGAGTTTCAGTCTGTTTTAACCACAATAAAGCCGTGTTACTGACCCCCTGTCCTGTCATCTGTTCCTGATTGGTCCAGGCACGCAACATAACAGTGGCAACGAAGGTTGGATACTGCTTGTAGGAGCTGAAGCACTAGCTGAGTCACTAGAGCTGAAGCGCTTGTGAGCCATGGGAAAGGAGGGGAAGAGAAAATTCTTCCAATTGATTCCTTCCCATCAAAAAGCAGTAGCCAGACCTGAACAGAATGACCCAAATCGGACACATCCGCGAGTTTGATGTCCGCTACCCGGGACACTGGGAGTCACACCTGGGGCAAGTTGAAGGGTATCTCCTAGTGAACTGAATCGCAGAAGATCAGATGAAGGCAGCAGCGTTGCTCTGTATCAGCGGGCCAGCCATGTACGACGTGGCTGTTGGATTATGCATTCCCGATCCTGTAACCTCACTACCGTACATGGACCTCGTCAACAAATTGAGTCAGCATTTCATGCCTAAGAAATTGGAGATTTACTGGCGACTAAAATTCATCCAGAGGAACCAGCTCCCCGGAGAATCGGCAACCGATTTTGTGGCCGCTGTTCGACAAGCCGCTTGAATTTGCAGGTTCGACCTGGAAGATCGAATTCGGGGCAGAATCGTGTTTGGCCTGAGATATGATCACCTCCAACAAAAAATAATCGTGAAGCCAACCCTGAGCCTGTCAGAGGTCATCAACGAAATAATGGCTCAAGAGGCAATTAATGAAAAAAACGCGCTCCGACACAGCAACAACTCTAGTGGCTCCATTCACCAGGAGAGTGTTGCGGACGGCGGAGAGGGGGAACCGGCTAACGAAGCAGAGATTGATGCCATTCTCCAGAGGCTGGAGAAATTCAAGAACCATCGCGACAATGCACCAAAGCAGAACAAAAATCAATGCCAACAAAAATCCGAGAATCCCGAGCCGAAATTCAAGTGGAAACAACCAAAATTGTGCCAGTTCCGGGGGCAATCACCCCAGAGCATCCTGCCAGTTCCGCAGTGCCAGATGCCATGCTTGCGGTAAAACTGGCCACATTCAAACCGTCTGTCGAGCCCGGAACTGTGACAATCTAAACGAAATTGACGAGCAGTCTGCAGGTACTAGTAACCTGTTGAGCCCCCTGGGACCTGGTCACACTCAGTTGTGTAAAATTTGGAAGTGGCATGCCAGTCAGCAATCCACCCCCTGCTCAAACCAAAAATCCAAATTTCAGTCTTTGTGGAAGGAATTCCTTGCCAAATGGAAGTGGACTCGGGATCATTCGTTTCCTTAATCTCATTCGAGACCTATTCATTAATTTGCAGTCAGAGCAGGCGGCAGATTTGCATAGAACCAACCAAAATTAGACTAACGGATTTCCAATGCACCCCAATTAAATTAAGGGGACAGGCCACGGTTTTAGTCAATTATAAGGGATTCTGGGGTCAGCTAAAAGTACTAATCACAGAGGGGAAAAGGACTAATTTGGTAGGCCTAGATTGGTTTGAAGCCCTAGGCATTTGGCTAGGGGGGGTAAACAGCGTCCAGCCTAGGAACCTTGACTCCGTCTGTAATGAATTTACAGACGTGTTTAGGGGTGGGTTGGGAAAATATACAGGGCCCCCAATAAAATTAAGATTAAATCCCGAAATCCTGCCCATTAGAATTAAAGCCAGGAGGGTCCCATTCGCTCTAATACAAAAAATTGAGAGCGAACTGGATAAATTAGTTAATCAGGGAATTTTGGAACCCATAGAAGGGGGGGAATGGGAAACTCCCATTGTCACCCCCCCTCAAACTGAACGGTCAAATAAGAATTTGTGCGGATTATAAGGCCTCGGTAAACCGGGCCTTGAATCCGCATGCTTACCCGGTCCCCTCGGTAAAACACGTCCTCTCTGCAATACAGTCCAGCGCCATCTTTGCGAAGCTCAATTTGGTGCAGGTGTACCAGCAGATTCCGGTTACCCACAAAACAGCTGAGATTCAAACTATTGTCACACACATGGGAGCCTTTCGAGTGAATTGCTTACAATTCGGAATTGCTGTAGCTCCTGGAATATTCCAGGAGATAATGGAAAAGACACTCAAAGGCATCCCTGGAGTGTGCCCATACTTCGATGACGTGCTGATCGCTGGGGAATCGGAGGCAGTGTTAGCTGACAGGTTGCGAGCTGTATTAAACAGATTCCAGACTGCCGGTTTAAAATTGCAAAAAGAAAAGTGCTGTATTGGGGTAACCTCAACAGAGTTTTTAGGATTCAGAGTAGATGCACAGGGCATCCACCCCACTGACTCTAAGGTAAGAGCTATCATTAAAAAGACACAACAAACAATGTTCTTCCTGCATCAGATTGCTCAAGGATCTGCTAATTCAGTTCTATGAAGGAATTATTGAGTCTGTAATTTGAATCTCAATAACTGTCTGGTTTAGCAAGCAACCAAACAGGACAAGTACAAACTTCACCTGATAGTTAGGACTGCAGAAGAAAAACAGTTGCAACCAGCCTGCCTTCCATTGAGGATCTGTATGCTGCATGAAGCAGAAAGAGAGCTGAGGAAATATCTACAGACCTCTCACTTCCTGGACACAAACTGTTTCAACTTCTCCCAGGACGCTGCTATCGAGCATTGCATGCCAAAGCAACTAGACATGAAGGTATTTTTCCCCATGCTATCACTCGGCTAAACACTTAATTCCCACAGCACTGTCTCATTTCTCATATTTTCTCATCTTATTTTACGCAAGCTAGCTTCAAGAGATGCTGAAGGCAGAATTGGGAAATAGGATAGTGAATCACTTCTTAAAAAGTTTGACTAAGTACTGGAAAAAGGAATTTTTTTTTTCATTAAATGAAGATACCGAAGATAGAGTCTATATCTTAGCTGACATCTTGCTTCAGTCTTTTCTCTCCTCCATGATTACATTTCCTTACAGAGGCCAAGGAGTACATATGTACAATGTGGGACTGCCCATAAACTAACAAGTTCCCTAAAATACTTTGCCAGATTAGGTGGGCTTTGGCAGAAACTGAGGACAGTTCATAGAAGTGTGTTGCCCCATACAATTTTCCTATAAAATATCTTGAACTATTTCCATCTGGTCCCAGTATTCTCATTTTAATCCTTAATCTCTGCCCCATAAAAATGCTGCCAACTACTTGAGTACAAGCAGCTGAGTACTACTTTGAGTATATATGTTTCCTCTGGAATAGACAGTTTTTAGACTAAAGCTCACTGAATGTTGTACAATTGTGTACTTACCCATGTTAAACCCTTGGAGAAAAGCACCTAAGGAAAGAATATTGCTCTATTTGTTGGGCATTAATTGAATTGATCATTTATGCTAGGCCCTACTGTGCCCTCTGATTTTATTGTAGTTAATCCTCATATTTTCCCCTCTTGTAAATGTTTAGGCACTCTTAATGGGATTGGACAGTCATACCATGTTACATAGTATGGGAATAAGTGGAATAAAGTCTTGTTCCATTCTCTATTTGTAATCAGTTTTACTATGTTTTCCCACCCTGCTTCCCAGTTTCAGATCTCACTTATGGACACTACCTCTCCAAATGTAATACAAGGTGCTCAAACTGATGATGGTGATCATAATTCAAGTTTCTGTAGATACTAAAAATGTTTAGATATATTCAGATATGTTATCAGAGCCCTAGATAATTACTGCACCAATGTATTATCTATTGTACTACTCCAACATGAAAGTACAATGGCTAAAAAACTAATGGCAATAACATTTAAGTGTATATAACATCCCACGGCACTTTATACCACTCTATGATTGGATTGCAATGTATTAGCATTAATTGCATATTGACCCCAATGATCTGGGTCCTTATTTTTACCAACCCTGGAAGAATGGAAGGCTGAGTCAACTTTGAGTCACGTCAGGTTCAAACTCTAAGCTGTGGGCAGAGTTTGCCAGCAATACTGCACTTTAACCACTGCACCCCCAGGGCTGTTGGTCTAGTAACTAAGTCTGGTAAATTCTAGCCTCTTTTGCATATATTGTGATCACAGATCCCCTTTATGGCAGGAAAGAGAAAAATGTGCAAATTTTGTTAGGACAGGTAGAAAGCATGGTCTTGGGAGCTTCTACCCAGAGGACTGTCCATGTTCTCCAGCATACTTATTCCCAAAATCCTGTAACAATAGCAATAGCACTTAGACTTGTATACTGCTTCATAGTGCTTTACAGCACTATCTATAAAGACTTGGAATTGACATATTGACCCCAACAATCTGGGTCCTCATTTTACTGGCCTCAGAAGGATAGAAGACTGAGTCAACGTTGAGCTGGTCAGGATCATTCAAGAATGCACTGTTCACAGAGACAGAGGAAATATGGATGGTAGAACATTCTCTTCTAGTCATCTGAAATTTTGTCAGTGCTTCAAAATATCATATCAATAGTAAGAGGGCTCATGTAATTTAATTTCCTTTTCAAGAAACAGTTGCAACTTTGAAATTAGACTGTCTGATGTGTTTCACCTCAACAAACTAAAGGCATCACCTTGAAATGTTCCTGAATTGTTAACATAATCTAAAATGCAGAAAGGAGAATGTTACAATAGGCTTCCAGCTGGCACAAAAATGTTTGTGACAAGAGATGCTGTTGGTTTGAGGCAAAATGTTTAAACTCTAAACTGAAATGTGCTCATGCTTCATTTCTCATAAAACTGGCTATAAATCCAATGAAATGCTGGTGAATGTTTAATAATCTGTTCTTTGGGGGAAAATGTATGCATATATGTATGTATATATATGTATATGTATGTGTGTGTGTGTGTCTGTATATATATATATATATATATATATATATATATATATATATATGTATGTATGTATGTATGTATGTATGTATGTATATGTATATGTATATGTATATGTATATGTATGTGTGTGTGTGTGTCTGTATATATATATATATATATGTGTGTGTGTGTGTGTGTGTGTGTTTTCTGAGGTTTTCGCGGGTGTCTGTATGTGGATCCTTGGTTTTTCGGGTTTTTCATAATCATTCTGCCAGCAGACAAAGGCAATGCCACGGTGGTAATGAACTCATCTGACTACCATACCAAATTATCCAACCTACTCCAAGACTCCACATACAAACTCCTCAAGACAGATCCCACCACCTACCTGGAAAAAACCACAAAATCCAAAATAAAAGCCACCCCCATCAGTGAAGAGATCCAGAAAACAATCATTCCCAGAGAAAAATCATCCAGACGTCCTAAGCTCTATGGTCTGCCCAAGATACACAAAGAAGGAACCCCACTCAGACCCATAGTCAGCTCCATAGGCTCACCTCTACAAAATCTAGCCAAATTTCTTGCCAAACAACTACAGCCTTACGCAAATTCCATCACCTCACACGTACAAGATTCATTCCAATTCATAGAGATCATAAGTAAACTAAACTTACAGCCCTGCGACCTACTTGTGAGCTTCGATGTCGTATCCCTCTTCACCCAAGTGCCAATCAAAGAAGCCTTGACAGCTATCCTAAATAAATACAACCCCCCAAAACACATCCTAGATCTGACCAACCACTGCCTATCTAACACATACTTCATCTACAATGGACAAAGATACAAACAAATGGAAGGAGCACCCATGGGATCACCCCTTTCACCTGTCATCGCAAACCTCTACATGGAACACTTTGAAACCCTCGCTCTAGAAAAATCCAACCACAAACCCAAACTCTGGCTCAGATACGTAGATGACACCTTCGTAATCTGGCCACACGGCAAAGAAAAACTGGATGACTTCCTCACACACCTCAATAGCCTACACCCCAAAATACAATTCACTATGGAAACAGAAGCTAACAATCAACTTCCCTTCCTTGATGTCTTAGTCTACAAGAAATCCAACGGCTCCCTAGGACACACTATCTACCATAAAAAAACACACACAAACCGCTATCTGAACGCACTCTCACACCACCACCCAGCACAGATCAACTCCATAGCCAAGACACTCATCTCCAGAACAAAACACCTAGCTGACGAACAACACCAAAAAACCGAACTACACACTCTCACTAATGTACTAACAGCCAATGGATTCCAAAGAAACACGATTACCAACTTAATCCGAAGAGAGACACCCACAAAAACCCAAGACAGAGAACAAGAAAATGGCAAAGCCCTCCTCCCATACTTAAAAGGGACCACAGACAGAATCAGTAAGGTCCTCCAAAAACACAACATCAAAACAGCATTCTACACAGACAGAAAAATATCCACCATCCTAAGAAACCCCAAGGACATAATTGGCTTAGAAAACCAAGGAGTATACGAAATCCCATGCACCACCTGCCCCACCACATACATCGGACAGACCAACAGAAGAATAAGTGCACGCATTGAAGAGCACAAAAACTCACTCAGAAAAGGAGAACAAACTTCATCCCTGGTCCAACACTTTGAAGCCACGGGACATGAAATTGATTTTAAAAAAACCAAAACTATCGCCAAAATTGAACATTTTAACAACAGAATAATCAGAGAAGCCATTGAGATAGAAAAACGCCCCCACAGCATAAACAAACGAGATGATACCTCTCGCCTACCAACCATTTGGAAACCCGCCTTGATTGACAGACGAGTCCCAACCACCAAGAATGATAGACCCAAACTCATGATAACACCACATGACATCACCACCACACAACCATTCAAAAAGCAAATCCAAACCCACAATGATAACGAGGCACAACCACAAAACAGAAACCTAACTACAGCTGCAACATCAGCCACTTTAAACCCCTCCAAACCACACAATAAGCAAACTGACACCCACTACAAAAACATGGCACCACCACAAACACGAAGCCGAACAAAAGCAGCACAACTCACCAGCTCAGGTCTAAGGCTGGCAGCTGAGACCAGCCCATCCACTCAAAACACACCCCCACCCAATCAGAACACCCCCACCATTCAAAACACACTCCCACCCAATCAGAACACACTTACTCCCCCACCCAATCAGAGCACACCACCCACAGAACACACCCCCTCTGGCAGTTTAAAAAAGAGGAACAAACAGCCACATGCTTCTCCCAGAAGAAGGAAGCAGAAGCCACCAGCCTGATGATGACGGATGGGATTCCATCGAAACGTCGCCCCTACACCTTTAGTTCTACGCGGGGAAAAACCCGAATACCCGAATAACCAAAGATGCATATATATATATGTGTGTGTGTGTGTGTGTGTGTGTGTGTGTGTGTGTGTATCTTTGGTCATTTGGGTTTTTTCCCGTGTAGAATTGAAGATGTAGGAGCAACGTTTTGACGGAATCCCATCCGTCATCCTCAGGCTGGTGGCTTCAGCTTCCTTCTTCTGGGAGAAGCATGTGGTAGTGGCTGTTTGTTCCTCTTTTTTAAACTGCCAGAGGGGGTATGTTCTGTGGGTGGGGGATTAGGTGTGTTCTGATTGGGTAGGAGTGTGTTTTGAATGGTGGGTGTGTTCTGATTGGGTGGGGGTGTGTTTTGAGTGGATAGGCTGGTCTCAGCTGCTAGCCTTAGACCTGAACTGGTGAGTTGTGCTGCTTTTGTTCGGCTTCGTGTTTGTGGTGGTGCCATGTTTTTATAGTGGGTGTCAGTTTTCTTATATTGGGTTAGAAAACCAAGGAGTATACAAAATCCCATGCACCACCTGCCCCACCACATACATCGGACAGACCAACAGAAGAATAAGTGCACGCATTGAAGAGCACAAAAACTCACTCAGAAAGGGAGAACAAACTTCATCCCTGGTCCAACACTTTGAAGCCACGGGACATGAAATTGATTTTAAAAAAACCAAAACTATCGCCAAAATCGAACATTTTAACAACAGAATAATTAGAGAAGCCATTGAGATAGAAAAACGCCCCCACAGCATGAACAAACGAGATGATACCTCTCGTCTACCAGCCATTTGGAAACCCGCCTTGATTGACAGACGAGTCCCAACCACCAAGAATGATACCAGACCCAAACTCATGATAAAATCCGAACCCACAATGATAACGACGCACAACCACAAAACAGAAACCTAACTACAGCTGCAACATCAGCCACTTTAAACCCCTCCAAACCACACAATAAGCAAACTGACACCCACTATAAAAACATGGCACCACCACAAACACGAAGCCGAACAAAAGCAGCACAACTCACCAGTTCAGGTCTAAGGCTGGCAGCTGAGACCAGCCCATCCACTCAAAACACACCCCCACCCAATCAGAACACACCCAACATTCAAAACACACTCCTACCCAATCAGAACACAGAACACACCTAATCCCTACAAAAACCTCAGAAAACAAAAACCTCAGAATATATATATATATATATATATATATATAAGCCGCCCTGAGTCTTCGGAGAAGGGCGGGATATAAATGGAATTAAAATAAAATAAATAAATAAATATATATATATATATATATATATATATATATATATATATATATATATATATATATATATATATATATATATATATATATATATATATCATAAATTTTAACTGCTATATTGGAGTTCTACTATTATAATCACTTTTACCTTGCAGCCCCAGCCTTGGAGTATTAAGCAGGCTCAAGTCGCAACTGCGATCCACTACAAATTCTAATTTATTTTTCCTTACAAAGAGTTAAAGATTTTAAATGGGAGATAGCTATTCTAGTCTCCCATTTAAAATCTTTAACTCTTTGTCAGCAAAAAGAAATTTGAATATGTGTGTGTGTGTGTGTGTGTGTGTGTGTGTGTAATACACTGATTTCAATCAGCTTGCAGAATTCCAGAAAATATAACAATGAGTTATTGTGAGCTGGTACAAGCACAAAATTGTATATACCTGTTGATACAGATTAACCAATGGAAAATATAAAGCTATGCTGCTGGAGAAAGCTACACATTTCCTAGGTCTATAATAATAAAGGGGTGTGTTGAGGCCACTTTGCAGAGAAATTAATTAGTTTCCGTGAATTCTGAATATTTTGTAACCTATTACAATTGAGTGGTTCTGCCTTCTCAGAAAAGCATAGAAGATATAACTGAAGTGCTTTGTGTTGTGGAAGTGATTGTCAAGGACAAAGAACTAGGAACACTCATTGAGTTCAAAACTCTGTAGAAGTTATTGTTATTGTTACCTATGCACAAGAATCTGATTAACTAATGCTCAAAGCTAAATTCACACCTGATGGGTTGATGGGGAATTCTGGAAGTTGATGTCCATGCATCTTCAAGTTGCCAAGATCAAGAAACACTGGCTTAGACGCTGGGACAGCTTTCTTGTTGTCATTTCTCAGTGTGTAAAAAAGAATTAGCCATCTTCTCTTTCTAACACTTTGATCTGCCAATATTAGCAGCTAATAATGTCAATCTCCAGGTTGTGAAAAACTAACCTGCTGATTTCAGTGAATAATACTAGTGGAGCAGAATAGAAAACACAGGAACAAAACAAGAGCGGATTTATTTATTTTTTATTGCAACAATAACAATGCACTGTGTTTTCCCCAAAGAATGTGAAGGGGCCAGCCTTGGAGCCACCACATAATCAAAACTACATTTTAAGAATATATTTGATGCTATCCTAAGGCAAATTAAAATGTCCCCCTTTAGAGAGAAAAGAAAATCTTTGGTTTAGCACAAAGATATCCTTAAGCTCCTGCACAGTTAAAAAGCAATTGAAAGATCATATCCTTTGTATTCCTTTTGCTCAGAAAACAATTGTATTTTTTCTGTCTTCCTTGCTATGACACTGTATACAGTATCAAGATGTGAAAAGCAGACTGATAACTGAGTGCTCCCTCAGTGCCTATATAATAGCTACATCCAAATGTATTGGGGCTGTAAACTTTCTGTAGAGGCAATTTTGCAGTGGAAACAAACAACCAAAAAAAGCAAGACTCTGGCCATTACATAAATTTTTAAAACGGAGACAAGCACTTTTGTGTGTGTTTGTGTGTGTGTGTTTGTGTGTGTGTATTTTGAGGGGGGAGTTGGAATATAAAATGGAATGAATTCCCACCTACCTTTGTCTTACAATAAATTTGCTGGAAGCAAAACATCTAAAACCACTACTACTAAAAGATCTGTAATGCTATTCTTTGACATCTTTACTACTGATGGGTATGTAGTTACTTCATCCAACATATTATTTACTCTTTGACAATGCTGGTTTGGTGAAATTTAACATTGACATTGAGTCAACATGACACACTGGTGAAAATGTTAGTTTGAGATTCTTAGCAATTCATCTCCACTCTTGATGAATTTGGGCTACTCCTTCTCTTTTAGGCCAATCAGCCTCCCAGGTTTGTTGTGGTAGAGTGAAAAGTAAAAAAAAAGATCCCCACTAAGTACTCTTCAATATCTTCATCAATGACTTAGATGAGGGAATTAAAGGGGAACTCATCAAATTTACAGATGACACCAAACTGGCAGGAGTAGCCAACACCCCAGAAGACAAACTCAGGATCCAAAAAGACCTTGACAAACTTAAACAATGGGGTCCTATCCAACAAAATGAGTTTTAATGTGGAGAAAAGCAAAGTCTTACATTTACGGAGGAAAAAAAATCAAAGTTATAAGTACAGACCTGGCTTAAAAACAGTAACTGTGAGAGGGACCTTGGAGTCCTAGTGGACGATCACTTGACTATGAGCCAACAGTGTGCAGCAGTAGCCAAAAAAGCTAATACAATCCTGGTGTAGAGGTGTAGAATCAAGAACACATGAAATATTAGTACCACTTTATAAAACCCTAGTAAGACCACACCTGGAAATAGTGTAGCCAGTTTTGGTCACCATATCGCAAAAAAGCTGTTGAAAGTCTGGAAAAAGTTCAGAGAAGAGCAACTAAGATGATCAAAGGCCTGGAGACTAAAACATACAAAGAACAGCTATGGGACTTGGGTTTGGCTAGTCTAAAGAAAAGAAGAAATGGGGGAGACATGATAGCAGTGTTCCAGTATCTGAGGGCCTGCCACAAGGCAGAGGGGGCCAGCTTGTTCACCAAAGCACCAGGTGGAAGGATGAGAAACAATAGTTGGAAACTGATCAAGAGAGAAACAACCTGGAATTGAGGAGAAACTTCCTGACAGTGAGGACAATCAACCAGTGGAACAGCTTACCCCCAGAAATTGTAGGCGCTCCATCACTGAAGATTTTTAAGAGGAGACTGGACATTCACCTGTCTAAGATGGTATAGGTTCTCCTATTTGAGCAGGGGGCTGGACTAGAAGACCTCCAAGGCTCTATTCTATTCTAGCCTATTCTAGTCTAGTCTAGTCTAGTCTAGTCTAGTCTAGTCTAGTCTAGTCTAGTCTAGTCTAGTCTAGTCTAGTCTAAGGCATCTTTTGTTGGTCTTTCCTGTGGAACACCTTTTTCAGAGTTACATGTAAAATGAAATAAATTCAAGCTGTATATAAAAGAAGAAGAAAACCCACTTTACAAAGTCCTTGTATTTTAATGACTATGAGCTATTTTAATATATTATGGTTAACAGCTCTTTGCTTTCCTTCACCTATTTTGCCAATGGTGGCTACTACCTGAGCCTGGAATGTGAGAACATTCATGCAGTGAAGCCACGTGACATGATAATGTGGCAATTTTACATGTCACGTTGTGTGAACTCATTATAAGGATAGGAAACATAATGTAATCATAATGTGTAGCTCCTAGACTTGAATGAATTGCTGTGAAGGCAACATAATTGTATCAGGCCACATTTCATTACTACATTTGCTGCATCTAAGTGATTGCAACTAATTAGCTCTTCCAAGCATCTCATAAGGAGGCAGAATTCTGTATTAAATTATATAGAAAAGTATGGTTCCTAAGTCATGTTGGCTTCTTTATAGTGTAGACTCATTAATATTAAACTCCCAATGTTCTCACAATTTTGGAATGAATAATCACTGTTTTAATGATGTTTTTGCTTGCTTCCCTAGCATATCTCATTTCCACAAAGTGATGTTAAAATGAACTCTTTGCTGTGATCAAAAGAAGGATTTAGTGCAAACTATATAATGGCGGTGCATTATGACACTGTAAGACCCTTGCATACATTTTAGTGGTAGACATCATCCATCAAATAGAATGAATTCTTCCCAAATGTGGGCAAAATATAGATGTGTATATTTCAACTCCTAAAATTGTCTAGCTCTCATGACTCTGGTTGAGAATTCTTGGATGTAACATTAACATCAATCTGGAGAGCAGGGAAACTAGGAGAAAGGGGATTAAAAGACTGTTTCCAACTTATGACTCTATTTTTTTCCCCACATAAATGCACAGCAGCAAAATGACTAACTCAGACTTTTGGAATAAATCACAAAACTGAGAGAAAGATGGGAAGACTGGGATTTTTGAAATGATAAAAATGGGCTTTAAAAAACCAAATGTGATTTCTAGTCATTTTTATTGCTTTCAAAAGGGAGAGAGAATAGATAGCAACGCTGAATAATCATGACCATCTACAATTTGTAGTATATTGAGGCATCTGTTTCAGTAATGTTGCTTGTGGGGTTGGGGGGATGTTGCTTTTGAGATCTGTCAATGAAATGGTACATTTATTATATAGCAACACTTACTCTGATGAATGGCTAGGCTAGAATAAATGTTTTCTAAATCAGAAGATGGCATATTCATTCACATGTAAGCCTGGGAGCTACCCTTTCCTTTCTGGTCATTTCAATTTTGGTGCTCTTTGACAGGGGACCCAAATTCAGTAGTAGATTCAGTGTGTTCCCATTGATCAGCTGGTTGTAAAGATCTCTCATTGAAGTGGAGAGTATAATAATATTTATAAATGTGATGGAGTTTGAAATGCAACAGGTATTACTTGGTGACCCTAGAAAATTACAGTTTGTATAGTATTTCTCTCATTTTCTCTGTTTCTATAGAACAGACATGTCAAACACAAGGCCCGGGGGCCGGATCCGGCCCGCGAAGTGGTTTCATGTGGCCCGCAAAGCCATCCTGGAAACAGTGAGGGAACGGCCCCCACTGCCTTGGCCCAGAGACCCTCCTTCTGCCAGAGACCCTCAGATCTGTCCCACTCCTTCCCGGACCCCGATAGGCAACCTTGATGGGAATGATGTAGAGCTGGCCACGCCCACCCAGTAGGCCATACGCACTCTGGCCACACCCACCCAGTAGGCCACGCCCACCCTGGCCATACCCACCCGGCCCCCTGAGGGCAACCACAATGCTGATGCGGCCCTCAATGAAATTGAGTTTGACACCCCTGCTATAGAAGCAGTGCTTTATTTTGTTTAATTTTTATTTTCATTCCCCAGTGTAACACAGAACTCTAGGAAAAGAAGAGATGAATTTTACATCTTTAGGACAGCCTCCTACAATATTAACTCATAGATTACAATGCATAACATTTGGGATTGTACAATATTCCTACCATCTGTATGAATGGCTCAGAACAGAATTAGAACAATCTAAATTTTTTATTAACAAGACGCACCCCACTGACCTTATTATTAATCTGAAATAATAAGTTCCAAGAACAGAAGTTAGTAAATAGATTAATTACGTCTGCATTTTTCATAAGCTTTTTGATAACAAAGAACACAGTTCTAAACATCAGACCACATAGATTCCAAATAAATGGTATCTCATTCAAATCCAATAACTGCTTTTGCTTGACTTTTCAGGATGTGCAATGGGCTTCTGAAATGGGTTGGCTTCAGTTTGGCAAGACACTACATGTATAATTCAGTTCTCCTCCTTGAAGTAAAGAGGTGGTACATTCTTTCTTATGAAGAACTTTTTGTTTCTTTCAGGCATCTTCTGGCATTTTCAATAGCTGATTTTTTTTGTATGTGTAGCATTTTTTAATCACATGTAATGCTACCTCTCAGTCAGGTTCATAAGAATCCTTCTAAGTTTTAATGTCCTACCTTATTAGCATTGAACCTTATTCATCATCACTGGGCTTGTGAAGGCATTAACATCATTTGGCTTCCAATAAACATCTATTGATCTTATCTATACTCTATACAAATTTCATATGATGATTTCAGGAAATCTTGGATGCAAGGATAACACATTCACGTTAACCAGGCAAGATAGAAAAGGCTGATCACTAACAAGTTAATAATTAAGTCCTTAAATTTACCCATCCTTATGTTCTACATGAGGTTAGTTATGATTTTTATATTTTTATATTATATATCCTTAGCTTCTATTCTACTGTACTTTGGACTATTAGCAGAGAACAAGAATTCTTTCCTCTTTTTAACAGTAGAATCTTTCTTAAATCCTGTTAACTTAAAATTGTCAAATAAAGAAGGTTCAGGTCCTTCAGCTCACAAACACAAAAAGCACATACTACAACTTAATCAGGTGCATTCAGTATTCTCAAGAATGATACATCTTGTACCTTCTCTTTGATTTTATTTCTAATAGTGTATAATTTGCACACCACAATGATTCTTTTCACATGTTCATAAACCAATGTGTATTAGGTCAAGGTGGAAATGCATTGCTGTAAGAAAAGCCTGCAGTGAAAAGGTAATCATAGTTTGCTGATTACAGTTTTATCTCTCTACTGTAATCTAGAGAGCCTGTAGGAGATTATAAAATGGACAACCAAATTCAAACACATCTCCAACCTTACCCACTAACAAAAGGAACTCAGGAATGGACAACTGGGTACCAGAGAGCACGTTCCCTTACTTTCTTTATATCAATGGCTCAAGAAGTCAAAAATCAACTGTATAAATTCAGGGGTCTTTAAACTTGGCCCTCTTATGACCTGTGGACTTTAACTCCCAGAATTCCTCAGCCAACATGCCTGGCTGAGGAATTCTGGGAGTTGAAGTCCACAAGTCATAAAAGGGCCAAGTCTGAAAAACCCCTGCCTTAACTTCAGCTTAAAGAAGGATAAGTAGCAGGTGAGATGGAAGTAGGAGTTATGTAGGGCTCCACATCAAAAAACCATAGACAGGGAGAATCTTGTCTCTAAAGTAAGTAACAAGGAAGATATGCATTTTTCCTGAAAAATGAAGATAACAATTAAAGCTCAAATGTGAGACTCAGGCTGCTTGTTAAAGTAAACATGTCTCCCTACCACCAAAGTTTGCAGATATTCCTTCAAAAGCTGAGTAAGAAGCATTAATGCCACCTATGACATTCTGCAATCATAATATGAAGATGAGGTCTCAAAAGACATGGATGTTTTCTTCTCCTAATCCAGTTTGGAATGCCCCTCATGGGAAATGATCTGAGATAAAGTTCTTCAAGTAATGAATCACCTTTTTCTTCCAGACTACAAACATCCTTCTGATACTTACATGTCACTTTTCTTCCTAGAGAGAAGCAGGGTCACTTTAATTGCTAATAAACTGATTTTGCACAGCAGATATTGTTCATAACACATCAAAAGAATACTTTCATTCAGGAAAATTTCTGTTTTAAGTAAAAAGCAAAAAAAAACTTGAAAGAAGTTAATATATTTTTTAAAAGACATCACACATAAATAAGTGGTACTTCGTTTTTTCTACATTCAGGCTTTTTGTAATTAATGATAAACTTCCTTTTTTTCTTGGAACATCTGAAGAAGTACACATCTATAAATTGAATAAATTCTGGTCAGATCCATAGTATAGTTTTCCTGCTTTCATTCTAGTATTTGTTTCATTGTTAAATATTTCTTAATATTTCTAATTCAGAACTCAGATATCTTTTCCTCCCCTGATAGCATGATGTCAATGAACAAATCTTTATCACTTGAAATCCTAAGGCTGAACCAGCTGTGACCGACTAATGGCACTTGTAACAAAATGTTACCATGTATTACAATATATACAATATATACTGCTCAAAAAAATAAAGGAAACACTTAAACAACACAATGTACTCTATTTAATAGTAGGATGTCTTATCTTGTGTACCCTTTATTTTTTGAGCAGTATATTTACAATAGATATGCTGCTGTTAGATTCCAAGCACCCATATTCAACTCATGGGGGGTCATGGGGGTCTGCAGGAGAGATCAGAATGTTCAGAAGATTTTTCTATTGCAACATCACACTTACCATCTTATAGATTCTGATTCTCTTGACTGAAAGTTGCATTTCTAACTAATACTTAACTTTGTGTAATGAAATGATTGTAGGAGAATTGCATACAGAGTTATAGGGGTGGAGTCAAGCATGTCATCAACTCAGAGTTGTTACATTCTCAAGTGGTCCAAGTCCAACCCCTCCTGAATTCCATTGACCTTTATCTGTGCCAATTTAGTGTTAAACTTTATTTGACTAGATTCTTATGTACATGCTTGAATAAATCTTCTATGCTGCTACCTAACAGATGATCCTTTGAGCCTGACAGTGATCAGTTGTTGTTGTTGTTGTTTAATTTCCCCAAACCATGAGATTCTCCTAACATACTTTCCTCTTTTTCCCCTGTGATTCTTTCAGAATTCCAGTTCTCTCAATACTCACTATCTGAATTCATCATTATGAGAAGTGATAGCAATATCACTGCAGTGAATTAGCTGGCAGAAAGTGATAATTACTGTCCTCAAGGAATAGTGCCTATTTTAAAACTTGTTTTCCTTCTGCTTTCTTCTTCAAACATCATTCATCTCATGTCCTTAGGGAACCTTTGCCCTGCCTACTCATCTTAAACTAGCCTTGGAAAAGAAAGCAATATTTTATACGGCCTTTTCTTTTCCAGTGACCTTTAAGGATTGACTATCCTTTAATCTTATGAAAGTGTGAGGGTATTAGGCCCTTGAAATGTTTGTGGTACTATTACTCATTCAAGGCTTATGTCTCTTTTTTTCCATCAACCATCCAGCACTTGAGACACAACAAGAGTTTAGGCCAGTGTTTTTCAAATCTGGCAATTTTCCTGCATGCTAGCTGGGAAATTGTGGTAGTTGAAGTCCACACATATTAAAGTTGCCAAGTTTGAAAAACACTGGTTTAGTGTTTCAGGCATTTGATTTTAACAAACATGGCTCTCTGGTATTCAAGAAATGCAAAAGCAAAACACAACAAAAACAAGTAACAAAAGGCATGAATTGAGATGAAGCTAAGCTTGCATATCATTTGATCATATCCAAACAAGGAACCAAAGAGGGAGAGATGTGAGGACTCCACATCCATAAAATTGATCATTACTTATAAAGCCCTTATGGCATGAGTTCCAGGTTACTTGAGGATGAGACTCTGATGGGATTGGCCCACCCCACCAGCACCAGCAGAGGGGGGATACTACAGATTCCCATCAACCAAGAAATTTTGGCTGGTGGTGTCTTGGAGAAGAGCCTTTGTCTTTTAGAATATCTTACTCCCTGGGTTGAGATCATTTTTCCCCCTTCAGATCCTCTGCAAGAGCCTTAAGACCTGACTCTGCCAGAGGGCTTAGGGCCCCAATAGAGATAAGGTAAGATAACCTTTATTGTCATTTTTTTTTAATTGTGGGCACAACGAAACACATTAAAAATGAAATTGATTGCCCGTTCTCAAAGTGAACACCTAAACATACTAAGTATAACATATAGATACTATATGCAACATATGTATAGACCTACACCCCTACATACACATAACACATAAATATTAAACACTGTCCATCTTGAATATATAATGGAAGGAGGAAGCTCAAGAGTCCACAAGGTTTATACTGTATGGAACAAAACTGTGGCTGAATCTGGATGTTCTGCTTCGGATACCACAGAGCCTCCTTCCAGAAGGTAACAAGGAAAACAGGTCATAGAGATGATGGGTAGTGTCCCAGACAATGCTATGGACCCTGCTTAAGCAACACTTCTGGGATATGTCCTGGAGGGGAGGGAGGGCATATCAATGATCTTTTCAGCCAACCTCACCACTTCTACTCATGCAACACCGAAAATGCAGGCGCTGCTTTGCCTGATGATCGGTGTCTTGCTGTTGAGCAACCAAGCCAGCCTACTTGTTAACTGCACACCTAGGAATTTGAACATCACACTGGAAGTGGTTGATTAATTAAGAGCCAATCCCCCCTCCCCATTTCATCCATCCTTCTCTTTCCCCCATCTTGTAACTATGATTTTACTTTGATGTACTTTCATTTTAACTCTGATGACTTTAATGTTTTTTACGCTGCAAGGCCACCCCCAAGTTGCTTTAAAACAAAATGGGTGACAAATAAAGAAAACAAAGTAATAAAGTTGGTGTAAGTCAGAGTTGTAGTTCTCTGCTCATACCAGAGGTTTTTAATTGTCTCTGAGTACATTCCTACAGGCCCAAAATACAGTACATTTCAAATCTCCCAATGCCTCCAAATATATACATTGCACCAGTGATGAAATAGGAACAGAACTAAGTGAGAAGAAATAATTTCAAAGCCAAAGGATTCTTATATAAAATAAATCATGAATAAGAGTCTTCTGATGGTTCAATAAGTAACAACTGTTGTAAATAAATTGTACACAAAGAACCTACTCGTAAATCTGATGGAAAAGTGCAGCTACTCAAAAAAATTGGAATGCAATCTTTCGAGAAAGCAGCATTAGCATTTATAATATAATCAGAACCCTCTTTGTTTTTTCTAACATGTTTGAAGGTCCAAATGAAAATCTAGTAGACACAAAGCTACTTGTTTTTATCGCAGTTGGAATAGCTTCTCCTCAGAAAGATGAAAATGGATAAATCATTAAAAGGTGCTATAAACTTTTGCAGCGACTGGCAAGTTAACTGAACAGTTAACTAATAGAATAAAAGCTGGAAGAGGTTGCTCATACATAAATGATGTCACCATTAAATAATAAAAATGCATTTCTTACATTAATAGGAAATTGGAATGCATTCATCCACCAGATTTTATGGCAGGCTTTAGGTTCATTTATTGAGACGAAGTTGGAGGTCTTACTGATCTTCTGAGTGGTATATGTTGCTCATTGTATATTTTTTTTCTGTTAGATTTTATACTCTCTCTCTCTCTTACTCTTTGAAATGAAATAATTATGTTAAAAAGGGGTTCAAGCTATTTTGTGAAGCATTTAGCCTATTGTAATATTTATGTAGAAATGAGGCATTTTTCTGAGCTGAAGGCATTGCCCTAATCACATGTTTGGACAAAACACACAATGAGATGTCCTACAATGTTCCTTATGAGCAGAGGGACATGCATCCAAGGTCACAGTCTTTAATGCTTCGTTGCATATTATTGCATCTCAACTCTTGGCGACTTTGTGAAGACATCCACAGAGTTTCCTTGCAACAGTACAACAGTGCTTTCCCAATGTCATCTTCCTTGATGCCTAGCCTCTAGACCTGGTATTCTCCAGAGGTCCTCTAAGCAGGTCTGACCCTGCTTAGCTTCCAAAAGGTCATCCAGCCTTATCACCAGCTGTACATACCTGAAACTAAATATAACTCAGGTGGTGCGCCTGTTGCGACCCTATCTGGACCGGGATGCCTTGCGTACAGTCACTCATGCGCTCGTGACCTCTCGTCTAGACTACTGTAATGCTCTCTACATGGGGCTGCCCTTGAAGTCCACTCGGAGGCTCCAACTGGTGCAGAATGCAGCTGCGTGAGTTGTGCTGGGAGTCTCCCGATACTCCCATGTTACACCTTTGCTCCGCGAGCTGCATTGGCTGCTGGTTGTCCTCCGGGTGAGATTCAAGGTGTTGGTAATGACTTACAAAGCCCTACATGGCATGGGTCCGGATTACCTATGGCAACACCTGCAGCCAGTGTCAACTTCCCTCCGTTCAGTGCACTCCCACAGAGAGGGCCTCCTCAGGGTGCCTCCGATCAAAGAATGTCGATTGGTGGCCCCCAGGGGGAGGGCGTTCTCTGTGGGCACGCCAGACCTGTGGAACCGCTTGCCGGTCGAGCTCCGGATGGCCCCCGACCTTCGCTCCTTCCGGCGCAATCTAAAAACTTATTTATTTGAACAATCTGACCTGGTTTGATGGGTTAGGGTTGGGGTTTTAATGTGTTTTTAATTACTGTTTTAAACTTGGGCATAATATTTAATTGTTTTTTAACTTTTGTATTTTGTCTTTATATTTATTGCCCTGTACACCGCCCTGAGTCCTTCGGGAGAAGGGCGGTATAAAAATATAATAAATAAATAAATAAATAAATAAATAAATAAATAAATAAATAAATAAATAAATAAATAAATAAATAGTAACTAGAACAGTGGGAAAGCTCTAAAGAAGAATAAAACAAGAAGCTCAATGTACAACATATCTATGAAAAACAAAAGATGCAAATGAGCAATGCAGGGGCAAAGAGGCAAAAATAGAAAGAGAAAATATTATCAGTTAAAGAACTCAAGATTAGGAAGCTGTCTTTGTATTTGCTATATTCTTGAAAAGGCGTGAATTGCTACCCAAAGGCATAGAACACAGCTCAGCATGCCAGTTACAGTGATGGTCTACTCAATACCTGGGCATGTTCCTCTTTGCCAGTATGATCTCCTATCAGCAGCCTGAGTTGGTCTATTAATGTCACATTGTCCCTATGTTGATCCATGACTATTTTTCCCATAAAGTTGAACAAAGAAATGAAGAAGCAATTTGAAAAGGACTGACATTCTTGAATTTTGATGGGGGGCGGGGAGAAACTCCATACCATGCCCGGCAAAACAAGCTCTGAAATGATTCTTGATGAAGGAATAACAAATGACCCCTCACAGGTTGCTTGTGCTAAGAAGTCTGACAAGAACAAAATGACTTCTTGTTCAAGTGTCAGCAGGGATTTTATCCAAATGTGGTGTTTTGTAGCATGATGTGCTATTTTAGGATATTTCTGCACTAGTCTTCATTTGATTCATTTCCTTCAGAACACCGTTCTAAATAGGATTTGCTCTATGCATTTATTACCAAGTTTAAAACTGTTCCAGGTCTGGAAAATGTATAAGTGTTCAACATGAACTAATCAGAAAATGGTCCTGAAACCAAAAGGCTGATTTTATGCATATTTGAATTCAATTCACTTTCTCAGATACAGCAGTTTTATAATCAAATAACCCAAATCTAAGTTCTCTTATTTTGATTCCAATAAAAAAAGAAGAAGAAGAAAGAAAGAAAGAGCCTGTAGGTTTCCTATAATGGCAGTGATCTTCCACCATTTTAGTAACAATGAAAATCAAACCCACCAGTAGTTCTAAAAGAAATGAATTTGTAAATTTTGCTGTAGCTGATCCACAGTGGATTCAGGGAGATAAAAATTAACTAGAACAGGGGTGTCAAACTCAATTTCATTGAGGGCCGCATCAACATTGCGGTTGCCCTCAGGGGGCTGGGTGGGTATGGCCTGGGTGGGCGTGGCCTACTGGGTGGGTGTGGCTAGAGTGCGTGTGGCCTACTGGGTGGGCGTGGCCAGCTCTACATCATTCGCATCAAGGGTGCCTATGGGGGCCTGGGCAGGAGTGGGACAGATCTGAGGGTCTCTGGCAGAAGGAGGGTCTCAGGCAGTTCCTGAGGCAGTTCCTGAGCCCGTTCCCTCACTGTTTCCAGGATGGCTTCGCGGGCCACATGAAACCACTTCGCGGGCCGGATCCGGTCCCCAGGCCTTGTGTTTGACATGTCTGAACTAGAAC
The DNA here is from genome assembly GCF_947247035.1 of Vipera ursinii. Taxonomy (NCBI): domain Eukaryota; kingdom Metazoa; phylum Chordata; class Lepidosauria; order Squamata; family Viperidae; genus Vipera; species Vipera ursinii. Next base: position 77,984,880 of record NC_139518.1, on the reverse strand, counting down.
AAAGCTGAGCTACTGTTTAGAACAGACAAAGGCTGATTAACAACAAAAGTGGCCTCAGTCCTTCAAAGAAAAATATTATAAACTCAGAATATCTATGCAGATTCTCAGTCACCCAGGTCACGGTTGTTCCAAAGGTGCTTTTTTCAAGAGGCAGCTGGACTTTCTCCTTTTTCTTGGAAGATGTTTTGCTTCTCATCCAAGGAGCCTCTTCAGCTCTTCAATTGCCTCTTGAAAAAGCACCTTTGGGATACACCCAGAATGCTTATACAAGTACTTAGCCTCAATGGTCCTTTCCCCACCATTGAGCCAAAGTGGTTTCCATTCCTCTTTGAGTCAGCAGAAACTTTTATCAACATGACATTTGCTATTCCTATTGTTGATCTCATTGCTGTCTCATTGCCATCGTCAGCCTGGTGCCTTGGTGGGTTCCTGCCATCAAAGGGAAGGGAGGGGAGAGGCATTTGGGGCACTTCGCACAATGATGGGATTCAGCGGGTTTGCACCAGTTTGGTAGAACTGGTAGCTAAATTTTGTTGAGTTTGGAGAACCAGCTGAATGCACACCACTTCCGGAAGTCCGTTCTATGCCTCAGAAGCCTGCAGGAGGCCTCCCTGCTGGAAGTGTGGAGATGCCACTTACAGAAGTCCGTTCTAGGCCTCAGAGGCCCAGGCCTGCATTCATGCAGAGAACCAGTTGTTCAGGGATTTGAATCCCACCATTGATTTCACACCTGTGTATCAAATGGTAGAAAATGAGGAGGGGGAACTGACAACAGAAGAAAATCAGAACACTATCCCTTCCCACCAACTAGTGACACCACCAAGGGCACAAATGAAAGTGAGAGTTCCAAAAACCAAAGGCAACTGAAGCCACCTTAAAAGGAGCCTTGGGGGAAGAGGAATGTTTCCAGAAACATAAAGATGCATGCACAACGAAAGATGGCTTAATGTGGGGGAAGCTAAAGTATACATCCTGAAAAGCCAGAGATTGTTAATTCTAGAGAAAAGCCATGACTCTAAAACTGCAAGGCATTTGGTCAAATGACAGTTTTGGTGGCCATCACTGAATAAGGACACTGAAGGGTATGTATCAAGCTGCCCAGTATGTGCCTCGACCAAAGGATAGCAAGGGAAAACACCATGGCTCCTTCAAACAATAGTGGAGCCTAGTGCTCCACGGAAAGAAATCTTCATGGACTTTATTGTAGAACTCCCTGACAGCTCAAGAAATATGGTGATCTGGTAATAATGGACCTCCAAACAAGTGCACTTTGTACCCTGCCAAAAGATCCCATATGCCTGTGCCTTGGCTAAGCTTTACATTCAACTTGTCTACAGACTGCATGGGGCTCTACAATGAATAATCTCCAATCGTGGAGTCCAATTCACCTCAAAGTTTTGGCAGGAGTTTCTGAAACTTTTGGGGACCTCCCAGAGACTAAGCTCCAGTCACCACCACCACACTAACGGGGGTATGAACAAGCCGATGGCGTTCTAGAGCAGTACCTCAGGTGTTATATAATCTACCAGAAAGTCAACAGGATGGAGTTTCTCCCATTTGCCAAAGTAGCATACAATAATTCCATCCGTAGCAGCACAGGCTTCATCCCATTCAAAGTGGCCACAGGTCAAGAGTTTGCCTCAATACTGGAATTACTTCCTCAATCACTTCTCTCAAAGTCTGGGTAATCCAACTACAAAACATCTGGCCAAGAGCTAGAAAATCTCTAGGAGAGGCAAGGAGTGGCCTATAAAAAGCAGGCAGACAAAAAATGCACAAAGCCTAAGGACTTTAACGATGAATATCAGAGTTGGAAGGGATCTTAGAGGTCTTCTAGTCCAAACCCCTGCTCAAGCAGGAGACCCTATACCATTTCAGACAAGTGGCTGTCCAGTATCTTCTTAAAAGCATCCAGTGATGAACCACCCACAACTTCTGAAGGCAAAACTGTTCCAGTGGGTTGATTATTCTCATTGTCAGGAAATTTCTCCATAGTTATAGGTTGGATTTTTCTTTGATTGGCTTTCATCCATTGTTTCTTGTCTGGCCTTAGGGCACTTTGGATTAGAGGTTGACACACACACCCTCTTCTTTGTGGCAGCCTCTCAGATATTGGAACACTGCTATCATGTCATCCCTGGTCCTTCTTGTCACTAGACTAACCATACCTAGTTCCTGCAACCGTTCTTCATTTGCTTTAGTCTCCAGGCCCCTAATCATCTTTGATGCTCTTCTCTGCACTTTTTCCAAAGTCTCAAGATTTGTATACTGAAACCTAAATTGGGATTCCACAGTTATCAACTGTGAGATTGTTTCCCCCTGCAGGATATTAAGCTCAGGCTGTACTAACTATCCTTCTTTTGAGTAGAAAAAGGAGTAGATAGCTTTCATTGATCTCATGACCATTGTTCTTGTTGATGCCATATGAGTTGTCCATGATAGTCTTTCAATAAATTGGATAACCCAGTGTTTAAATTACCTTGTCATATCTCTTTACCATCTAGTATTCATCTATATCTCTTTGGTCTTTTAACAATTACTATTGCCTGGATTTTGGTATAATTTATCTCTAGCATGCTTTCTTAAACTAAATGCCAAATCCTGTCAGGATTCTTCTCATTCCAATTAATGTTCTCAACATGAGTACCATGTCATCTGCTGTAAACTCTAATTATTCGTTTAACTTCTGCATTAGTTACTGGAGGCCATTTTAATGATGTTTTTAATATATCTATACCCATGAACTTTTGGTTTAATATTCTAATATCGTCACCTTTATTTTTAAAATAGGTTATCAAATCTTCAGATGAAACCTGTGCTTCTGTTATTAGTTTATTGCTCTCTGACCTTGAGAAACTAGTTTCCAGAATTTTGTATCATTATTTTGTTTACACGACTGTCTGAATTCTTGCCACTGACTTTCATAGTAATCTTATTTATTCCTCCTTGACAGTGCTTGATATTTTCAGTGTTTATCCTTCACTGCTTCTCCCAGTCCAATGGTATACCCTTCTTAATTTGTTTGATTAATCTAGCCAGTTCCTTTCTTTCATTTCTATTTGTGTGGTCAAATTACAAACTTCTGTCTTGCTTTATACCCCGGAGGTATAAAGTATCAAATGTGATATTTGCATTTTCCATTTTTGAATAAGTGTAACCCACTGTTATACCATTGTTGAATTGTATATAGCATTGCTTTTACAGTGATATATACATCATTTCTGATTCTTTATTGTACTTTCCATATTGTACCTCTCTTGTGCTACATTATTTTCACATATTCTCATTAAGACCTGGCTCTTCGAGCTCTCGGGCCCAGGCTGAGGAGTAATTTATTTTAATCGGGGTTTTAATTGCACAGGGTTAGTTTAATCTTTTTTAAATTGGTTTTAACTTTTGTATTGCTGGTTTTTTTAACTCCCTGTAAACCGCCCTGAGTCCTCAGGGAAAGGGCGGTATATAAATGTAATAAAATAAATTAAGTCCAGGCCAAGCGGTAAATAATCAATCTGATCTATGTATAATATCAAAACACTGTACTAATAAATCAGTGAAGGTAATATGAATATATAATCAATGATAGCTCCTCTGTGGCTGACTGATGTGAAAGAACCCTCAGATTGATCTCATTTTAAGCCATGAAAATGTACCACTTATAATTTATATATTAATTTAAGTAATTCTGACTCATGATTATCTGGGATCTTATCGTATGACCCAGAGATCATAATAAATAATTTCCAGATCAATTTCTTCTACTCTCTCATCAAGATCTTTTGCAATTAGGTTCATTAAGCTTTGTTTAAGTATACCCAATCTTTTGGTTCCTCTTGGCCCATTTATAAAAATTACTTTAACCACATAATGCCATGACATCGTTTCCCATCAACAAAATTCCTTGGAGAAAAATAATAGCATATTGTAGAAAATGGAAAAAAAATCATCTATGCAATTACCTGCTCAACCAACAATGTACCAGGATACACATTTAATTGTAGAGGTCTTCATGTTAGTTTTTTTTTTCCAACTCTGTTGATTAATCTCATTCTGGATTTGGATCTGTTGATTATTTTCTCTACTTCTCATTCAAAAGTTGTTGCGTTGGAGTATGACACATCAGCCGTCCTCTGGTCTTTTTTTCCTTTCATGTATTTGAAACATCCTGTGGCCTTTTCACTTGTTCTATTATGTTTAAAATTCCTTGAGTAGCTTCAATTTATTTTTAACTCCAGAGATATTTGATGTAAAGTTGTATGCTGCATCTGGGGCTTCCCTGAAGGACTTCAAGTTTGATTCAAGTAGTGGTTGTTTTGTTCTGTGGATATCTGCACTATTTATCTTCATTGTATCATCCATATCAACTGGCAGTAGAGTTGTAGTGCTCTATGAATCACTGGCTGTTCCAGATCATGTCCATTTGTACAACTCCCTTCATGATCATTAACAATGTTTACTGTACATTGCTGGCCACAACTCTTTCTTTTGATAACATGCATGTTATTTGGAAATTTATTTTTGCATTAATTAGGCTGTTCCATTCTTTCACTCTCCCTAGCTGGGTTGTAATATTCAAAATATCCACCTGTGATATGTATGCAACCTCAGTTTGCATTCTTTGCATTTTCAGCGCTAAAAGTCAATTATATCCAAATATTGCAACAAATGAACAAAGTACATTTTTCAATCATACTAGCTCTGCAAACTATTAGATTTGGGATAGTTAATAAATATCAGTTTGGTAGAGATCAACGGTAAATGCCAAGGTTTTTTTAAAAAATCTCAATATCTATTGGATAGTTCTTAAAAGAGGATATTTCAGTATGTCAGAGCATGCACAGTCTTATTGTGCTGAGGTAACCCAGGAGTAAATACAGTACACAGTTGTTTGCATTTAAGTGGTGGTTTATATTACACTATCTACAAATATACATTAGAAACAAGATACACACAAGTGGTCAATGAGCAAACTCCAATACACAACAGTTACAGCAGGAAATGGATGAGCGAAAAAGACTCCAGCAAGGCCTACCCTTTTATACTCAAGCTCTTAAAGGGATACAGACAACTGTTAAGTCATTCCTAACATTGCATCATTCATCTCACATTATACAAGCCAGTTAGCTTCTAAATGATTACCTTGACATGGCAGAATCAACTTGTATATTTATTCAATTCTGTGCATTTAGCATCTGCTTCTGCTTGGACGGGACTTACTTATTTCCTCTAAGTTCTTTGTATTCATTTTGTTTTGTGATATCTGCTTCTCTTTATTTTCCTTGTCTTTGTAACCCACCCAGAGAGTGCAGACAACATAGACTCATCCCCTACATACAGCGAGGCAGTGGGAGGAGCAAGGCCCAAAGAAGATAGAGGGGCTATTAAAGATCTGCTCCAACAGCTTCGGGATGCCACGCATGGCGACTAAATTTCTAACTTGGAATGTTAATGGGCTAAATTCACCACAGAAGAGAAAGAAAGTTTTTCAATATTTAAAACAATTCAAGATTGATGTTATATGTTTGCAAGAAACGCATATTAGGACTATGGACCAAAAGTATTTATCCAACTCAAGATTGGGTACGCAATTTGCTGCTTCTGCGTTGAATAAGAAAAATGGAGTGGTTGTTTATGTTAAAAGCGCTTTATCAGTGGAACTAATTGAAGCAGACAAGCATGGTAGATATGTTATGATAGATTTGCTGCTAGAAGGTAAAAAACGCTTTTAGTTGGATTATATGCTCCTAATCAACAGCAAACTGATTTTTTTAGCTTACTTCATACAAAGCTTACTCAACTGGATTACAAATCGTTTATTTTTATGGGGGATTGGAATGGTGTTTTGGATGTACAGATGGATAAGGCTGGTCTTTTTAAACGCTCACCGAGTCATGCCAGATTGACTAAATCTTTTTTTGAAATGAAGGATGATTTGGAACTGCGAGATATTTGGCGTGACACTCACCTGCATGAAAAGGATTATACTTTTTTTTCTGATAGACATCAATCTTTTTCCAGGATTGACTTTATTTTGTTGACTAACGACTTTTTTTCTAGGGTTAAGAAGGTAAAGATTTGTGCAAGAGCTATCTCTGACCATAGCCCAGTTTGGTTAGAGATCAATAAGGACAATAGAGATAGGCGCTCGTGTGGTGCGTAAATGAGAACTTGTTTAGAAATCAGAGAAATGTGGAAGAATGTAAACAGCGGATGAAGGATTTTTTTTGAAATTAATATGAATAAGGATACTTCTATGGACATGGTTTGGGATGCTAGCAAGGCATACATGAGAGGGGTGTTGATTTATATGAATAATAAACATAGACGTACTTTGGAAGCCAGAAGGAAAGAATTGGAGAATGAAATTAGGGAAAAAGAAAAGGCCTTGATCTTGAACCCATTGGATGTGAAGACTAAGGAGGTTATTAAGCTGTTAAGAGGACAATTTGATAAATTAATGGCTGATCAAGTGGCAACTAATTTGCGGTTTGCTAGGCATAACACTTTTTGCAACACCAATAAACCAGGTAGATGGCTAGCTTACAGACTAAGGAAGAAGCAAAGGGCTTCTAATATAGATAAAATTGAACATAAGGGAAAGGTTGTGTTTCAACAGGATTTTATCAAGGAAGCCTTTTTGGACTTTTATTCTAAATTATATGCTAAGGAGAAGATTAATGAAAAAGATATTGATGTATATTTGGATAATGCTAGCATCCCGGTTCTTACGCAGGTACAAAAAGAGGAGATTAACCAATTGATAACAGAAGAAGAAATTCTTACAGCAATTAAGGAATTGAAGTTGGATAAAGCGCCAGGTACAGATGGTTTGACTGCGGTCTACTACAAAAATTTACAAATGGAGTTGATAAAGCCGTTAAAGGAACTGTTTCAGATAATTCAGAGAGGGGGAAAGGTGCCTCCATCTTGGAGAACTGCTTTTATCTCTTTGATTCCGAAGGAAGACCAAGATGCTACTCAAGTAAAAAATTATAGACCGATATCGCTTTTAAATACAGATTACAAGATATTTGCTAAGGTGTTGGCTAATAGACTGATGAGGGTTCTGCAACAGGTGATTCATGGGGATCAAACTGGGTTTATTAGTGGCAGGCAAATGAAGAATAATGTGAGGCATATAGTTGATGTGTTAGAGTTTTTGGAAAGGAACAACCAGATCTCTGTGGCGCTAATCTTTTTAGATGCTGAAAAAGCCTTTGATCAATTGAATTGGCAATTTTTGATGAAAGTTTTAGATAAAATGAACTTTGGGGATAACTTTGTGCAACCAATTAGGGCATTATATCAAAAACAAACTGCCCGAATAATAGTTAACAATAGTTTGACTGAAGCTTGTAATATTGAGAAGGGCACAAGGCAAGGGTGTCCATTATCGCCTTTGTTATTTGTGTTAACATTGGAGATATTATTGATAAAAATACGGAATTCGGAAAGAATTAAGGGTATACAAATTAGAGATCAGGATTATAGATTGAGAGCGTTCGCAGATGATCTGGTTGTTACGGTGACCCAGCCGGAGAACTCTGTTGTGGACCTGATGGAGATAATAATGCAATATGGGAAGGTTTCTGGATTTAAAGTTAATGCACAAAAAACTAAAATTCTAGCCAAAAATATGACAGCATCGCAAAAGGCCCTTTTAGAAGAATTAACTGGATTTGAGACTGTTAAAAGGGTCAAATATTTGGGGGTGTTTTTGTCACCCTCTAATACAAAGTTGTGTAAAAATAACTATGAAAGATTATGGGGAAAAATTCAAAAAGAAATGGAAAGCTGGGAAAAATTGCAATTGTCTTTGTTGGGGCGAATCGCAGCAGTGAAAATGAATGTCCTGCCTAAATTTTTATTCTTATTCCAAATGATACCGGTTCTTAAGAAAGACTCTAATCTGGAGGAATGGCAACGAGGTATCAACAAATTTGTCTGGGCAGGGAAAAGGCCGCGAGTTAAACTTAAGATTATGCAGGATACTCGTGAAAGAGGTGGTCTTAAAATGCCCAATCTTAAATTATATTATGAAGCTGCTGCGTTAGCAGGAATAAGTGATTGGATTAATTTGACACAAGAGAGATTATTAAATCTTGAGGGCCACGACTTGTTGTTTGGTTGGCATGCATATTTGTTGTATGATAAGAAGGTAGATAATGTGTTTAAAGTGCATATTTTAAGACAGGCATTGTTGAGAGTCTGGAAGAAGTATAGACATAAGTTAGACTGTAAGATACCATTGTGGGCAATCCCAAAACACGCAATAGAAAATATAAATGTTGGTTTTAAACATGATGTGACTACGTATAAAGAGATTTTAAGTTTGGAAAGAAATGTTTGGTGTCTGAAACCGTACAGCCTCTTGCGAGATGAGAAGATTATTCAAACTTGGTTTCAGTATATTCAGCTACGGGCCAGGTGGAAAGAAGATCAGAAAACTGGCTTCACAATGACTGATGAAAATCTGATAAAGCAAATTAGAAATCAGGGTCCGGCACATATCAAACGGATATATCTTTTTTTTTTTTAATTGAAAAGTTTTAAAATACAATTTTCCTTTGAAAAACCCCCCTTCCCCCTCCCTCCTCCCCTCCCTACCTCCCCCCTATCTCCCCCCCTCCCCCTTTCCCTCCTCCCTCCCCTGCCTCCCCCCCCTCTACTTCCCCTCCTCCCCCCCTCCCCCCCCGACTTCCCAGAGCAAAATACAAGGTATATATCTAAAAAGCAATCATAAACAATCATATACTAACAATTATAAACTCTAAAATCCATCACTCTCTAGCTTATATAGAGTAAACCAATCCTTAACAATACTAAATATGTATAAAGAACTAAAATAAAAGAAAACTAGCATCATTCCCATCTATGTTCTATATCAAACGGATATATCTTGCATTGATAGAAATTGACTCAGAAACAGAGCTTGTTAAAGATTGTATGATAAAATGGGCCCAAAATATTCAAGAAGTTATTACAATGGACACGTGGGAAAAGATTTGGGTGAGGAATGTAAAATTTACACAAGCTCAAAACTTAAGAGAGAACTTTTATAAAATGTTTTATAGATGGCATTTAGATCCTAAAAAGCTTGCAAGTATGTACCCGAACTATCAGCCTAAATGTTGGAGGTGCGGTGATGAAGATGCAACATATTTTCATATATGGTGGACTTGTAAAAAGGTTAAGGCTTTTTGGATAAAAATTTGGTGGAACATGCAGAAGATCTTTAAGCAAAAGATAAAGTTTTGTCCGCAATTCTTTTTGTTGGGTATAATTACAGAAGCTACTGTTGTGGACACTAAGTTGATGTTAAATTTAATTACAGCAGCAAGACTTCTAATAGGTCAGTATTGGAAGAAGGAGGAATTGCCGACTATAGAGGAATGGACTTTAAAGGTTTCTGACCTGGCAGAAATGGCAAAGATCTCAGCTTATTTGAAAGATCACTCGCAAGAACACTATATTATGGAGTGGAAAAAATGGATTGAATATATCCAGAAGAAATATGGGACTAAAAAGTTTCACTTAGCATTTGAATGAATCTTCCTTTCTTTTTTTTTCTTTTTTTTCTTTTTATATGTAATATTAATATTGTTTGTAGTTATTTTATATGAGTTAGAGGGCGATAGATTTATGAGTTTATTGTTGTTAGCATTTGGATGTTTATGATTGTTTTCTGTTTTTATACCTTGTACTTAGCTCTGGGAAGTCGGGTGGGGGGAGAGGGGGGAGGGGTAGGGAGGGATAGGTAGGGGAGGGGGAGGGAGGGATTGTTAAAGATAAAATGTATTTTAAAACTTTTCAATAAAAAAAAAACATAGACTCATCCCCAACAGCCTGCACCTGTCTTCAACAGTGAAGGGAGACAGGGCAGAAAACATCCTGCAGGCAAGAAGGCTCCACACACATTTGCATTGCTCAGGTGCCCCTGAGGACACAGGTAAACCTCTAAGTGGCCTCAACGACTCTCTAAAAGAATGCAAATGTCCAGCTGTCTGCAAGGAGTATGTATCCTTCCATTGCTCACCATCCAGTCAGAGCTTGAAGAAGCTTCTCGGATGAGAACTGAAATGTCTTCAAAGAAAAAACAAGAAAGTTCAGTTGCCTCCTGAAAGAAACAACTTTGGGATAACCATGACCAGGATGACTGAGAATCTCCATGGACATTGAGTTAAGTGATAGTCTTGTTGATGGGGGAAAAAAAACCTGTGATCTTGGCCTGGCTTCCTCCATCCTTATAATATTCTGCCACTCCAATCTCTGCCTCTAATCTTAGTTGATGATAGGACCATTTTAAGTATTTAAATAATAACAGCACTCCTCCTCGTTATGTATGTTCTCAAATATTCTTTCATCCTCTTGTAGTAATTACTCTCACCTTTCTAACTGGCTGCCTGTATTATAATTGGGAGAGATAAAATAGGTATTGTCAGATAAGATGCTTGGAGTTGCATCTTTAATTTATGTTCCTTGTTATTGGCATATCATAACTCTGCAATAACTTAGCTTGTCACTGTCAGACCATATTTAATTGATGCTATGTGCTTCAGTTAAAAAAAAACTATCCAATGGTACAATCTTAAAAATTGTACCAGGAATACCTTTAGAATATTTGTAATTCAGCAATGTCCCAAAATATGTTTACACCTGAAAAACAATATTCATAGTTCTAAATATCACATGGATGAAAACAAACCAGAGCATACTTATCAAAGAGCCTTGGTGGAGCAGTGGGCTAATGCCTCCTTAAGTAACACCAGCTCCCTGCAATTAGTGCAGGTTCGCATCCCACCAGGCTCAAGGTTGACTCAGCCTTCCATCCTTCCAAGGTAGGTAAAATGAGGACCCAGATTGTTGGGGGCAATTAATCTGACTTTGTAATAATGCCGCTTGGGGTGTGTGTGAAAGCCCTAATAAGCAGGCATATACATAGAATGAAGGCTACTGCTAAGCTTGTAAGCCGCCCTGAGTCTTCGGGGAAGGGCGGGATATAAATGGATTTTTTTTTAAAAAGTAAATAATTAGTGTGAGTAATTTTAATGCATTCTTTTGGACGTGAATGGCTTGAAATAGCTAAACACAAAATTGCGTTTAATTTCTATGGCTCGGTAATTATTCTGCCTTTTTCAATAACTCAATGTTGCATTGGATTGTCCTTTCAAAACTCCATCATGGGAAATCCTCAAGAAATCCAAGACGGTGGGCAACACTGTGAAGTATAAAAGAAAAAGGGAAAAGATATTCTCTAATAAGGGCAATGCAAACTACTTCCAAAACATTTGCCAAGAAAACTTCATGGATATATCCACAGGGTCAGCAAGGAACCTTCTGGAGGTAATATATGAACTTTCAGTTTCACTTTTAGCAGTAAGGGGACTTTGTGAAGAAGCTTTGTGGAGATGCTTTACTGGAGCTTGCATTGAAGCAACTAGTCACTATCAGGGGTGTCAAACTCGCAACGTCACGTGATGTGTCGCGATACATTGTGACTTTTTTTCCATTGCTGCCAATGGGATGGGTGCGGTTTCTCCATGATGTATCCAGCCCACAGGCCGGCAGTTTGACACCCCGGCACTAGATGATTGACACCACTAGGGAGTTTAAGGAATATCCTGAGATGTAGTGAAAGTGGCAGGAAACACACTCATCCCTCCAGATTCTGATAAATGAATGTTTTGAGACTGACACTCTGAACCTGTGGCAGCCATTTTACTTTAGTGGGGTTTTTTTTATTCATATGATTTAACCTTCAATATTAAGGAAACCCAGAACCATAGTGAAGTAGGCCTCCCATGGCAGTCATTTTCTTCAAGTGTTCATAATATTCATTCAAAGCAAAGGTTTCCACAGACCAGTAAAACTGCTGATAGTTCTAATAGCAGATATTTTCAAATTCCACAAATCTTTCTTCAACATAAAAGCTTTAGTACAAAATATCATATACAGAAGAAAAGCAACCTCTATTATTCCAGAAATGCTTAACACTGCAGTCCTACAGTTACAGTACCTCAAAGTCAATTCAGTGTTTCAAGAATCATGTCTAGATAAACATATCATCTCCTCTGTTATAGCTTGCACAATGCAGTGAGTAACTGAATCTAGAAGCATGGAAATTAAAATCAAAACGTTGGATGAGAAATGCTATAGTATGAGCACAGCCAATGTTTGGTTTTACTATCATACTAAGCCATGCTATGATTTCTTTGTTTTAGTTTAGCGTAACCCCATCAGGGGTGGAATGTTTGGCAAACAATAATCAAAGACCTTAGCACACTGTATGTCAAAAACTTTCTCTTTGGTGCATGGAAAATAAAATTTTAGTATAATTTCAAGTGTTAATATGTTTAGGAATGGGCAAAATGGCCAATATTTGGGGGGGGGAGAGAATTCTGGTGAATAAATAAATTATTTTTCTGCATTGGTTTTCCTTTCTGCTTTTATGATCAACAGGTTACCGTAGATTTTATCATATATATCATGGTTCCTGGACTGAGGATTTTTTTCCTGATGTTTTCTGAGTGCTGCAACCTTATTTGTTCAAAAACCAGTAAGATGTGCTGCTGTTGACATGAAACAAGATCAAGGGATTAGTAAAGATGACTTTTTTCAGTTTCTTATAGCTCTGCAGTGCCATAATCCACTGCACTGAATGTAGCAACATAGCAAATGCAAATGTGACCTGTACAAAAATATCAGTCATCCGATCAATGTTCAGTTACAGTTTTGTGTGTGTGGGAAGGGTAAAGGAATTTGCTTCCCGCCCCCCTTTCTCAGTTCCTCTCTGCAAGCTTGCCATTCCTCTGGCATTTCATCTTACATTGGTTTCCTTGGGCAACAATCCTGCCAGGATTTACTGTTTAAAAGAAAGATAAACCAAACATTTGAATCAGTGGTGGGATTCAGCCAGTTTGCACCAGTTCAGCAGAACCGGTAGCTAATGTTTTGTTGCCCAGGCTCAGAATGGACTTCCAGAAGTGGCATCCACACAGAGAACTGGTTGTTCACATATTTGAATCCCACCAGTGATTTAAACCAAAATTCGGGAAACCTTTGGAAACTAAGAACTCCCTTCCTTCCTTCCTTCCTTCCTTCCTTCCTTCCTTCCTTCCTTCCTTCCTTCCTTCCTTCTTTCCATCCTTCCTTCCTTCCTGCAAAACTGGATCAAAGTTTATTCCTTGATCTGGTCTTTCACATTGGAAAAGATTTAAGAAACTACCTGCGTATTGCCTGGGGCAGGGCTTTTCAACCAGTGGTACAGGTACCACCTGTGGTACATTGGCACCTAGTAGGTGGTACGTGACCATCCTAGAACAGTGGTAGCGGGGGAGGGGAATGAGCTGAACCGGTGGCAGCACTGCACAAGCCTGAGTGAGAGACGGCTGGAGCTGCAGGGCTTTCAGGGCTCAGCGGAAGCGCCAGGATCAGCGCCAGGCTCCAGCTGGAGCTCGGCACTGATCCTGGCACTTCTGCTGAGCCCAGAAGAAGCATCGATCAGCTGGAATGTTGCAGCATCTCCAGGGTCTTGTGATTTACATTCAAATGCTTGGCAAGTGATTCATATTTAGGATGGTCACAGTGTCCCAGGGTCATGTGAAGTGACCAAAACCTGCTGCAACCACCCAGCAGATGTGGAGGGAATAAAAACCAAACACCCCTCCACCCCACCCACACTGCCAATCCTCAACAGAAATGCTCACAACAATGAAAACCTCGGACAGGAGGAAGAGCACCGCCGGGCAGGCAGGCAGGTGTCTTGCTCTGCTGTGGCTTGGGGGGCACTTTTTTCAGTGCCATTGTAACTTCGAACAGTCACTAAGCAAACTGTTGTAAGTCGAGGACTACCTGTACTTCATCACTTTTTTCCTTTTTTTTTTTTTTTGGTCATCACGTTTTTGACACCTTGCTAAGCGACTGGTGGTACTCGGATGTTGCCATAACCTAAAAGTGGTACAATGGGTGAAAAGGTTGAAAAGCCCTGGCCTATGGGGTGTGGACCTCTACATTCCAAAATTGGGATTTTATGGGGGGGGGAAAGATTATTCTTTACTGAGGAAACATTTAGATCCACTGAGGGTTGAGTTAAACTTTCAGGCATTTGAAAACAGGCTGAATGGGGGAAAATAATTTTATGAAGCCCCTCTTAATCATTTCAGTATTTCTGAGTTGAGCTCAAAACGTTCCAAATAGCTGGAATATGTTTAGGGACTAAGGTCTTTATTATTGCCAAAACCTGATTTTCTGTTTGCATGTGCTTTCTTTGCATCTCTGTGTATTTCTTTTCCTGCTACGGGGAAATTATTTAATTTTTCATAATAGCAACTAGAAATGGATGTATTTTTATAGTAAGTGCACTAACCTCAAGATTGTCTGAAGCCCTTGAATATTTAAGTAAAACACAGAAATTGATGGATGTTTATTTTCCGCACATTGCCAGTGTGAATAACAATAGATTTGATTTTTCAAGTACTTTAAAGTAGGTAGCACACTCAAGGATTTTTTTTAAAAAAAAAATCAGAATGATTAATCATCTTCAGGCTGTAAGAATATTGTGGGATCTCCACGATGCCTGGATGAAAAAGAATTTATTGTGAGCATTTGGCTTGGTTTCTTTACTGTTAAGAAAGTAAATATGCCTGCTCCATTTTTCCTTGAAATGGGATACCATTCAATGGTGGGACATCAAAATTCACTGGCACATCTCCAGTTATGTTATTGTTACATTTAAATCCCTCTCACATCACTTTGTAGCATCTTTCCCCAGTCAAACTGAATTCACCTCACAAAATCCCTTGTTTATGTGGGCTTTTTCCTTCCATATAACAAACTGTGCAACGCACGTAGGATTTCTTTTTAGTTCTGTCTTGTCTGAAAATGCCTCCCAAATAATTAATCTTTTGTTCTGTTCTATCTTCCTGTGATATTGGCAAGTGTTCATGATCAAATTCCTACAGGTGCTCTTGATAATCACAGGCATTCCAAATAAGCACTAGCATGATTTTTCCAGGATGCTCGTAATATAACACTTGCCCCCCCAAAATAAGCCCCAGTTAAGATTGTCAACCAGACAAATGCATTTAGTACTGTAAAAAGGTAAAGGTTCCCCCACACATGCATGCTAGTTGTTTCCAACTCTAGGGGCCGGTGCTCATCTCCATTTCAAAGCCGAAGAGCCAGCGCTTGTCCGAGGACATCTCCATGGTCATGTAGCCGACATGACTAGACTCCAAAGGCGCACAGAATACTGTTACCTTCCCACCATAGTGGTCCCTATTTTTCTACTTGCATTTTTATGTGCTTTCGAACTGCTAGGTTGGCAGAAACTGGGACGAGTAACAGGCACTCACTCTGTTATGCGGCACTCAGGATTCGACCCGCCAAACTGCCAACCATCTGATCGACAAGCTCAGCATCCTAACCCACTGAGCCACTGCGTCCCTTTTAGTACTGTATTTCCCTGGAAATAAGATCTAACCAGAAAATAAACTCTAATGCGTCTTTTGGAGCAAAAATTAATATAAGACCCGGTCTTATTTTCAGGGGAAACATGGTAAGACTACCAAAGTGGATATTTTACCCAAGACTCTCTCTGATGACAATCCAGCAAGTTCAATACTTAAGAGAAAATCTATAACTCTTAAACAGAAATTAAATGGATCAATATTACAAAAAACAATTCATTGTGGAGAATTATAAAAAGAAATTAACTGATTTTTTTATCATACTTAACTAAGGATTATTTGGGATACTAGCAAGGCTGTAATGAAAAGTTATTTTATTCAACATAACTCTGAACTGAAAAAGGAAATTAAAAGGAAACAAGCTGAATTATAAAAAGCGCCAACAGATTCTGCTAGTTCATATCAAATTAAACTCCTATGTCCACAAGTATCTATGCTGACTGTATGAGAAAAATAGAGATTAAATTAAAATATGCAAAGCAGAAAAATATTGCAAAGTAATATTCTTTATTGCCAGAAGGACAAAATTTAACTACTGAATAATGACTATAAAATGTTTACATCAATATTTGCTGATAGATCAAAGAAGATTTTACAGGATTTTATTCATGATGATCAATGTGCGTTCTTACCTAAAACAGGGGTCCCCAACCCCCAGGCCCACTACTGGGCCATGGCCTATTCAGAACTTGCAGTCGAGCCATGAATGTGTACACTAGCCCGCCACTCACCCACACAAACACACCAACCCACCACTCTCATGGTCCAGTTCCCCTCTCCCCCAGCCAGGCTGCCAAGCTGCAGAGGTTAGGGCCACTGACCTAAATGACAATTAAGAGTTTGCCTTTAAAAAAGAGAGTTTTTTTTAAATTGAGGAAATGATCTAGGATTGGTTTTAAAAAGCCTCAGAATGGTATGAATATTTAATGTCAGGCCCTAAACCAAGAATGTGATAGAGTGATTCTTCCAAGCTGATTTCTTTATTGTTTCACATCTATAGACAAAATCTTGCCAGGCTGAGCACTCTATCTGCACCCGCAATATACTCTGAACTATTAGGGAGGTACTGTCTTCATCCTCTTTCTCTGACACATAGTATCTGGTCTGAATTGCCTCTTCAGTTAATGGCAAAAATATATTTCTAATTTTGTAAGGCAAGGTAAAAAAACCCAAGCATAAACTTTTTTAAAAGAAGAGGTAAAGGTAAAGGTTCCCCCGCACATGCATGCTAGTCGTTTCCAACTCTAGGGGCCGCTGCTCATCTCCGTTTCAAAGCCGAAGAGCCAGTGCTTGTCCGAGGACGTCTCCGTGATCATGTGGCCGGCATGACTAGATGCCAAAGGCGCACATAACGCTGTTACCTTCCCACCGCAGTGGTCCCTATTTTTCTACTTGCATTTTTACGTGCTTTCGAACAGCTAGGTTGGCAGAAGCTGGGACAAGTAACAGGTGCTCACTCTGTTATGTGGCACTTGGGATTTGACCCACCAAACTGCTAACCATCTGATCGACAAGCTCAGTATACTAACCCACTGAGCCACCGCGTCCCTTTTTAAAAGAAGAACCTAACTTCAAATCAAGGGAACAACTGGAAATGGAAGGTCATACTTTTCAATGGTTTGCTTATCTTCAGTTGAAAAGAAAGATTTTAAATTGAATAAGAATAGTTTGGATTTTACAAATGAGATAACTGACTTTGAGTTGGATTTCAGCACTAATGATGAGCCTGTTACTGCTAAGATGTGTAAGCTGTAAGATGTGTAAGAGCCAGCGCTTGTCCGAGGACGTTTCTGTGGTCATGTGGCCGGCATGACTAGACTCCAAAGGCGCACGGAACGCTGTTACCTTCCCACTGTAGTGGTCCCTATTTTTCTACTTGCATTTTTACGTGCTTTCGAACTGCTAGGTTGGCAGAAGCTGGGACGAGTAACAGGCGCTCACTCTGTTTCGCGGCACTCGGGATTTGACCCGCCAAACTGCCGACCTTCTGATCGACAGAATGTAGTATTGCAGGCTAATTCTGCCCACTGCCAGCAGCTCGGTGCTCACTGGCTCAAGTTGACTCAGCCTTCCATCCTTGGTAAAATGAAGAGCTAGATTGTTGGGGGCAATATGCCGACTCTGTAAACTGCTTATAGAGGGCTGTAAGGCACTGTGAAGAAGTATATAAGTCTAAGTGCTATTGCTATTGCTATTTTAGAGGAAATGTTTAATGTATTTTATATTTGTATCTGTACTTAAGAAAGTTGGAAGTTTTTCTTTCCCTCCCTTTCCCTCTTTTTCTTCTTTTTCTTTCTTTTTGCACTCCTGGTTTTGCCTTTTCTTTAAGTCCTCTCTTCCCTAACCCCTCTTTTTTTGCTTTTTTATATTTTATCCTTGCCTGATACCTAATACAAATTTTGAAACTAGTAAAGGATGGCTGTAAGTTAATAGGTGTTAAGCAAGTACAGCAAATTACATACCCAATTTAGAATTCAGAATGTATAGTAATTGCTATGTAAGGGGGAATTGAAAATACTGTTTTAAGTGCCACCTCCTACTTCTCTTTATGATCACTAAATCTTTGGAATCAGAACTTTAAAACACAGCAACTACAATCTACTGAGAGCCTTGATGACCAAACTTTGATCTCAACTTTAAAACCTACAATCCAACAAATCACAGAAGCTGAAGAAAGCAATATTAAAATGGAGGATGCCAAAGACCCTCAAATACAGTACATTAAGACTCTAACCAACCAAACAAAAATTACAACATTAGACATGACCTCTTATCTAAGCCAGATGGATTTGAAAGGAGAAGAAGATCAGATTGAATTAATGACAACTGTACTATGCCAAACAAGGAGATTGGACTTATTAGACTGAAAATTTAATGACTATAAAGGGGTCATTTTCTTTCAAAAATTGATAATTGGATGGTCTCCCTGGATTCAAACAATGTGTGTAGGAAGAAAGGGAGACACATTTAACAAGTTAAAGGCAATGATATGGAAGCCTGCCTGGCACAAGAAGAAAGCCAGAGTTAGATTTAAAAAAATGATTTATTGCTTTTGTTGTTGTTGCTGTTGTAAATGTGGGGATTGGCAATAATAAAGCTCAAATGGGCCAAGGGGAACTGTTACAAGAAGTAAACTGATTTTATATTTAGGATTTAGATTTTTAAGGGAATGAAAATTAGCCACAAACAATAAAACATATTTTGTCAATTATAGATCAACTGTAAGGATGATAAATAGAATATGTATGCATTTTAGATAGGGAAACTATTATATAATGAAATAGATTAGTTATTAGAATATAACTTTGAATTATATTATAGATTTTGCAATGACATAATAAAAGACAGTATTTTAACAATTAATGAAATGTTAAGAGGATAAATGGAATATACTTGTTGCAATGATAGAGCTTAACTTTTTTTCTCTCTTTTTATGGCTTAAGGGGAATTTTTAAAAGATATACACTGATTTATACTTAATTTTTAGACTTCTAAGGGAAAAGAAAGCTACTTGTTAGAACTGATTTATACTATTAAGATGTTAAACAGAACAAACGGGTATAAAATAAGAATGTATTGAAATGAACAATGTATCTATTTTGGACAGGATAGTTACTATATATTGAAATGGGGAAATGTGGGCTACCCAAAAACTAAGTTTTGATTTATATATTATAGGCTATTTTGGAACATCTTATTGCAATTAGGTAAAACTCAAAAACAGGACATGGATATGTATAAGTGAAAATACTTTGAAAATTGTTTTAATTGATTGTATTACAACTAGAAATGTATTAATGTGATTAATTTGACTATGTTATTATAACTAAGAGAATTGGAGAGGGAATTTTTGTTGATGTAATTTGAGCTATTTACAAATGATTTTGTTATTCAATATTGTTTACTTTTAACTACCCAATCACCGTATTGCTTCATAAAGATCTGGAAGTAAAATTTAAAAAATTAATAAAACTTGTATTAAAAAAAAGAACTGTTGATTTGATTAAGCAGGCATTTTGGCGGTCTCCCTGTCACATAAGCACCAGGAGGAGAGTAGATGCCAAACAATCTTCGATATGCTGATGATAATAAAACTCTTCTCTCAGAAACCAAAGAAGGCCTGGAACATCTGATCAAGAAAAGCAGAGAAGACAATGAGATTTTTGGTTTCTTTCTGAACGTCAAAAAGACCAAGCTGATGACCAATGGAAACATCAAAATAGAAATTGACAGTGAAGACATAGAATGCATGGGGGGAAAATCACTTTCCCTAGCTTAAACCAGTGAATGCAACCCAGAAAAACAAAACGAAAACAAAGATTGCACTAGGTTGCACAGCAATTATGAACATGAGTCAAGTAGGGAAAAGTGAGGACATCAATCTGGCAACCAGATGTAAGTTAATCCACTCTGTTGTGTTCCCCATAGCTAACAATGGTTGTGAAAGTTGGGCCTTAAATAAGCAAGACAGGAAGAAAATCGAGTCATTTAAGCTGTGGTGAATGCTGTGGTCATAAAGGGAATGCTGTGGTTGTAATGCTGGTTCCTGGCAAATAAAAAAAATGTAAATCATGTGACTGCAGAATGTTGCAGTCATCCATAAAAGCAAACCGGTTGCCAAGCATCCGGATGCAGTCATGTGACCCTGGGAGAGGATGTGCTGCCTTAGGAACTCTGGAATTGGTTTGTAAAATACCTTTGGGGGAGTTTTTCATAACTTCAAACAGGCATTAAAGAACCAGTCATTAACTTGCAGTACACCATGAAAAATGAACCACTTTGAGAAGATGACATTATGTTTTACCCGTTTTCTAGTTATTCATTGCACAAGGGCATAACGGGTAGCATTGTTGGCCTCATCAGTGACTTGGAGCGACATCAATAGCTCTCAGGAATTCCACGCTCAAAAGTCATCTTATTTACATAAAATTGATTGAAATGAATGAGCCAACGTATAATATATAAGCCAACACCGAGAATTTGCCCCACACTGTCAAAGACTAATGCTAGGCAAAACCTGGCCAGAAAAATCCCATTTGTTGGTTAACTGAAAAGGCAAAATAAATAAATGAATGAATAAAAGCTCAATTGCAACAAGATAATTAGGAAGTGAGTGAACAATTCAAATGGCTATCAAATTGAAGGAGCCAAAAAAAGGTAAATTCCATACATATATTCAGATCCATATTCCAGACATTTTTGGAAACCATATTGGAAATGTATTTTCCTTCATTTACATTTCATAAAACACCTGCATTAAATCACATTTTCTTCTTTCCTGTACATTAGATTAAATGAAATTTTAGCAGCTAAACTATGGTGAAAAATAAAGCTTCAGTTCAAAAGTAGAAAGCCGTTGTAAATAAAGGTTTGTGTTTCAGTTCTGAAAATATAATTACAGGGTACCTTTTTGGACATGTTGTTGTTTGTCAAATCAATTAGCCTCCTTTGGGGACAAAAAAAATCCTATTAGTTCAAAATCCAGGATTTTTTTTCTTTAGTTAATACATCCACAGTACATCTGTTGCTTTGTTGAATGCGTCAGTCATATGTAAAGGGGAATGTTGATGTTACAGCTGCAGTACCAGAAGCATAAAACTATGTTGCTACATCTAATGAAGCATCTGGTCATTGGCAAACAGAGCACAGCCCATTCACTAGGGGTGAACAAATCTGTCATTTTCTACTTTTTGTCATTTTCTCCTTTTTGCTGACCAAAAATCTGATTCAGTCTCATTTGCTTATTACTTTGTGAATTGAGATAAAAAATATGCATGCACATGTTCATACATTTCGATAGATGATAGATAGATAGATAGATAGATAGATAGATAGATAGATAGATAGATAGATGACAGATAGATAGATAGATGACAGATAGATAGATAGATAGATAGATAGATAGATAGATAGATAGATAGATGCATAAATGTTTGTGTGTGTGTGTGTGTGTGTGTGTGTGTGTGTGTGTGTGTACACACATACATACATTATACTGTATATGTGTGGGATGTTATACTAAAAACTAGTTTTGGATTCGTTTAGGGTGGTGGTGGTTATGGTACCCAGAGCAGAAAATATTTTTTTTTATTTTAATCCCATTTATATCCTGCCCTTCTCCGAAGTCTCAGGGTGGCTTACAATCTAAGAAGCACAAATCAATGTGCTTAGCAATAGCCTTCATTCTATGTATATGCCTGCTTATTAGGGCTTTTGCCCCGCCCCCCCTCAAGCGGCATTATTACAAAGTCAGCTTATTGCCCCCAACAATCTGGGTCCTCATTTTACCTACCTAGGAAGGATGGAAGGCTGAGTCAACCTTGAGCCTGGTGGGATGCGAACCTGCAATAATTGCAGGCAGCTGGTGTTACTTAAGGAGGCATTAGCCCACTGCTCCACCAAGGCTACCTGTTCTTACCATTAAAACAATACCTGATGCTGGTGGTGGGCACACAGTTTGGAAGCTTGGGAGAAGTTCAGTCAGAATGCAAAAGGCTTCCTGAGATTCAAGGTGGATTTTTATGCTTTGAACCAGGTCTGCTTTGCATCAGGAATTTTCATCTCTCTGGGGACAAAAATCCCCAGCTCTTCTCCCCAAGAGAATCCAGAACCAGTTCTAAGTGATATAGATGTTTGGTGGGTCTAGTCTAGTGAAAAGAAGAATTAGGGGTGACATGATACTAGTGTTCCAATATTTGAGGAACGGCCACAAAGAAGAGGGAGTCAACCTATTATCCAAAGCACCGGAAGGCAAAACAAGGAGCAACAGATAGAAACTGAACAAAGAGAGAAGCAACCTAGAACTAAGGAGAAATTTCCTGACAATTAGGACAATCAACCAGTGGAACAGTTTGCCTTCAAAAGTTATGGGTGCTCCAATACAGGAGGTTTTAAGAAGGGACTGGACAATCATTTGTCTAAAATGGTATAGGGTCTCCTTTTTGAGCAGGGGGATAGACTGTAAGACCTCCAAGTTCCCTTCTGTATTCTACTCTGTATTCTCTACACAGAAAATTCCACCCTGGATATCATATTGGCCTCCATTTTGGATTTGGATTGAAGTTTTCCTGATACTCTGGAACTGTACATCTACTGTTAATATCTGAAATTTTCTTCCTGGGAATCTTGAAATCAACTGAGGAAAAGAGAATCTACAAGTAGTTGTAAGCATAAAGTTACTCCCAAGTTCTTCTCAGCTTCCCTTTAAGCATTCAAAGTTAACTTTTCTCGAACCTCCACCCAAACCTCTCACTTACTGGTGGGATCAGGAACTTTCCTCTTTGGAGAAGCAAAATTGGCCTTTCCCCAAATGCAAATCTAGAATCTGAATCTAGAACATATTTGGTTGGGTTTCCCCCCCCCAATGTAACTGTAGAGAAAACGTAAGTAATTACCTGTTCTTACCATTAAAACAAAAGCAATAGGAAAGATTCAAATTTGTATACAACTTTCCGAAGCTAATAAAGAGCCGTACCACGAGATGGACCAATGCTTCTAAAAGATAATAGCTGTATAGTGTAGGAAAAAAATGGCATACAACATTAATATTTTTTTAAAAAAAAATGGGACAGGACAAAAGCTTTTCACAACAGATGAAGTACTATATACTAAAATAACTATTTGTTGTTTTGCATTTTATTTCTTCCATTGTGTAAGAAATGTTGTTTTCAGCTGGAATGTTTATTCTTTAAACTGCCTTCCAATTTGCATTTGATTTACAGGAGGCTATTAAACTCCCCTGAAGATAAGTGAACAAAACATTTCTCTGTTGGAAAAGCCATCCTTCTCCAATCAGAGATTACCTTTTTGATGAATGTGTAAATCAGTAATAGACAAATACATTTATTCTTATTTGAACCATGGCACTGAAGCTTTCAGAATTAGCTGAAATGCATGTTCTCATTCTTAGTCTTCAATCTTTAAAAGTCCCACAATAGGAATTGTCAATAAGTTCTTGTTGCCACCTCTTATGTTCCAGAAGCAAGTCTAAAAGCCTTCCCATGTTCTGATGTACGTGTTCCCCTACCAAAAGAAATGAAACAAGATTGCACTATTGCCCGACTATTATTCAGCCTCTAGATTAATTTCATGGTTGATTAAATGGGGGGAACAAAATCCACCTACTGAATATTCTAAACAGATTTATCATAGTTTCTCTGTAGGCAGATGACACAGTGATTTCATCACAATTGTGAAATAGGCCCGAAGAGAATTCTTCTGGGTTTTTTTTAACATCTTTTGCAAGCCCCAATTAAATGAAGATGATGGGGGTTTTAGAAGGGCCTTAAAGACCAAAGAGGATTATGAATGGGCAGTTGTTTGAACATTGGAACTATTTCAGGATGATATTATGATTATGATTATGATTATGATTATGATTATGATTATGATTATGATTATGATTATGATTATGATTATGATTATGATTATGATTGATTATGATTATGATTATGTAATAATAACATGTAACACTTCTACTCCGTGAGCTGCATTGGCTTCCGGTTGCCCTCTGGGTGAGATTCAAGGTGCTGGTGATGACCTATAAAGCCCTAAATGGCTTGGGTCCGGGATATCTGAGGGAACACCTGCTGCCGGCATCAAGCTCCCTTCGTCCTGTGTGCTCCCACATGGAGGGTCTTCTCAGGGTACCGCTGGTAAAAGATTACCGGCAGACAATACCCAGGGGGAGGGCCTTCTCTGTGTGTGCACCGGCCCTTTGGAACCAGCTACCTGTAGAGCTTAGGACTGCCCCTGACCTCCACTCATTCCGCCGGGACCTGAAGACCTGGCTCTTCGAGCTTTCTGGCCTGGACTGAGAATATTAAGTGGGGTTTTAATTGTATCTTAATTGTTATTGGGGGTTTTAGTTTCAAGGTTAGTTTAATTATTTTAATTGTTTTTAATCTATGTAATTTGTTGTACTGTTTTAAAAAACCTTGTGAACCGCCCTGAGTCCTACGGGAGAAGGGCAGTATATAAGTTTAATAAAATAAATAAATAAATAAATAAATTATTATTATTAAACTTTTATTCATAAAACATGAAACTCAGTCAACTGAACACTCAAATTGACTGGCACTAACAGTGATTTTGAAAATATCTATGAATTTTGTTTTTCCCATACCATAGAAACGCGTGCCATCCCAACTGTAAATCGTGTATCTCCAAACATAACAACCTTTTATTCCTAAGCATTATCCATTCTTTCACCCATGTCAGTACAGATGCTTGATACCAACTTATTTAGAATTTTCTTTGATGCAACTTATTCTAATCCTGTTACAAAACTTTATGTAATTCTAGCCAACCATAAAGTTGTTTGTTTCTCACATGTTTCCCTGGAGTTTCATCTGGTGAATTTATCCAGTAATCATGCATACAACAAATACTTTCCAACAATGTGCAATCTATTAACACATACATAAGAATCATATTGTACAGCTGAATGCTTTTAAGCAAATCAGCATTGACTTAATTTGGTCATACAGAATAGATATTAAAACATATTTGAAAGAATAAGAAACATGACAAAATGCCATCAGCAGAAATTACAACTAGCAAATGGAAAGCTACATGCAGGCATGAAGCAGGCTGGAAGTGAATAAACTTGAGTGGGACCAAGCAAGCAGCACCAAAGGAGGCTGATTAAGTCAAACTAAGGTAACAAAACACTTAGGAATTTAGGGAAAATTGCAAATGGATTTGATAAAGGGAGAACTAGGGTTAGAGAAGTTACAGAAGTTGTGAAGCCTTTCCTTTGGTTGATAGATTAAGACTCAGGCTGAAATAAACCAAAGTAAAGCTTCCAACGAATTTGATATATCTAGTCCAGTGAAGAGAAGGAGTAGGGAAGACATGATAGCAGTACCACAAAGATGAGGGGGTCAAACTATTTTCCAAAGCACCAGAAGGCAACACAAGAAACAATAGATGGAAACTACCATAATCAAGGAGAGAACGTAGAACTAAGAAGACATTTCCTGATGGTGAGAACAATTAAACAGTGCAACGACTTGCCTCCAAAAGATGTGGGTGCTGCATCACTGGAGGCTTTCAAGAAGAGACTAGATAGAATTTGTCTGAAATGGTATAAGGCAGGGCTTTTCAACCAGTGGTACAGGTACCACCTGTGGTACATTGGCACCTGGCAGGTGGTATGCGACCATCCTAGAAAAGAGGTAGCGAGGGAGGGGAATGAGCTGAACCAGTGGCAGCACCGCACAAGCCTGAGCAAGAGATGGCTTGAGCTACAGGGCTGTCAGGGCTCAGTGGAAGCACCAGGATCAGCGCCAGGCTCCAACTGGAGCTCGGCACTGATCCTGGTGCTTCTGAGCCCAGAAGAAGTGCCGATCAGCTGGAAAGTTGCAGCATCTCCAGGGACTTGTGATTTACATTCAGATGCTTGGCAACGGATTCATATTTATGATGATCACAGTGTCCCAGGGTCATGTGAAGTGACCAAAACCTGCTGAAACCACCCAGCAGAGGGTGGGGAATAAAAACACCCCCACCCCTGCTGCCAATCCTCAACAGAAATACTCACAACAATGAAAATCTCAGACAGGAGGAAGAGCACCACCAGGTGGGGAGGCAGGTGTCTTGCTCTGCTGTGGCTTTGGGGGCACTTTATTCAGTGCCATAACTTCAAACAGTCACTAAGCGAACTGTTGTAAGTCGAGGACTACCTGTACTTCATCACTTTTTTCCTTTTTTGGGGTGGGTCATCAAGTTTTTGTCACCTTGCTAGGTGACTGGTGGTACTTGGATGTTGCCATATCCTAAAAGTGGTACAATGGGTGAAAAGGTTGAAAAGCCCTGGTATAAGGTCTACTGCTCAAGCAGAAGGTTGGACTGGATGACCACCAAGGTCCCTTCAAACTCTGCTATTCTATGTTCTATGGCAGGGGTGTCAAACTACTGGCCTGTGGGCTGGACACATCACCGAAAAAACCACGCCAACCCCATTGCCGGCAATGGCAAAAAAGCTCTGATACGTTGTGTGATGTCACATGACATCGTGAGTTTGACATGTCTGTTCTATGGTGTAGTGGTTAAGATACCAGGCACCTTCTGAACAAACACTTTCTCTATGGTATACTTTTCAAAGCTCTGGTGCTTGAGACTTCATATTCTGTCTAACAAAATACACACCAATGAAATGACAGAGCTTGTAAAAGAGCTATGCTATCCTCTTAATGTTCTGCATATAAGTATAGGAAAACTCTGCTGGGTCAAGCAACAGCATTTAGCATAGTCTGTCAAACATTGGCTAGTTTTGGAGATTCTTAAGTTTATTCTTATTGTCCAGCAGCTGTGATTTAAGATAAGTTGCTTGTGATTCAGGAGAAAATATTAAGTATTAATAGTCTCCCTATTAAGAGTAGCAAGCACTAATAGCCCACTTCTGCTTAAATAGATCTATGTGGGGAAGCCAAAAAGAAAGTCTCTTTCTTTCTCTCTCTCTCTCTCTCTCTCTCTCTCTCTCTCTCTCTCTCTCTCTTTCTCCCTCCATCCCTCCCTTCCTCCCTGTGTATATAAAACCATTCCCTAAAAGAAAAAGGCCTTGATTACCATCAAAGCAACACTGAGTTAATAAAGATAAAAGTAAAGGTTCCCTCGCACATGCGTGCTAGTCGTTTCCGACTCTAGGGGCCGGTGCTCATCTCCGTTTCAAAGCTGAAGAGCCAGCGCTTGTCCGAGGACGTCTCCGTGGTCATGTGGCCAGCATGACTAGACGCCAAAGGCGCACGGAATGCTGTTACCTTCCCACCGTAGTGGTCCCTATTTTTCTACTTGCATTTTTACGTGCTTTCAAACTGCTGGGTTGGCAGAAGCTGGGATGAGTAACAGGCGCTCACTCTGTTACGTGGCACTCGGGATTCGACCCGCCAAACTGCCGACCTTCTGATTGACAAGCTCAGCATCCTAATCCACTGAGCCACCACGTCCCTACTGAGTTAATAGCCATGCTCTATTTGTTGAAAGCTAGATAGACAAAACTGCCACACATTTACTTTCTAAATATCCATTATTAGGAAAAATGTTTTCAATACCTTCTACTCAAGTCCCCATCTTGGTTTTCCCTAGTCCTGAACAGTGACCCTGTTCCTGGATCACAACATTTATTTCATTGACCTACAAACCTTGGTTTCCTTGTTAACAGTGTTGCAAGATTAATACTTTCAGCCAGCCCTACCAAAAAGATAATAAGACAAGAATTGATGGATAAATTGATAAATTACTAATTAAAGTATGTGCAATCAAGTAAGCATTGACTGTTATCAACCACATAGATAGATTTTCTCCATGTTGATCTGTTCTAACTCGATTCTTCAGGTCTTCCCACACTGATTTCATCACCACTATAATGGAGTCCACCATATGGCTTCTTCTGTTCTTCTCTTTCCTTCCATCTTTCCCAGCATTTGAGCTTTCTTGAAGAGAGCCTTTGCATAATGTGGCTGAAGTAGGATCATGTGTGCCTCGAGTGAGAAATGTGGGTTGATTTGTCCAAGGACACATTTGGATGTTTTCTTGGCTAACCCTATTCTCAAGAGTCTTTTCAGGAGGAGGATATTCTCAGAAGGATCGGTTGAGAAGGGGCTGAAATTTGGAGTAATAAAAATTCATTCAAGTTTGAAAGTTTATTTTTCCAGGAATCACTTGGGTCCTCCTCTAATGAGCTTCAATAAGATGAAATGTCTCGGTGTTGCCGTCGGGAGTGCTAAAGAAGTAAGCCAAAAATGAAGATCAATTAGTGCTTCCTTTGCATAGAAGAATAATATAGCCTTCCTTTTATAGTCATAATTTGAATCCATAGGGTAGAGAGACTCTTAACAAACACCCTGAGAAACTGACAATGAAACTGTTCCTAGGACAGTAGTAAACTAATACTGAGCAAATATTTACTCCATCAGCTTGCTGGAGTTTTCCATATATTTGAATGAAGGTCTGAAAATTATTATACAAGCAAGGTAACCCTGTATATCCATAGACAGTCAATCGGAAAGAACAGTCAGCCATTATTGGGAAAGGCATCATGAATCACTCAAGATAAATAATTTGCTTGATTATAACCCAGTTCTCTCACCACAGGGAGGGTAAAAAACACACAGAAGTATTTTTCTTTGAGTTCACATTGTTAGGTGGTGCTAAAAGAACCAGCAAATATAAAGAGCATTAACCTCCAATGGAAAGAAAGTTATCTTCATGCAACGTATTTTCATATATGGTGGACCTGTAAAAAGGTTAAAGCTTTTTGGATTAAAATTTGGTGGAACATGCAAAAGATATTCAAGAAAAGGATAAAGTTTTGTCCGCAACTATTTTTACTGGGCATTATTATTGATACGACTGTTGTGGACACTAAGCTGATGTTGAACTTAATTACGGCAGCGAGACTTTTAGTAGCGCAATATTGGAAGAAGGAAGAACTGCCGACTATAGAAGAATGGACTTTAAAAGTTTCCAACCTGGCGGAAATGGCAAAGATCTCTGCGTACTTGAAAGACCAGTCGCAACAGAGATATATTGTGGAGTGGAGAAGATGGATTGATTATATCCAGAATAAATATGGGACTAAAAAGTTTCATCTAGCATTTGAATAAGTACAGTATTGATGTGATATTTAAATTGCTTGTAGTTATTTTATAAGAGTTAAAGTGCGGTAGATTTAATATTTTATTGTTGTTGGCATAAGATAGACTATGATTGCTTGTATTTTTATACCCTGTATTGAGCTCTGGGAAGTCGGGGAGGGGGGAGGGGGAAGGGAGGGAGATGTTGGGGAGGGTTGGGAGGGGTTTTGTCTTTTTAAAAAAATGTATTGTAAAACTTTTCAATAAAAAAAAAGAAAGTTATCTTCAGCCATAATTTCAAGCTTTTAATTGGTCTCTACTTGTAGGAAATCTATCTCCTTATGAAAATGCTGTGCTGGGGACACAGTAGGCACCTGAAATATTTTTTCCCCTCTGTTATAATGTAAAATTTGCTGTTTCTTTCTAAGCTTCTTCTTTGTTTTTATTTTTTTAATATGTGCAGTTTTATCAATTTTCCCCTCACTTGAGATTGAAAGATTTTATTCTTGCCTGGCAATAATAAGTTACGGTAATATCGGAAGAGGCTCATAGCCTGCTGTTTTTAAGTGAAAGATAATCATCAAACTGGTAACTTCCCTAAGCCCAGAAAACTAAAATACTTGAGAGAAAATAGTTTTGTATGAAGATGCTAGCTGGGACAAATTTGCATTATGATATTCTGAATTAGATGTCTTGTTTGTTTGCCATGCTTGCAAAAATGAATATCGCAAAAACAACAGAGGGAGAGCATGCCAAACTGCCTGTAAATAACTCAAGCAGCTGGCAGAGTGCAGTTACATGGGGACACTAAGTGCTTAACATTTTGTTCCATTCTCTGTCATCTGTTTTAACGTGGTTGTTAGAGTCTTGCCGCCTTCTAGATTCTGAATCTCACAAGGATGCCATTTCATATTCTTCTCTGCTACATTTTTTTTAAAAAAAAATATCACTGAGCATAAAAGCCTGAGGGTCATTTCAAAGGAGGTTATCATTTAGGACAACTGATTGTGATTATACCACAACTGATCCATGTTTTTAGTTGCATGTCCTTCCATATGTCTTCTGCTGGATGGCAGCCAAATTGGCCTAAAGGCCTAAATGCACATATGGGACAGGGAAAAAAAAAGATGGCACACCAGGTCATTATCCCAATAATACTGTGGAGACCATTATGGCTAGTATTGCGTCTGATTGCTCTAGGCTTTTCCCATCAAATGGATCTAGGGAAAATACGAGCTCAGTGACACCTTGTTTTAGATAGTTTAACTTGGCTTCTTCTCAGGATGCTAATCAAATTGTCCAGACGGCTCTGATACTTGAGAACCATCTTCTAAAGCAAGTTATGCTTCAAGAAACGTTTCCATTAATGAAAACAACTAATCTGAAATAATGCACAAAAATTAGTGCATGAGTCTTTAGTATGTCCTGGCAGTGATATTGCTTAAGCTATACTTTATTATACTGATAAATAAAATGAACTGGGGTTTTGTAGTTAGTCACTGTTTAAAAGTTTTGTTCTTCTTCTGTAGTTCAATTTATAAGCTTAGCAACTAAAGAAAGAACCAGCAATCCACCCATTCTATAAATACTAAGAGTGTCGCTCTCTCTGTGTGTGAGTGTGTGTCTATGTACTGTATAAATCAGAGACAGAGAAAGGCCTAAGTAGAAAGTTGTTAATCCAATCTACTCTAATATAGTTTGATATATTATAGCAATCTGGCACTGGTGCCATCATACATAAGTAAAAGGTAAAGGATCCCCTGCATATGCGTGCTAGTCGTTTCCGACTCTAGGGGCCGGTGCTCATCTCCGTTTCAAGCCGAAGAGCCAGCGTTTGTCTGAGGACGTCTCCGTGGTCATGGGCCGGCATGACTAGACGCCAAAGGCGCACGGAACGCTGTTACCTTTCCACCGTAGTGGTCCCTATTTTTCTACTTGCATTTTTATGTGCTTTCGAACTGCTAGGTTGGCAGAAGCTGGGACAAGTAACAGGCATTCACTCTGCTATGCGGCACTTGGGATTTGACCCTCCAAACTGCCGATCTTCTGATCAACAAGCTCAGTGTCCTAACCAACTGAGCCACCGCGTCCCTATAATTTCAATAATTTTCACACAAACCAACCCTGTAGATTTCAAATGTTATAGTATTAGTAATACATGATTTATGATGGTGTGAATAAAGCTTTATTTAAAATATACCCTGGTAATGCAAAGAGTATCCAAAACAATATATTGTACTTGTTGAACACATTATCTGTGCATTAACTTCCCAATTTAGGGACCATCTTACTCCTTGACTTTATTTTACAAATAAAAAAGGAAAACACTTTAAAATGGAAACAGCATGCGGAGATGCAAGTAAAAAGAAGAATCCTGGCCAACTGAAAAAATAATATAGCAGGCTATTCAGCATAGAAATAATGCACATGGAGGAAATATCCATAGACTGTGCTAGAAAAAGTATATTATATCCTAGGTTAATTAGCTTTCTTAAGGGGAATAATCAGTCATATGCTGCATCCATGTTGTAATAATGTGAATTTAAGGTGAGATCCCATATAACAGTGAAAGAAACAGAGAAAAGTTCTAACACTGTGATTTGATCTTCACTACACAATCTTCTTGAAATGAATTCTGTGTCAGTCAAGAGTGTTCTTTGAGGAAAAGGTTATTGGGAAAGGATTACTAAACCACTGCCAAAGATTTTGGCTTCTATCAGTCCAGGTTGAGGAAAATAGTGTGTAATTGCTTTCTGTTTGTACACAATTGCTTGCCCTGTTGGTGTTGGTGGGACTGTTGTTTTCTTCCTGGTAATTCTTTGATTACGCTCTTGTTTACTGCTTGATTGTTGCTCTAGTGTTAATCCTGGTATTAATCTTTGCTCATCTGTGTTTTGATTGCTAACAACGTAATTTCATAACACGTGGATAGACTTAATCATAGCTTCAGCTGGGAAACTGTGAGCATCCTAGACCAAGCTAAGTCCAAAAATTCTAGATCAGGGGTGTCAAACTGCTGGCCCAGGGGCCGGATGCGTCATCCAGAAGCCGCACCCACCCCATTGCTGGCAATGGCAAAACCAACCCGATACGTTGCGCGACATCACGTGACGTCGCGAGTTTGACGTGTCTGCTCTAGATAATCCATATACTAGCATGGTTCTGTCTTAAACAATATGATCAACTGGTAAAACGACTTCCAGATAATGCTATGTGAGACAATGGATATGCATTGATATTTTGTTAGTCATTAGATAGAAGTCATTTCACAATAAATAGCAGCTGTGAAAATCTACATTCTCTGAATGAAATCTACTATTTTTTCTGTCCACAAATATTACAAAATCCTGTTACATCTTTTCCAGTTCTGAAGAGAATCCTCTTTATTGTATTATTACTCAGCAACTTCAGGAAACCTATTTTATACCCTAAACAGTTAAACCCCCTCCTCCCCCTCCCCCTGCAAAGCAGCCAATCAATTCAGGAGAGATAGAATAAACTCTCTACTCAGATCATCCCAACTGCCACATCTCTGCCTTTCGTCTCTGGTCTCCCATTTATGCTTTCATTTCATCTTCAATGGAGGTAAAAGCAAAGAAATATCTGCATGGGCATGATACAAACTCTTAAACTACCTACAAATACTCACATATGTTAGTATCCAACGGAAGTGACTAAAAACACCCAATGTCTGTAATTCAAAATCAAATTAAAGTTAATTCACTAAATCAGGGGTCTTCAAACTTGGCCCTTTTATGACTCGTGGACTCCCAGAATTCCTCAGCCAAGCATGCTGGCTAAGGAATTCTGGAAGTTGAATCCACAAGTCATAAAAGGGCCAAGTCTGAAGACCCCTGCACTAAATCATCCTAACCTCCTACTCCTCTATTATGGATTAATAAGCATTAATAATCAGAATAGAGCTGGAACAGACCTTAGAGGACTTCTAGTCCATCCCCCTGCTTGAGCAGGAGTTCCTATGTCATTTTAGATGTGTGGCTGTCCAGTCTCTTCATAAAAACCTTGTGATGAAGCACTCACAACGTCTGAAGGCAAGCTGTTCCACTGGTTAATTGTCCTCACAGCTAGGAAATTTCTCTTTAATTCCAGGTTGCTTCTCTCCTTGATTAATTTCTATCTGTTGTTTCTTGTCTTGTTGTCGCTTGTAACAAACATATTGAAACTTAGATATCCATAATCTATTCCTAAGCTCACAATCTTACCATTAACTTAGCTGACATAATTGAAAGCCAACATGAGTAACCAATACTCTTGCAGATGATAAAGACAAGAACATTAAACAATGACCTCAAATACTGCATCTCTTGACCTCTTACTATAAATTAAACAGAATTGATTCCAGTGATTGGATATGTACTCAAAAGCCTCAGTTTTAAATTCTAAAGACCATAGACTTGTCTTCCTGTTCTTCCATGCCACCCACATCCATTACAAAAAATATCTACAACCATTAAGGAAAAGAAGTTGTATTGCTATAATGAAGTTGCATGCCCAATTTACAGCAGTTTAACATTTTCTGTCTGGGAATCACTCATAGCATCCCCTTTCAAGAGATTTTAATTTCCCCAAAATCTGCATATATAAACATGCATACATACTTCCTGTGTCTCATTCTATAACATAATAATAAGTCCAACAATTTCCATTTCAATTATTCCTACTATTCCCTAATATTACTGGCAGGAAAGTACAAAACGTTGATCAGTGTATCATTTTTTAAAAATAATTGTTTACATAACAATGATTTTTGAAGCTGGTGCTTATTCTTAAAAGCCATATACTATCCTATACTAATAAAAACTCAGCAAAACAATCAACAGGGTTTCCTGATCTGTTCTCCCAATCCAAAATATTAGCTGAGGTACTGCATAGTATTTTCAAAAAGAGATTTACATTTATTAGCTATGTATAGATTGTGATACTAAGCCTATTTTCAATCCATAGATATACCCCAAACCTAAAGCTAGTTAACAATTTATTATGCTTTTTTTAAAAAAAAAAGATCATTTTTTTTATTCCTCTGGCACTTCCTCTTTGTAAATACCATGTTCATCTTAATTACAGAAAGCTGGATATCCCATACATCTTGATGTTCTTCCAATTTAATTAAACCTTAATTCTGTTTTCTCTATTTTTCTAATTCTTATTATATATCACAACCATCTACATATAAATTTATTTTCACACCTGGTATGAAAATGTAAGGCAAATAATTTATCATTATATTAAAGAGGGTGGGACTAACTGCACTTCCCCGAGGGATTCTATTCACTACAGTTTTCAATTCAAGGTAATGTTTTATTCACTGAAGCCTGAAGCATTCTGTCAATTAAGGAATCCTAAAACCATCATAATATTCTACACTATAAAATGGATGGATTAATTTATAAACTAAACCAATCTTCCATGCAATATGCTTTTTCAGTCTCCAGAAACACAGCTGCCAAAAAAATCTTCACCTGGAATTAATACAACTTTGCTATGATTACCTATCATGTGATTCCATTTAGTTTGTAGTAGGTTAGCTATTTCGCCCCATCATATTTTGTACTTTAATGTGTGTAAATCCTCTGATTGCTCTCAAGGTTATTTGGCAAGTGGTAGGCTATAAAATTAAAGGAAGGCAGGTTCAAATCTTGAGTTCATTTCCATAATATATCCCTGTACTGTATATATCTGGAGAGAGATTTTTGCAGTGATTTTCAAATTCCTATATAAAGGAATCCACCTTCAACCCTCCATCATTTTCTCATAAACTTCACCTATAAGGTTACTATGCAAATCTGAAAGAACTGCCGTTACCTAAAACTTTCTATATGTTCACATTTTTATTAGTTTATCAAAATATAAAATACAGAAATAGAAATAAAAATGAAAACAATGGGAAAATAGGGGAAGAAAGGGAAAAGAGGAAAAAGTGTAGGGTGAAGGAGAGAAGAAGAAAAAATAAAGCATTGACTTCCAATTCCTTTGGTGTGGTAAATTAAGGTAACATACAACCTCAACTTTTTTAATTTTACATTGTAATATATGCTAGCCATTTCTATAACAACAAACCAATCTTATCAGCAAAACCTAAAATAAAGCTTTTTTTTCCCACCACAAGCATAAAATCCAAAGGTGGTTTCCAAGTAGAAACAAAATAAGGTTAAAATAAATGTTAACTTCAACAACCACTTTGTTAGATGTTCCATCATAAGAGTTTAGGATAAATATAAATATAAAGCAAGGTTCTCTGCGAATATGCCCCTTTGGTTGTCACCCAGGAAGATTTTTTTAGAAAAGAAATGGTGGCGAGGCTGGGCTGGTGGACTTATTGAGTGTTGAGTTCCTGAATCATATTAGAACACTGAGATGTCTTCTATATGGAACAAAAGGTAGCTAGGTAGCTAGATATGATTGAAGTGATATGATACAGAGATCTCTCTGTATCAATTCAGTGGCAACAGCAGTAACTGTGGGAGGGGGGATCTAGGAGTCCTAGTAGACAATCACTTATGTCTACTATATGAGCCAGTAGTGTTGTGCAGCTGCCAAAGCAGCCACTACTGTCCTGCAACAACAGAGGGATAGTATCAAGATTGTGTGAAGTGTTAGTAACACTTTATACAGCTTTGGTAAGACCACACTTGGAATACTATGTCCAGTTTTGGTTGTTGTTGTTGTTAGTTGCAAAATCGTGTCCAACACATTGTGACCCCATGGACAACGTTCTTCCAAAAGGTCCTTTTTGTACTGTCCATGGGGTTTTCATGCAAAGATACTGGAGTGGGTTGCCATTTCCTTCTCCAGGGGATCACATTTTGTCAGAACTCTCTGCTATGACCTTTCTGTCTTGGGTGGCCCTGCACAGCATAGCTCATAGCTTCATTGAATTACACAAGCCCCTTCGCCACTACATGAAGGGGCCAGTTTTGGTTACCATGATACAAAAAAAGAGGTTGAGGCTCTAGAAAGAGTATTGTTGTTGTTAGCTGCGAAGTCGTGTCCGACCCATCACGACCCTATGGAAAACATTCCTCCAGGCCTTCCTGTCCTCTACCATCTTCTGGAGTCCATTTAAGCTCACGCCTACTGCTTCAGTGACTCCATCCAGCCACCTCATTCTCTGTCGTCCCCTTCTTCTATTGCCCTCGATCTTTCCCAGCATTAGGCTCTTCTCCAGTGAGTCCTTCCTTCTCATTAGGTGGCCAAAGTATTTGAGTTTTAGCTTCAGGCCTTCTAAAGAGCAGTCAGGATTTATCTCCTCTAGGACTGACCGGTTTGATTGCCTTGCAGTCCAAGGGACTCGCAGGAGTCTTCTCCAGCACCATAGTTCAAAGGCCTCAATTCTTTGGCGCTCAGCCTTTCTTATGGTCCAACTTTCACTGCCATACATTGCAACTGGGAAGACCATAGCCTTGACTATATGCACTTTTGTTGACAGGGTGATGTCTCTGCTTTTTAGTGTGCTGTCTAGATTTGCCATGGCTTTCCTCCCCAGGAGCAAGCGTCTTTTAATTTCTTGGCTACAGTCCCCATCTGCAGTGATCTTGGAGCCCAGGAAAATAAAATCTGTCACTACCTCCATTTCTTCCCCATCTATTTGCCAGGAATTGAGAGGGCCAGATGCCATGATCTTGGTTTTCTTAATGTTAAGTTTCAACCCAAGTTTTGCACTCTCCTTCTTCACCCGCAACAAGAGGCTCTTTAGTTCTTCTTCACTTTCTGCCATTAGAGTGGTATCATCTGCGTATCTTAGGTTGTTGATATTTCTTCCGGCAATCTTAATTCCAACTTTTGATTCATCTAGCCCTGCCTTTCTCATGATGTGCTCTGCATATAAGTTAAATAGGCAGGGCGACAGTATACAGCCTTGCCGGACTCCTTTCCCAATTTTGAACCAATCAGTGGTTCCATGTCCAGTTCTCACTGTTGCTTCTTGACCCGCATATAGGTTTCTCAAGAGACAAATAAGATGGTCTGGTACTCCCATCTCTTAAGAACTTGCCACAGTTTGTTATGATCCACACAATCAAAGGCTTTAGCATAGTCAATGAAGCAGAAGTAGATGTTTTTCTGCAACTCCCTAGCTTTCTCCATGATCCAGCGTATGTTGGCAATTTGATCTCTAGTTCCTCTGCCTCTTCGAAATCCTGCCTGTACTTCTGGTAGTTCTCGATCCACATACTGCTGAAGTCTAGCTTGTAGGATTTTAAGCATGACTTTACTAGCATGAGAAATGAATGCAATGGTGCGATAGTTTGAACATTCTTTGGCACTGCCTTTCTTTGGAATTGGAATGTAAACTGATCTTTTCCAATCCTGTGGCCACTGTTGAGTTTTCCGAATTTGCTGGCAAATTGAGTGTAGCACTTTTACTGCACTGTCCTTTAAGATTTTGAATAGCTCAGCTGGAATACTGTAACCTCCACTAGCTTTGTTGTTGCTCAGCTTTTCTAAGGCCCACTTCACTTCACATTCTAGGATGTCTGGCTCGAGGTCAGTGACCACCTCATTGTGATTATCAGGGACATTAAGCTCATTCTTGTATAGTTCTTCTGTGTAATTTTGCCACCTCTTCTTAATCTCTTCTGCCTCTGTTAGGTCCCTGCCATTTTGGTCCTTTATCATGCCCATTTTTGCATTAAACGTTCCCTTCATCTCTCCAATTTTCTTGAAAAGATCTCTGGTCCTCCCTATTCTATTGTTTTCTTCTATTTCTTTGCACTGTTCATTTAAGAAGGCATTCTTATCTCTTCTAGCTATTCTCTGGAATTCTGCATTCAATTGGGCATATCTGTTTTTCTCCCTTGCCTTTCGCTTCCCTCCTTTCCTTAGCTATTTGCAAAGCTTCCTCAGACAGCCATTTTGCTTTCTTGCATTTCTTTTTCTTTGGGATGGTTTTGGTTGCTACCTGTTGTACAATGTCGCGAACCTCTGTCCATAGTTCTTCAGGCACTCTGTCTATCAGATCTAATTCCTTAAATCTATTTGTCACCTCTACTGTATATTCAACAGGGATATGATTTAATTCATACCTCAGTGGCCTAGTGCTTTTCCCTACTTTCTTCAGTTTAAGCTTAAACTTTGCAAGGAGAAGCTCATGGTCTGAGCCACAGTCAGCTCCTGGTCTTGTTTTTACTGACTGTATAGAGCTTCTCCATCTTTGGCTGCAGAGCATATAGTCAATCTGATTTCTGTGTTGACTGTCTGGTGATGTCCATGTGTAGAGCCGTCTCTTGGGTTGTTGGAAAAGAGTGTTTGCTATGACCATCGCATTCTCTTGACAAAATTCTATCAGCCTGTGCCCTGCTTCATTTTGTACTCCAAGGCCAAACTTGCCTGTTATTCCGGTTATCTTTTGGCTTCCTACTTTAGCATTCCAATCCCCCATGATGATAAGGACATCATTTTTTGGTGTTAGTTCTATAAGGTGCTGTAGGGCTTCATAGAACCAGTCAATTTCATCCTCTTCAGCACTGGTGGTTGGGGCATAGACTTGGACTACTGTGATATTGAATGGTTTGCCTTGGATTCGAACTGAGATCATTCTGTCATTTTGAGGATTGTATCCCAGTATTGCTTTTCCTACTCTTTTATTGACTATGAAGGCTACTCCATTTCTTCTGAGGGATTCTTGCCCACAGTAGTATACCTGATGGTCATCTGAATTAAATTCACCCATTCCTGTCCATTTTAGTTCACTGATACCTAAGATGTCGATGTTCAGTCTTGTCATCTCTTGTTTGACCACGTCCAGCTTGCCTTGATTCATGGATCTTACATTCCAGGTTCCTATGGAGAAAAAATCTTTACAGCATCGGACTTTCCTTTCACCACCAGACATATCCACAGCTGAGCGTCCTTTTGGCTTTGGCCCAGTCGCTTCATTCTTTCTGGTGCTACTAGTACTAGCCCTCTGCTCTTCCCCAGTAGCATATTGGACGCATTCCGACCTGAGGGGCTCATCTTCCAGCGTCATATCGTTTTGCCTTTTGGTACTGTCCATAGGGTTTTCATGGCAAAGATACTGGAGTGGGTTGCCATTTCCTTCTCCAGTGGATCATGTTTTGTCAGAACTCTCGGCTATGACCTGTCCGTCTTGGGTGGCCCTGCACGGCATAGCTCATAGCTTCATTGAATTATGCAAGCCCCTTCGCCACGACAAGGCAGTAATCCATGAAGGGGAGAAAGAGTATACAGAAGAGCAACAAAGATGATCAGGGGACTGGAGACCAAAACATATGACAAACGGTTGCAGGAACTGGGTATGTCTATGTTGTCATTCAGTGGCAACCTGTGGGTTCGGCAGCTGAATTGGACAATTCTGAGGAGGAGGAGGAGGAGGAGGAGGGGATTGGAGAGCCTGCAGAGGAAAGTTCTGAGGAATCGCAGAGCTCTCAGCCAGGCCCCTCCCATCTTGTTCCTCCTCAGACCCAGCTGTGTGAGCCTGAAAGCTTGGATGAAGATGATTCACAGTTGGCTTTGTTCAAGGATGCTCAAAGCAGGAGGCAGACAAGCAGGAGTGAACAAAGGAGGGCAATGAGGCCCCTCAGGAGGAGGCAAAGAGAAGCCATGCCTTGAAACTGTGTTCAAAAGGGGAATGTGTGGGAGGTGCTGGTTGCTGAAGGCAACCGTTTGAACAGCTTCTGGTTAGTATTTGTTTTGCTCTGTTTTGGATCTGTTTCGTTTCTTTTGTGTAAATAAATTTGGTTGGCTTACTTTCAGCCTATTGACTTTTGAAAAGGGGTTGTCCCTGACATTTCTGCAGGGCCGGTGGTAGGCTGGAAGAGAACAGTCTAGTCTAATGAAGACAAGGATTGGGTTGACATGATAGTAATCTTCCAATATTTGAGAGGATGTCACAGAGAAGAGGGGAGGGTCAATCTATTCTCCAAGGCACCTGAGGGCAGGACATGAAGTAATAGATGAAAAATTATCAGGAAGAAATTCAATCTAGAACTAAGGGGAGATTTCCTGACAGTGAGAACAATTAACCAGTGGAACATATGCACCCAGAAGTTGTAGTTGCTCTAACACTTCAGGTTTTTAAGGAGAGATCTGACAGCCATTTGTTCAGAATGGTATAAGGTCTCCTGCTTGTTATTCTATATTTTATAGAGATATAGAAAGACACAGAAACACAGAGATGGAGAAACAGAGATAGAGAGGCTTCTTTATAGGTCTAGTCAAGTGATGGCAAACCTTTTAGAGACAAAGTGCCCCAAATACGCTCCACCCCCTCGCCCGCCCCATCCCACCCTGCTTCCTGCCCACTCCTGCTCCTCCACCCTACCCCACCCCTG
Organism: Vipera ursinii; assembly: GCF_947247035.1. Taxonomy (NCBI): domain Eukaryota; kingdom Metazoa; phylum Chordata; class Lepidosauria; order Squamata; family Viperidae; genus Vipera; species Vipera ursinii. The sequence continues at coordinate 77,944,530 of NC_139518.1, read as the reverse complement.
CCCCCCATCCCCAACCTACCCCCATCCCACCCACCTGCAGGGCCACCCACCACCTCCATGGCCCACTGCAGCACCATGGTGGCCCTGCAGCACCATGGCAGCCACACCCTCCGCCCGTACCCCACAGTATCATCTGCATGCAATAGGGCACTTAGGACAGAGTCTTGTCCCTGCTGCCTGGCTGCCATGTCCTTGGCTGCGCTGGTCCATGCAGGCCATGCCCAGGGGTGACTCTCCTCGGGGGGGCTGCTAGTGAGGAGGGGGCCATGGGGGCAGGCAGGGGCAGGGCAATAGCGCACATGCCCACAGAGAGGGCTCTGAGTGCCACCTCTGCAATGCGTGCCATAGGTTTGCCATCACTGGTCTAGTCTAAGTAGTAGGAAGAAAATCACATATCAAATATTTAAAAGATTCCCCTGAATCCAGAATCTAACAAAAAAAAATAAACTAAAGTCTAATAATCAACATGTTATTTGACTAAAGAGATTCTAGATTGTGTTTCTCAGGTTCCATAATGAAATCTTCCTCAGTAAATGCTACACCTCCTCATGAACTACAAATAATCAAACTGAATAGAAACTATGGCTGCTTTTAAGAAGACATGATTTTTCACAGATGCAGCTTGTCATAAGGAAAACCACCTGTTATGACTGTTCTTTTGTTAACATTAAAGTTATGGATGCATCATTTTCTTGATCTGAATCATCTTATATGTTCCTCCAATTTATTCTATTACTAAAGGTCATTCAGTTACAGATTCTTTTATATGACGATGAATATGCTCTACTGTTTAATAATTACTTGGCTGGAAATATTTTTACTGTTCCCATCAAAATGACAACTTTACCAAATGCTAGCAGTAAAGAATGTGTTGAATTATTATTTTCTTTCTTTTCAAAGACAAAAACTGCTCATTTCTTTGCTTAAACATGACTTTTTTGCTCCACTAACCAAAACCTCTCAGAGGCGGAAGTTGCTGATCTGAAGTACGGAGGTTGCTGTTCTGTACCAGCCTGCTACCGGCCCTGCAGAAAAGGCAGGGACAACCCCTTTTACAAGAAGGCAAGAGGCTGGAATTAAGCCTGCCAAATTTATTAATACAAAAGCAAAGGGAACAAGACACGAACCAAGAAACAGGAGCTTTTCAAGCGGTTGCCTTCAGCAAACCAACCCTTCCACGCATTCCCCTTTTATACAGTTCAGGGTGTGGCTTCTCTCTGCCTCCTTCCAAGGTGCCCCATTGCCTTCCTCTGTTTACTCCTGATTGACTGCCTCCTGCATCGGGCGTCCTTGAACAGGGCCAGCTGTGGGTCATCTTCATCCACGCTGTCAGGCTCACACAGCTGGGTCTCCATCGTGACCAGGTGGGAGGGGCCTGGCTGAGAGCTCTCATCAGCAAGATCTTCAACCCCCTCAGCAAGCTCTTCAACACCCCCCTCCTCCTCTGAGTCATCCGACCCAACTGCCGAACCCACAGGCTGACCCTGAATCACAACAGTTGCATCTTGTATTTTAAAAACAGTCCAGGAAAAACTACAAATGAAAAATTGCTATCAGCATTGTAATGATTCTGCTACAGATAATGTGCGCATTCACAGACATGTGTATCTGTGCTCAGGTTTAGAAATCAACCTGATTTAAAATTGAGATTTGAAGTTGGCAGGAATCAAAAGCAAACAGATTCAATGTTCAGATTATTAAAAGATTTGCCATAGGCTATAGTGGGAAAGTATTAAAATGCCCGCAGCTGTGTAATTTTTTTGGCACAAAAGGAACGGAAATAACAAGGACATTAACCCGGACAAGTTTCAGAAAGACGACTTCAAAAATTTTATTGCAGTGAAGCTTAAAATATTCTCCCAGCACTTCTTTTCAACAAAAATGAAGAAAGAATGCAAGCAGACTTCAATCTATCCAACAAACAGCTTTAAAAGACCTTCCTTGAACCTATGCAGAAAATGTCCTAATTCAATTTAAAATTAGAAACTTTCAAAGATTAAGAAAAGTTTGCTCTTACTAAAAACGCAAAGGATATAACCTTCTTAACTACCTGCTTTCTGTGCTACATGGCTTGTAATCTGAACTCAGAAGAAGGTGCCACCCTCAAATTGCTATGCCACAGGACACCTATGGACAGCTAGTCACCAATTCAAAAAAAAATGAAAGAAAAGTGGAAGTAATATATTTTTTTATTTTTTTTATTTTAATCCCATTTATATCCCGCCCTTCTCCGAAGACTCAGGGTGGCTTACAATCTAAAGCACAACTCAATGTGTTTAGCAATATTGAAATACTGTACAATAGAAATGGCGGGTCAAATCCCGAGTGCCGCGTAACAGAGTGAGCGCCTGTTACTTGTCCCAGCTTCTGCCAACCTAGCAGTTCGAAAGCACGTAAAAATGCAAGTAGAAAAATAGGGACCACTATGGTGGGAAGGTAACAGCATTCCATGCGCCTTTGGCGTCTAGTCATGCCGGCCACATGACCACGGAGATGTCCTCGGACAAGCGCTGGCTCTTTGGCTTTGAAACAGAGATGAGCACCGGCCCCTAGAGTTGGAAACGACTAGCACGCATGTGCGGGGGAACCTTTACCTTAGAAAATATTCCCTACCTACAAGAACCAATAGTTATTACCAAGTGGAAGAAAGAAAAAGAGGAGGAGGAGGAGAAGGAGAAGAAGGGGAAGACAACTTTGTAATGAAATACTCTTCACATGCTAATGCCTAGGATCATTGTCTTCCATGAAAAAGAGATCTTCAGTCTGGCTTTGGAACAGATGGGGGAATATCAACATATTGTTGAGGCACATTGAGTAATTGAGAAATCAAAAAAAACATAAAAAAAAAGAATTCAGTGTGTACTTTATAGATTATGGAAAGGCCTTTGACTGTGTTACTCATGCCAAGTTGTGAAATATTCCCTGAAAAATGAGATTCCTCATTGCTGTCATGTATACAAGTCAGGAAGCCACAGTGCAGACAGAACATGATGAAACAGACTGGCTCCATATTACTCTTTGAGAGTGTTAAGTCGGGTTCGCAGATCGATGAGACGCAGGTGTAGGTGTGTGTGCGTAATCTTTATTGGATGGTAGCATGGTCTGAACTGGGGGACACGGTTACCTGGGCTTGTTTTATACCTGCCTAGGTGAATGCCTGACCAATAGGTTTGAACCCTGGTTTCCCGCCAGCCAGGCGGCCAATCCCTTTAAATCCAGCTTTCCCGCCGAACGTAGTTCCTGCACGGAGCTGTCCAGCTCCGCGCCTCCTGATGCGGCTGCTACACGTGTATGCCAGCCCAGTATACACTACAGAGAGATAAGAGCACATACTTTAATAGTTCAATTTATATTGTGAAAAATATATTAAGACAGCTGGATTGAAACAAAATTGACTGAGATGGGCATCTATGGAGAATGAATGAATGAATGAATATGAACATGGCTTTAAATTTGGAGGAAGAAGTGTCAATGATGCATGCTATGCTAATGACTCTACTCTTATAACTGAAAATGTAAAATATCTGCAAAGTATAATAATAAAAGTCAAAGAGCACAGGGAAAAATGGAACTAAACTTAAATATAAAGAAGTCTAAATGCAACAGATACAAAAACCAGTCTTATAACCGACAGTGAAGATATCAAACTGGTAGATAGCTTTTGCCTTTTAACATCAATCACCAACAGTAAAAGAGCAAGCAATCAAGAATTATGTGTTAGATTGGCATTTAGCAGCCTTAGCCTAACTTAGATGCTGTGATGTGTCTATTTATATACAAGATCGGAATAGTGCAGGCAGTAGTAGTTTATATGACATCCTGGATACAAAAACTAGACTTAGAAGAAGCAGGATAGGAAAAGTATACCTTTGAATTCTGTTATTAGGGAAGACTCTTGAGAATACTGTGGATAGCCAAACAAACAAATGGATCACTGAATAAATTAACTCAGAGTTCTTACTCTGATCAAATGATCAGGCTCACATTATTCTACTTTGGACAACAATGGGTAGACTCAGCTGGAGAAGACTCTAATGCTGGGAAAGGTGAAAAGAAAGAAGAGGATAACCAGCAGCAAGGGGGATAGATTGGGTTACAATAGTGGTGGCTATACTACTGGAGTACTTAAACAACCAGGTTAGAGGCAGGTGGTCACAGGGAAAAATCTATCTAAGAACTGACACAAACTTGGTGGCACAAAATCAATCTATCAATGCTTGCCAGGTTACTTTCTTTGGGGAGTGATGTATAATGATCTGGCTGGGCAACATCTTTTCTTTTTAAATAAAAGAAAGCCTAATTAGCATATACATTATAACTACTGCATATCATTATGATATAAAGAAATAGTGTACTGCTGTAATATAGGCAACTATGTAACTGTCAGAATCCATTTATATCACATTTCATAAATGTATGGGTAGAATATTGTGCTTATTCTGGGGATTCTGCCATCTCTCTGAGGGGGGGGGGGAGAGGATGGTTACTCAGATTGCAATAGGCTGTCTTCAAAGACCAGGGAAGCTTTTGATCTGGGGGAGAGAGAGGGAGAGAGAGATCTGGATTGCATCTCCATTTGCAACTGAAAAGGAAGAAGCAATAACAATAAACACAAGGAGAGTTCCCTTTCCCACGGAAGGGCCTGACACCTAAGTAAATGATGGAAGCCTGACCAAATGGATGAAGGGAGGGGGCTGAAATGGGAATGCTTTATATAGGATTGAAATGTAACTCTGTTAGATCCCGTCTTGTATTGCCACAACCAATCTCATCCTAGTAAACTTTTTCCTTTTGGACAACCCTGGCTCCAAGAGTTCTTATTTCCTAAGATGTGGATGGGGGTAGGTCCTGACAGTATAACTGCAAATACAATATGAAAGACCCACTCACAATGTAAAAAAGACTCACTATCCAAGACAAGATTAAGATCAATAGTGTGTCTGTGTACGTGTGTGTATGTTCAAGAGAGTGGATGAAAATGAAAATGGATGGAGGTTGAAAAGGCTGTAGAGCTTCAAACAGGCTGGATGCAGAGAATAACAAGGACTCTGTTAAAGGTTAGACAAATAGATTGAGGAAAGATAAGGATGAAAGAATGTGGGTTTGGAGAAAGATGAACATTCAAAGAGGAAATAGTTTATATTTTTTAAGGTAATAGCACAAGTACTAGATATCAACTGAAAGAAATATTTTTCTCCAAGAATACATAGCCTAATTATTAATATTTAATAGTTCTTTATTTTTGAAGATATGCATTAGAAAATATCTTATCCAAAGCCTTTGATCTGAAATCCGTTATTATGGCAATATATTTTAAAGCAAATTTGAACAATTTTGAATTGTTAGATTTCAACCACCTGGGTTTAACAAAAACTATGGCCTTATGATATTCCCCCAAAATCTGGGTCATCATTTTACTGACCTTGGAAGGATTGAAGACCGAGTCAGCCTTGAGCTGGTCAGGATCGAACTCTTAACTGTGGGCAGAGTTAGCCTGCAATACCACTGCACCACCCTGGCTGCTAACTTCACTTTAAGCTTTTGTTTCACTTTTTGCAATCAGCTAGTCTGCAATCTTTATGTTCCTTTCTGTTCCATCAGCAGCAGCAATTCCATTGTTCAATCAGCCATGAAAACAGAAGGAATAGAATGTTAAAGTCTTCAAAAAAATAAAATAGATTATTATTTACACTTTAAATAGCAGCTGGAATTGCTTTAAATTCATAGGAGGTCTTAAATCCACCAATGTGAAAGAAACAAATAATCCATTTGGCACCAAAACTCAAATAGATATATTGGTTTAAATCCTTTTGTTTTCATATCCATAGACATCCCCTCCTCCAAAAAGTAATCCCTATATGGAATTATTTTTATTATTAACAGAAATTTCTGCAATAAGCAATTGAATATATAACAGATGTAAAGAAATGGCTTGATGGGAACAATTAAAATAACTCATGCATGCTGATATCAAATGCGAAGAATGCCAACATATTTAAATATCAGATACATTTTTTAGTCCATTCTTTCTCATCCATGTTTCCAGCTGAGTTTTTCCAGATTCTCATTAACTCTCATATTTATGGGAGTATCTGCACTTATGATGATTTGGAAAGCTGATTTAAAGTCTTCCTCTGTTTGATCTTATTTGCAACATTACACCTGTTTTCAGACTAGATATTGTTGTGTATCATGCTGAATAATTTCATTTTTCATTAATTCAGAATTTATTTTGGTCCTTGGAGAATTGTGGATTTCATTGTGTGACTGGACCTTTGATTGTGACAACCCAATGTAAAGAGAATTGGCAACTGATGCTTATCCAAATACTGCTGAACTCTAGATCCCAGTGTCCCTTATCATTGTCATTCTGGTTGGGACTGCTATGAGTTGTAATTCAAATGGAGTAAGAATTTGCAGAACAGTATGACTGCAGCTGGAATAACAGGCTGGATTCCCCAAACTACCATTGTATTTATCATTTCATCTAAATAGCCAGCTTCAGAGTTTAATAGCAATAAAGGGAGGCTTGGTGCTTTATGGCAGATCTTGTCCTGGAGAGTGATAAAATTGCAAGAATATCACACTCTATTGTTTTATTCAAAGATTATTTGTCTGGAAGGCAAATTGGGCTCAGGCTTATATCATTAATTATAACTGCCATTTGAAACCAGCACCCACCACTTTAATGAGTTTGTGCTTCAGAAAACTTTATATAGAACTTTTTTCAACTCTTCCGCCTCTGCTTTAAGAGCTGTCCCCCACCCCTTTTTTAATAACTCCAGTTAGCATGTAGCATAATAAGGAAATGGATCTTCATTAGTATCTGCATGGCTGATTTGATCTAGCAGCGTTGGTGCTAGATCAATACCATCTATTGGGTCCCTGAACATGCACCTTCTCTGTCACAGTGCCTCCCTCTGAAATCTGGACGGTCCCCACCCTGCTGTGGTTTTGGAGGGTGTTAAAGATATTTGCCAAAGCTTTTTGTAGCCCCTTCTAAGGAGAGGATGGGTATTTGTTACTACCTGTATTGGTTTGATAGGTTAGATAGTTGATTTTTTGCCCTGTTTTGTTCCTTGTCATGTAATATTTTATTCTTGTTTTCTGTGGTTTTTGTGAACTACTAAGAGTAGTTGGGGGTCAGACAGTTTTTCCAGCGTGAAAAACTAAAGTGCAAAGCAGTCTAAGTTTGAAAAATTAAGCTATTCTTTTTTAGAGCTAGCAATTTTCTCCCGTTACACTATCTAATGTAAATTTGTTGACAGCGATATGTATATAAATATGTTTTGCTAAATAGCTGTTGTTCCTATCATAATTAGTTTTAGATGCTCTCGTCATGGATCTTAAATTTGTTTTCTGCTGAGTTTTATGATTATGTTTTATTATTGGGAGTCCCATCGGAGGAAGTGTCTTGATAACAAAATAGCTCTATATGTTGTGCTACAAACTAAGATATTTTCCATCAGGCCTGAGTGAACTAATCACAATATGGCCAATCATCAACAGAGCTTATGCAGTGCAAGGGAATTCTATGCACTTGGTGGAAGAACAAGGAGTTGCTCAAATTTATTCACTAGTCAGAAATCTAGTAACCAGACACTGGCATAAAAAGCAGTGAAAGTAACATGAGCAATGTCACTGCTTTGCCTCATACTTTAGAAAAATAAGGAGAATGCACTGCTTTACAAATCAACAAGGGCTACTTTCCTCAGACCATCACTGAAGTCCATCTTCAGAACTTCACACAGCAAAGGACCAGAATGATGGAAGAAGGCATAAGAGAAGAGAAGATTGTACAGGACTAATCAACATTCTACTCTTCCTTTGGCATACTTGAGTTTCTGAGTGAATGGGGGGCATACACATAGCAGAAAACATGATTTTGTTCAAGCTTGGAACAAAATAGCCCCCTAAAAATATCCCATCAAAACATTTGGAGATCCTTGACAAAAATGGAAATGTGCTAAAACATTCCATTCATAGGAAGTAGTGGCATTGGGACATCTCTCAAAGGCACAAGAGTACATGGAATAGCAGTTTATGGTTATGGTTATTTAATAACAAATAGCCATAGAGATTTTTTGAAGATTATTGAAGATATAAAAAAACTAATCCCAATAGAAAGTGCTGGGAATAGAAATGAAAAAAAGTTAAAATCTTTATTCAAAAGCACTTTTTATTTATTTATTTATTTATTTATTTTCATTTTTTAATGTAAACTGGAGAGTCCAATCAGCATACTAACTGATCAAAAGAGCTATTCCAATCCATTTTCTTTTCAATTAGTATCTCTCTTGTCCTATTGATAAATAAGCCAGACAGGAAAATACAAATTGTACTGTGTTCTTTTCACTTTGTTCTTTTGTGTGTGTTTGTGTTTTAAATCCCTTTTGTCAATTGTTGTTAGCAGACAGCACTAGGTACTGTCTGAACTTTGCAAGTTCAGCTAATGAATTTTCCCTTTCCTTTTTTTTTGGAGTCAAATGCTTTTGCCTAATTAAAAATTAGTCTTCTGCACTGAGCTTCTGATGATTATATCTCTAGCTAGTTCTTTTTTGCAAGGATATGGAAGTAGTTTGCCATTATTTGCTTGTTTCCTCCCTCAACCCCAATTCCTACTTTAGCTTACAATTTTCATATTTCTTGATGGTCTCCCAATTAAATACAGACTTGGTCTACTCATACTTACCTTTGCAAGATCAGACACATTTGACCAAATGCTACTATGTAGCTGGGCTCTCAACTATTTCATGAACAAATTGAATATGACAGCCGAGAACAACAAAAAGCAATGAGGATACTTAATGTTTCAGGCTGTACCAAGAGCAAATAAGCTTTATGTATACATGCTCAAGTGTTGGGGTTTTTTTACAGTTAGAACTTAGCAGCATCAACAGAACGAAAGATTCAGCAATTATTCCTCAACTCTATTGGCTGCTAAGAGTCGACAATGACTTGACGGAGCGTAATCAATAAACGATGCTGCAAAATAAAGGAGTTCTAGTATTTTTAAATTTGTTCTGGAATCACACCTTCAATAGAGTGCAGAGTTTCCCCTTTCTAACATTTCACTTCCTAGCCCAGCTCAAACCAGCATAGAGTTAAGTGCACACTGAAGAGTCAACATTGTAGTAGTCAGTGGTAGTATTGAAATATATGAACAACTGGTTCTCGGTGTGGATGCTGCTTCCGGAAGTCCATTCTGGGCCCGGGCAACAAAAAATTAGCTACCGGTTCTGCTGAAGTGGTGCGAACTGGTTGAATCCCACCACTGGTAGTAGTGCTCTTTACATTGACCATATCAACAGCCCCAGCAACATCTCTGTGTTAAGCACCATATTTCATGCACACACAGACAATTTTTTGGCTCTACTTGCTATTGTTCAACCTGCAATCATCAGCTTTTCAGTTAAGGCTAATTATTATTATTATTATTATTATTATTATTATTATTATTATTATTATTATTATTATTATTATTATTATTATTATTATTATTATTATATCCCGCCCTATCTCCTGAAGGACTAGGGTGGCTAACAACAGTAACATACAATAAATGCAGAAATTAAGATAAAATTAAAATTAAAGGCCTCTGTACAATAAATTAAAATTAAAAATTAAAATAAATTAAAAATTAGAGTTAAAAATTGCCTGCCTCAAAACAACAGAGCACATTATACTTTCAACTGACTTAACTTGAGGCCAGAAAGATGCTTGAAAAACCCAGCCACATGTCACAAAGCAACAATCCAACCACAATACACTGAACAGCTAGAACACTCAAAACAATGATGCTCAAAAAATAATAATAAAAAAAATCATGGCTATCCAAGAACAAGAGAGGACCTTGAAACAAGTATATATTGTTTTGAGCTCTGAACATTCGAAAAGATTGTGACAATGTCAAACCATTTTGCACTCTATTATATGTGTACACATAATAAAAACCCCAACTGCTTACACTTGCTTACTATAGCCAAATAACACAACAAGGTTTTTATCCCAATTGATGAAGAATAAGTCTGTACATGCCATAGCATTTTTGTTATTTGCTAATCCTTCACAAACAGTAATACTGTACAGTTTTGCAAATAAAGTGTTGATTTCATTTCCTTGTTTAACTCTTTCCAGAATTTCTTTGATTTTGATATAGCTTCCATGGTCTTCACACACAGAGAAACATACTTATATTTATATATTTATTTAATCCCATTTATATCCCGCCCTTCTCTGAAGACTCAGGGCGGCTTACAATCTAAGCACAAATCAATGTGCTTAGCAATAGCCTTCATTCTATGTATATGTTTGCTTATTAGAGCTTTCACCCCCACCCCCAAGCGGCATTGTTACAAAGTCAGATTATTGCCCACAACAATCTGGGTCCTCATTTTACCTACCTCGGAAGGATGGATGGCTGAGTCAACCTTGAGCCTGGTGGGATGCGAACCTGCACTAGTTGCAGGCAGCTGGTGTTACTTAAGGAGGCATTAGCCCACTGCTCCACCAAGGCTATACATATTGCATATGCCTTAGATCGATATGTATTGTTATTTATTATTTTCTTAGTATTTTAGTATTTTTATTTATCAATGACCCCTGTTCACACTGTTGTATGTGATTTGCATTTAGTGTCTCTAGGTTGAACATAATTGTAACTTCAGTAATATATATATTACTCTCTCTCTCTCTCTATATATATATATATATATATATATATAGAGAGAGAGAGAGAGAGAGAGAGAGAGAGAGAGAGATGTCTTTTTTGAAAATACATTTTTTTTAAAAAAAGTCTTGTTCAAAGTCAATTGGGATATAAGGTGATGATAAAGATGATTACAAATAAATGTTGTTGTTTTTTAAAAAAAAATAAAGGCATATTCCTTTCAAATTTCTAGTCAAAGTCATTACCACTATTTTTCACAACCGACTGTTGTCAGAATTTTAGAATAACAGAGTTGGAGGGGACATTGTAGGTCTTCTAGTGCTACCCCCTGCTCAGGCAGGAAACCCTATACCATTTCAGACAAATGTTGTCCAATCTCCTTAAAAATTTCCAGTGTTGGATCATTCACAACTTTTGGAGGCAAGTTGTTCCACTGATTGTTCTAACTATCAGGAAAATTCTCTTTAGTTCTAGGTTGCTTTTCTCCTTGATTAATTTCCATCCATTGCTTCTTGTCCTGCCCTCAGGTGCTTTTGAGAATAGCTTGACCTCCTCTTCTTTGTGGCACCCCCTGAGATATTGGAACACTGCTATCATGTCACCATTAGTCCTTCTCTTCATTAAACTAGACATACCCAATTCTAGCAACCATTCTTTATATATTTTAGCCTCCAGTCCCCTAATCATCTTTGTTGCTCTTCTCTGTACTCTTTCTAAAGTCTCAACATCTTTTTTACATCATGGCAACCAAAACTGGATGCAGTATTGGCTTACCAAGGCATTGTAAAGTGAATTAACACTTAATGTGATCTTGATTCCCTCTGTTAATGCAGCCTAGAATTGTTTTGGCTTTTTTGACAGATGCAGTTCATATTTAAGTGATTGGCGACTATGATTCCAAGATTCTCTCACAGTTACTAGTATTGAGCAAGGTACCACCTATATTTACCTGTGCATTTGCTTTTTCTTGCCTAAATGTAGAACTTTATTTTTTTCACCACTGAATTTCATTTTGTTATATAGTGCCCAATGTTCAAGTCTGGCAAGATCCTCCTGTATCTTAAGCCTATCTAGTGGAGTGTTGTCTATTCCTGCAAACTTGCTATCATCTGCAAATTTGATGAATTCCCCATCTATCCCCTCATCCAAATTGTTGAAGATGTTGAAGAGTACTGGGCCTAAAACAGAGCCTTGGGGTACCCCACTACATACTTCCCTCCATGTAGATGCAGTTCCATTGAGGACTACACATTGGGTTTGGTTGGTCAGCCACTTATGAATCCATCTGGTGGTGATGCTGTCTAACCCACATTCTTCTATCTTATCAAGTAGTAGCTTGTGGTCTACTTTATCAAATGCCTTACTGAAGTCCAAATAAATTATATCCACAGCATTCCTGTGCTCCACTAATATTATCACTTTATTAAAGAATGCAATAAGATTTGTCTGGCATGATCTGTTTTTGACAAACCCATGTTGGCTTTTGGTTATGACTTTGTTTGCCTTTAGGTGTTTGCTGATTCATTGCTTGATTATCTTTTCCAGAATTTTCCTAGGTCGGGCTCATAGGCCTGTAGTTTTCTGGATCTATTTTTTTTTTTTGAAGATGGGAACTACATCAGCTTTTTTCCAGTGCTCTGGTAGTTCCCCCTGCTCCAGGATCTTTGAAAGATATAGTTCAGTGGTTCTGAGATCACATCTGCCAATTGCTTGAGAACCTTGGGGTATAATCCATCTGGTCCTGGTGATCTGAATTCATCTGGGGGGGAAAGGTGCTCACTTACCATTTTCTTGCCTATTTTACCTTGTATTCCTATTCTGTTTTTTACGGTCCTGTTTTTGATAAGTTGAACTATCCCCTTGAGGATTCTCATCCATGGAATCCTTCCCAAGCTCTCTCTAAGTTTATTGAAATTTGCTCTCTTAAAGTCCAAGAGTCTAGTTTGACTTTGTTCTATTGCTTGTGTCTGCATAATGTAGCATTCCAATATTGCATGATCACCCCCAACAAGGTTCCTGTAGCTTCAACACCTTCTGTCATTTCATCATAGAAAATGAATGCAACATAAACAAGTAAAGATGTGGATTTTATCATTAAGTAATATAAAATACACTTTCTACTAATTTGGTGTCCCACCAGATAATATCTAACTATGCTGCCACTACAAGCCAGTAGGCTGTATATCATCCAAGGAAAACAAAACTTCCATATTTTGAAATTTTGGCATTATCAGGCGTTGTACTTTAATTATTGAACTTGTACTTTCTCATTTTAATTTACCGTATTTGTTTAATTTATATGCCAGTCTTCTAACTAAACAAAGTGACTCTGAACTTTATGTGGTTGATATGCCTGATATGCTAATCATGGTACTATTCAATTTTAAATGTGAGATGAAGATACAGTGATGGTGAGACATAAAAGAAATATTATCAATCATCAAGCCAGCCAGCAAGCCTGGGGTGGAGTTAACAACACAAGAACTGCTGCTTGTGTCACTCTGGGCCCACTCTGTACATAACTGTTAAGATGCATAACAGGAACAAGGAAAAGACTGGATAAAAAAGGCATACAAAAGGAAAAGATTCTGGTTACACAAATCTAAAGTGAAGAGTGGAGAAAATAACTGGGAATGGATCTGTGCAATGTGTTGAGCATGTCATCTTTCTCTTTCTTGACCTACCCAATTCTTTTTCATAGTATTTGGTATGTCATATTCAGATTCAGAAATTCGGCAATTTTCAACCTAGGTTAATCCTTTCCTCTACAACATCTGTCGCAGTAGGTCTACTTTTAGCTGCTGAATTTGTGTACTTTATATTCTAATCAAAGGAACAGAACAGAACAGAACAGAACAGAACAGAACAGAACAGAACAGAATAGAATAGAATAGAATAGAATAGAATAGAATAGAAGAGTTGGAAGGGACCTTGGAGGTCTTCTAGTCCAACCCCCTGTTCAGGTAGGAAACCCTATAACATTACTCTTCTTAAAACCTTCCAATGTTGGAGCATTCACAACTTCTAGAGGCATTGATTAATTGTCTCAGGAAATTTCTCCTTAGTTCTAGGTTGTTTCCCTCCTTGATTAGTTTCCATCCATTGCTTCTTGCCCTGCTTTCAGGTACTTTGGAGAATATCTTGACTCCCTCTTCTTTGTGGCAACTCCTGAGATATTGAAACACTGCTATCATGTCATCCCTAGTTTTTAAAACAGAACTCTGTTTCCTCAGCTTTATTCTTTTCACTCAAATAACCTGTAATGTTTCTTCCTGTGCATAACATCATGTTTCTGTTCTGGACTCCCAATACTGTCAACTTTATTTATTACAGCATGCATGCTTAGATGTGCACAGACTTAATCTAAAGTACTTATTTCCTGAGAAAAGGTGAAAATTCTCAAATCAAGGTAAACGGAGAGAGACCAAAGTCATCCAAATTATTTTCATGTCGGCAAAAAATTGACTCCGTTGTCTACTGATTAAATAACAATTTCTTGGCATCCCTTTCCTGATATTGAAAATTCACTGCCTTGGTGCCTTGGTGGAGCAGTGGGCTAATGCCTCCTTAAGTAACACCAGCTGCCTGCAATTAGTGCAGGTTTGAGTCCCACCAGGCTCAAGGTTGACTCAGCCTTCCATCCTTCCGAGGTAGGTCAAATGAGGACCCAGATTGTTGGGGGCAATAAGCTGACTTTGTAATAATGCCGCTTGGGGGGGGGCGAAAGCCCTAATAAGCAGGCATATACATAGAATGAAGGCTATTGCTAAGCACATTGATTTGTGCTTCTTAGATTGTAAGCCGCCCTGAGTCTTCAGAGAAGGGCGGGATATAAATGGGATTAAAAAAAAACTGCCTGAGTTAATGATTTCCCTCTGGTCAATGGTAGGGGAGCCTTTGAATGGACCCACTTTTTATGCTTTGGAGATTGTTGCCTATTTTCTGTTTTGTTATTGTTGGTGTTTACTACCTCCCCCCCCAAACTGTAAACTATAAAGTAATATTAAATGCCAAAGTCACATTGCTGGACTGATCCTCTCTCTAGTTTTTATTTTTGTTTCTGCATTGAGCAAAATAATGATTTTGATACAATCCTTTCCCTTAGAGTCTTTTTTTAAGAACTTCCTTTTTTAATTTTTTGTTCTTGATAATACAGGTTATCATCAAGACTTCCAGTGTAGCAAAGGACCTTCTGTTATCTTTCTGTTGTGAGAAAACAGAATGGCTTTAATGATATGATTCAGTTGTTGTGGTGCCTGCTAGGCTTTGTGCTGATGCAGATAAAGCAAGAAGCTATACCTAACAGACTGGGGAATATACCTAAATCTTATTAGTTGGAAACAAACTTTTCACTCTGTTAAAAATAAGATTTTGAGAACAGAGTGAGATATAGTCTGGCTGCCAAAAGCTCAAAAACAACCTTTATTGTTTTTCATATGTGTATAGGGGTGGGTGGGGGAAGCTTCCTGACTCTAAAATTATATAATTTACTGAGTAATCTTTCTTTTTCTCAGTTCTATTGGAAATCTGATGGTTTAAATATGATGCTGGTTACTGGGAGTCTAGACCAGATTCTAGTTAAAAAGCAACTGGTTTTCAGCCTCACTGCTTCCCTACTCATACTTTATAGAATACTTACCCAAATTAAATTAATTCAAGTTTACACAACCAGATCAAGTGTATCGTATTAAGTGTATTCATTCAGAACTTTAGGAGATCTGTGTGATCCTAGAAGACTGGGTGAGATGAAATGTTATCCCTATCTCAAAAAAGAAAAGGACGAAGACCTGGCAAATTATAGATTTATCATTTGAGGGAACACCTGCTGCTGGCATCAAGCTCCCTTCGTCCTGTGCGCTCCCACAGGGAGGGTCTTCTCAGGGTACCGCCGGTAAAAGATTGCTGGCGGTCAATACCCAGGGGGAGGGCCTTCTCTGTGGGTGCGCCTGCCCTCTGGAACCAGCTGCCTATAGAGCTTAGGACTGCCCCTGACCTTCGCTCATTCCGCCGGGACCTGAAGACCTGGCTCTTTGAGCTTTCTGGCCTGGACTGAGAGTATTAACTGGGGTTTTAATTGTATTTTAATTGTAATTGGGGTTTTTAGTTCAAGGTTAGTGTAATTATTTTAATTGTTTTTAATTTTTGTAACTTCTTGTATTGTTTTTAAAAAACCTTGTGAACCGCCCTGAGTCCTACGGGAGAAGGGCGGTATATAAGTCTAATAAAATAAATAAATAAATAAATAAAAGTCTGTGATCAGATTATAAAACAGCATGTTTGTTAGCATTTAAATAAAAATGCATTAGTTAACAAATGCTACTAAATTACTAGATTGGGCAATAACACGGACATAATTTAGCTTGAGCTCATCAAAACATTCAGCATAGTATCTCATGATAACTTCATTAGTAAAATGATAAAAAGAGGCTAGATGATACAACAATTAAATTACTATTTGGCTTAATGATCTCATTCAGAGAATACTCATAAATGGTTCCATATCATCTTGAAGAGTGGTAATAAGTGGAGTGCCACAGGACACTGTCCTAGGTCCTGTATTCTTCAACATTATTATTAATGATTTGGATAAAGGTGATAATCAAAACTGGAGATAACAAAAAAGCTAGGAGGAGAGACTACCACTTTACAAAAAAATAAAAGATTCAAAAATGTGTCATGAGCTTGAACAGTGGATAAGATTTATGAGAAAAGGGGACAGGCATAAATATATGTAGAAAAGATCAGGATGTTCTAATAGATCACAACTTGAAGATGAGCCTAAATCCATAGTGACACACTGGATTGAAGAAAGAAGAAAGCTACCCAAATGATGAAGGGACTAGAAGTCAAATCCTATGCAGAAAGGTTTAAACAATGGAGCAAGTTTATCCTTCCAAAAAGATTACCACAAAAAATAGTTGATCACAGATTTCTTATGTCTAAAGAATTATTAGACACAGGAGGGAGTTGACTTCTTTTTGCTTACTCTGGAGGGCAAAACGAAAACCAATAGATTGGAATTACATGAAAGTAGATTAAAATTAGATACCAGGAGGATTTGTCCTGACAACAAGGACTGTCAACCAATGGAATAAGAATCAGCTGTTTCATAAAGTGGTAATGAGGACCTAATGAAGGTGGAGATCTTCACTGGAGGTCTTCAACTAGAGGTTGAAGAGCCATCTATCTGAAATGTTTTAGCAGATCTTGGCCCCTGAGCCTGACGTTGAACTAGGTGATCTTAGAGGTCTCTTCCAGCTCTGTCACCTTTTTAGAGACAATAGAAGGGTTTTAAACTTTTTCCCAAAAGAAAATAGCAGAATGGAAACTCTAGGAAAAGTTTTCCCCAGTTTCTGGAAACAGAATGTAAAGAGAAAAGAAAATGGCTAAGAAAATGACAATGCAAAGAAACAACATTAGAGAAAAGAACCAGAGGAAGCAATAACTGCTTGGTTGCCTGATCATACAATGTGGCTGCTAAAGCCATCAACAAGTACAAAGTTAAGAATAAATTATTCTGATTAGTGAAGCCTGGCAATATTGATTCTGCTTTTTATTCCTTCATTTTTTTCCCTGTGCCATCCATTCCTTTTATGCTTTCTGCTGTACGATAATAAGAAAAATCTACCAAGCCTATTTGTGGTGAATATTCTTATATAATTTGATAGAAAAAAAACATGAGGCAACAACCATCAGTGAAGATTTCACTGAAAGTTTGTGGGAGAAATGTGATATATAAACTTGATTGAAATCCTTTGACCTCCCCAGACACTTGACTCACAAGTGTCAAGTGACTCACAAAAACCTCAATTCCTGCTGTTTTCTCACGAGGAGCAGCTGCCTGGAATATAAGTGGGCAATCTCATGATCTCTTCTTGTCTAAATAGACTGTACTGGCCAGGATTCACCATCTTGCTTCCTATCCTTCTTGCAATGCTTTCCCTCCTCCTTCAGGGACTTCTAATCTGCCACAGAATTTCACTCAAAAGGTCCCAGTAGTTAATTTTCAATAGGATGGGTGTTGAGCATGAATAAAGCTTTTGTCTTTAAAGTAACATTAAATGCAAGAAAATGGGTTAAAGCTTTTATTAGATGTCTAGAATTGGCTTCAGTTTAAATGGTTATTTTTATCCAGACATATGTTCATCTTTTCAAAATTTAATTACCTCAGTTTTATAAAATATTAACTACCCCACAAAACTTTTGATTGATCATAAATCCAATAGAGAGGGGAAAGTTCTTGCAATATTGGTGAAACATTTAAAATATTCATCACTACCTATGGTTTCACTTATTAAACAAGAAATATGTTTAATTCAATAAGATTTGGTAAATTTTTCATCAATTTGTCACATCAGACAGTGTGAAAATACCCTTCTTGGAAGGCTACGAAATAGTAGCGTTAAGAATTCTGCTCCATACCTATTCAAAATTCTCATTGATATAATTGTTGAAATTAATTTTCTGTCCTCAATTATACCTTGCTCCTAACATTTAAAATCCCTTCTTTGTAACAGCTGAATTTTTTGTTGATCCTGAACTTATGGCTGGAGGGATAGTTGAGTCAGCAAAGTATTAATAGTTCCTATCCTTTATTTTTGTTTATTCCATTTCTATAGACAAGTGAGGCACCACTTGTCACCAAACAATTAGGCACCAAACAATCACAAAATCACTTAAAACACACACAAAGCACACACACAAAGAGAGAAATTATAACCATTGATATAAATTTTATTAGCTATAGGATCTAGCTTTCAAAATTAAATTTCTGACATCGGTTGAAGGTTTTTATCTGAACCTTTTCTTTCCCAACTGCCATCTAACAAAACTCACCCTTCTCTACCAAGCAATTATCTTAGAAATTTTACTCTCATCAGTGTCTGACTTTAGCTGATGCCTTTGTGTGCCACTGCAAAAATAGTCTAAAGAACTGAAATTGAGCATACTCTGACTTCCTCTGACTATATAATAAATTACAACAGGGCAAGATGAATAAATCTTCCAATGCTTTTGAAAATAAAAAAAAATTGGGACTCATGAGTTTCCTCGAAAAGGATTCTTTTCTCCAAAAGTAATCTCTTGTACCTTTGAACTATCCATTAAAGAAAGGAATATCTTAAATATTGCAGTATCTTTAAAATCTTTTAAAACACTTTAAAAAAATCTTTAAAACTGCAGTAAAGTTTCATTCAGATTAGGGTTTGTACAATTGTAGAAAATAAAGACAAAGGCCTTGAGGAATAGAGGGGAAAACCAGTGGTGGGATTCCGCCAATTCACACCACTTCGGTAGAACCCGTAGCTAATTTTTTGTTGTCCAGGCCCAGAATGGACTTCTGGAAGCAGCATACACACAGAGAACCGATTGTTCACATATTTGAATCCCAATACTGGGGAAAACTGTTATCAAAGAGATGAAGAGGAAAACATAGATTAAATCTTGGACATGTAGAAAGTGTGTGCAAACATTTCTAACAGACAACTCCCTAATTCACACATTTATAAAAGAGACAGGAGGGGTAGTACAAACAGAGTTTAAAAAAAATCATGTCAGGCAATCTAAATAAATGTAGTTTTCCATGGAGTTGATTTCTTGTCTGATCTACCTCTTACTATTGACACCAACACAGGGGCAAAATGGATATTTGTCAATGTAAATACTGTACATAAGAAATAGCCCAATGAGAACTGACTTTCCTCTGATATAATTCATTGCAATTTCAGATTGTTATTCTCCAGGTAATTGTTCAGAAGATAACACACGAATACAGCCCACTTGCAGCAGCAAGATGGGGTTTCTTAAGAATATTGAAATAGTTTACATGAGGACAGTTCTCTGCTGGTCAATGCCTCTGGGAATCAAGGTATCAACTGAGAAAAATGTGGGTGCATAAATTAACTGGTATGTTTTGGCATTGTAATGAAATGTTTTCATTGGAATCAAATCAAGGAACTTTTGGAGCTATCCAAATCAAAGAGGCTCCTCTGAAGAAGACTAAATCTAAGTTGGAACCCTATAAAGCTTCATGAGTGAATTGGATATTAAGAGTCACAGAGGTAATATCCACTAATCTGTAAATATAGTTGATTTCTCTCAGGATGCTCCATATAAGACACTGCAAAGGTAGGGGATTTATGGTAGCAATTGCACTTCTGTGACTGAATATTCTAGAGAATGTCTATGGAGATTTTCAATCATCCAGATAATAATAGTAATAGCAATAGCAATAGTAGTAGTGATGATGATGATGATGATGAGGATGATGATGATGATGATGATGGAAGTGACCTTGGAGGTCATCTAGTCCAACCCCATGCTCAGGCAGGGAACCCTATATCATTTCAGACAAATGGCTGCCCACTCTTTTTAAAAACTTCCAGTGTTGGACTATTCACAGCTGCTGGGAGGCAGGTTGTTCCACTGATTAACTGTTCTAACTGTCAGTAAATTTCTTCTTAGTTCTAGGTTGCTTTTCTCTTTGGTTAGTTTCCATCTGTTGCCTTTCTCCTGCCTTCAGGTGCTTTGGAGAATAGCTTGACTCGCTCTTCCTTGTGGCAGCCCCTGAGATATTGGAACACTGCTATCATGTCACCCCTCACCCTTCTCTTCATTAGACTAGACATACCCAATTCCAGCAACCGTTCCTTATATGTGTTAGCCTCCAGTCCCCTGATCATTTTTGTTGCTCTTCTCTGTACTCTTTATAAAGTTTCAACATATTTTTCCATCCTAGTGACCAAAACTGGATGCAATATTCCAAGTGTGGCTTCTTTTTTGAAGATGGCGGACGTGTCGGGCTGAGCTCCGTGAGCTCCGGCTGTTGGGCGTCCCTTTGGAGTCCCTCAGGGGTCTTTTGGGCCCGCTGGGTAGGGGATGTGGATTGTTAAATCCATGAAGTTGAATTTATGAGGCAAATAAGGAGGTAGTTTTGCTATTTGCCTGTTCCATCTGCGTGTTACCTTTTCCTTCGCCTGTTCGTCTCCCGCGGTGTTGCTGGGTTCGGCTTCTTCGGCCTGCCGGTTCCTGCTGCCCTGGTGTCTCCGGGCCTCTCCTGGGAGGCTGCGGTCGGCGGCGGGGGTGTTTCCAGCTGTTCTGGGCTGCCGTGGGCCGTCGGGTCGGCGCTGCTGTTCTGGACGGTTTTCGGCCGTTTTCGGCGGTGTTCTCGGCGTCTCTGGAGTTTTCGGCGTCCTCGGAGCCCCAGCTGATCGGCGCTTCTGTGAGAGGGGAGGAGAGCCTGTGCGAGATGCCTGCAGACCATTCTGGCGGCAGCGGCAGCGGCGGCGGCAATGGCGGCAATGGCGGCAGCGGCGGCGGAGACACTTTGTTGTTGGACCTGCCTGTGCTGTTTCTTCGGTGGCTGCGGCATCTTCGGGCCGTTTGGCAGCGGAGAAGACGGCCGCTTGTTACTTTATTGACAAGGCTGCCCTTTGTGCTGGTTTTGAGCTGCTGCCAGCGATGGAGGTGGTTATGGCGACGGCGTCCTCGGGCTGCTCTGGGCGGTGGAGAGGACGACCATGGCGACAGCGACTCGTTGGGTTCCGGCTGCTTGAGGTGATGGCGGCGACGGTGATGGCGATGGTGGCGTCTTCGAGGCCCACTGGCCTGTTTTACCAGCAGCGACGATGTCTGTGGCAACGGCGGCGACATAGCGGACTACCAACTTATTTATTAACTTATTTATTAACTTATTTATTAATTTTCCATCTGCCTCCTTTTCTCCCCTTTGGACTGGGACGGACCTGGGTACAGGCCACAGTGGGAGAGTGGCTTGTTTTACATCGGCAGCCCCATAGAGGTGGGAGCTCTGTGGGTGCTGCCCCACCCAGGGTGGGCATTTTGGACCATCCCCGGGAGCAGACTCGCGGCCCGTTGTGAGAGGACGGGTTGTGATCTGCCCCTGGGAGTATCCAACCGAGTGGCAGTAGGTTGGTGGATGGCCCAAATGTTCCACTCCTTACCTTCGAACCTCCTGTTGGATTTTTAATCATTGGACTGCCCTCCCTGGACTTGCTCGGACTGTATGCATCGATATTCTGATACGGACTTGCTCGCCCTCAGGGGCGCCCCCCTCTCCTGGGTGCGTCCCACCTTCTTCTCTATCCCCAGTCTCGATGAGGGGCCCAATTATTGGGACCCTGAGAGATGGCCGGGTAAGGCCAGGGGCTCTCGATATAAATTTAATAAGAGGCCCCTGGTTAATTTTTAGTCAAATTTTTTAGGGGGTTGGGGAGGGGGGTGGGGGGTAGTGGTTGTCTGGCTGTGGGGGGTAGCCAAACAACTGTGTTGCAGGCCAGGCCTGGGTCTGACGGCGTTCGGGGAGAGCGGGGTGTGGTTACATCTGGGGCTCCGGAGCGGGTCGTGGGATTGCCGATTCCCACGACATTGGGGTATGGCAGCAGGCGTATGGACAGAGGGCCGTATCGTTACTGGGAGGGCCGTCTCCGCTGTTTACAAGCGGTGAGGCGCTCCAACCCTCTGGTTCTTCCCCGAGGTGCCGGGAGCGAGGATGTGCAGCCTCCTGAGCTCCGGCTGGTGTACCTGAATGCTAGGTCCGTGGTTAATAAAGCTCCCCTCGTTAGGGATTTAGTTGAGGGTGAGCATGCGGACCTGGCCTGCATCACGGAGACTTGGTTGGGCCCAGAGGGTGGGGTCCCTTTGGTTGACCTCTGCCCACCAGGCTTCTGGGTGCTACACCGGCCACAAGCTCATGGCAGGGGTGGGGGAGTGGTGGTTACCATTAGGGAGACCTTATGTCCGCGGGAGACCACCGTTTCTCAGATAGTCGGGTGTGAGTCTCTCTTTATGAGATTTGGTCCTGGGGCGCAGTTGGGCTTGCTGCTGGTGTACATTTCGCCTAGTCGCACAGCGGCAGCCCTGCCCGAGCTGCTCGATATCCTCTCGGGTTTGGTGGTTGAGTTTCCCAAACTTATAGTTTTGGGAGACTTCAATCTACCATCCCTGGGAGGTTCATCTGAGCTAGCTCGGGAGTTCATGGCTTCCATGGCGGCCATGGACCTGACGCAAGTAATTTCAGAGCCAACTCATGAGGGAGGCCACACCCTTGACCTGATTTTTTTATCTAGACGGTGGTTGGATGATCTAGCTGGGGGCTCTCCATTTATTATGCCCCTGTCATGGACCGATCATCATCTCCTGTGGCTGGTCTTCCGTTTTGCCACCCCCCGCCATGGGGGTACGGAGCCAATTAGATGGTACCACCCGAGACGCTTAATGGATCCTGATAGATTCCAAGCGGCGCTGGGGTCCCCACCTGCCTCCACTGCTCACAGCTCGGCGGATGCTTTAGTGGAAGCCTGGGAAAGGGCAGCCACTGAGGCACTTGACCGGGTTGTACCCTTGCGGCCCCTGACCCAGCGCAGATCCCAGCGAGCTCCATGGTTTTCCGCGGAGCTCCGGGAGATGAAGCGTCGGAAACGGGGCCTAGAGAGCTGCTGGAGGTCTAGCCGATCCGAACCCGACCGGTTGCGGTTAAGAACCTATATTAGGTCTTATCTCGCAGCGATGAGGGTGGCGAGGTGCAATTACTTCTCCACCCTCATCGCGTCCGCAGATAATCGCCCGGCCGCCTTGTTTAGGGTGACTCGCTCACTTCTTCATCAGGAGGTGAGGGAGGATCCCTTGCAGGGTCGTGCCGAGGAATTTAGTCAACATCTGTCGGATAAAATCGCTCGGATTCAGACCGGTTTGGACTCCAGCTGGGCAGAGTCAGGCGATCAGGACACGGGCGGTCTTGTCAATGTTATCTGGGAAGAGTTTGATTCTGTGACCCCTGATGAAGTGGACAGGATTATGGGGAGGCTGAGCTCCTCCACATGTTTGTTGGACCCGTGCCCTTCCTGGCTGGTTTATGCAGCTAGGGAGAGGACACGAGGCTGGCTCCAGGCGGTTATATCTGCTTCTTTGAGTGAGGGTTATTTCCCCACCGTCTTGAAGGAGGCGGTGGTGAGACCTCTCCTCAAGAAGCCTGCCTTGGACCCAGCTGTTTTGAACAACTTTCGTCCAGTCTCCAATCTTCGCTTTCTTGCGAAGGTTGTCGAGAGTGTGGTGGCGCATCAGCTC
This sequence comes from Vipera ursinii, assembly GCF_947247035.1. Classification (NCBI taxonomy): domain Eukaryota; kingdom Metazoa; phylum Chordata; class Lepidosauria; order Squamata; family Viperidae; genus Vipera; species Vipera ursinii. The sequence goes on along the minus strand of NC_139518.1, from coordinate 77,920,778 downwards.
CCTCTGGTCCTGGATGAAGCGGATTATCTGGACCCCTACCAATCGGGTTTCAGGCCCGGGTACAGCACGGAGACGGCATTGGTAGCTCTGGTGAATGATCTCTGGAGGGCTCGGGATAGGGGATATTCCTCTGTCCTAGTCCTATTAGACCTCTCGGCGGCTTTCGATACCATCGACCATGGTATCTTGCTGCGGCGTCTCAGGGGATTGGGAGTGGGAGGCACAGTTCTTCAGTGGTTCTCCTCCTATCTCCTGGGACGCACGCAGTCGGTGTTGGCAGGGGGACAGAGATCGGCCCCTAGGTCTCTCGTTTGTGGAGTTCCTCAGGGGTCGGTTCTCTCGCCTCTCCTGTTCAACATCTATATGAAACCGCTGGGTGAGATCATTCGTGGTTTTGGAGTTGGGTAACATCAGTATGCCGATGATACCCAACTTTTCTTTTCGACCCCAAACCACCCCAGTGATGCCCTCGCTGTGATGTCCCGTTGCCTGGAGGCGGTTCGGGTCTGGATGGGGAGGAACAGACTTCAACTCAACCCTGACAAGACTGAGTGGCTGTACATTCCGGCATCCCGGGACATTCAAAATGTTCCATCTCTTTCTATGGGGGGTGAGTTCTTACCCCCCGTGGATAGGGCTCGCAACTTGGGAGTCCTCCTAGATTCACGGCTTACCCTGGAAGATCATATAGTGGCCGTGACTAGGGGGGCTTTCGCCCAGGTTCGCCTGGTGCGCCAGTTGCGGCCCTATCTGAACCGGGATGCCCTGTGTACGGTCACTCATGCGCTCGTGACCTCTCGCCTTGACTACTGTAATGCTCTCTACATGGGGCTTCCCTTGAAGACCACTCGGAGGCTCCAACTGGTACAGAATGCGGCCGCGAGAGTTGTCTTGGGAGTTTCCCGGTACTCCCATGTTACACCTTTGCTCCGCGAGCTGCATTGGTTACCAGTTGTCTTTTGGGTGAGGTTCAAGGTTTTGGTAACGATCTTTAAGTCCTTACATGGCATGGGTCCGGGATACCTCAGGGACCACCTGCTGCCGGCGTCAACTCCCCTCCGCCCTGTGCGTTCCCACAGAGAGGGCCTCCTCAGGGTGCCGCCGGTCAGAGAATGCCGACTGGTGGCCCCCAGGGGGAGGGCCTTCTCTGTGGGCGCTCCGGCATTATGGAACCAACTGCCGGTGGAGCTCCGGATGGCACCAGACCTCCGAACTTTCCGTCATGACCTGAAGACCCACCTATTTGAAATAGCTGGTCTGGCCTGACGGGGATGGGTTTTAATAGTTGTTTTAGATTTGTTCACTGTTTTTAACTGGGCATGGGTTTAATCTTTTTTTTAATTTTTGTATTGTCTTTTTTATATATGCCCTGTGAACCGCCCTGAGTCCCCACCAAGGAGAAGGGCGGTATATAAATTAAATAAAACTATAAACTAAACTATAACACTTCACATCATCTTGATTCTATCCCTTTGGTAATGCAGCCTAGCAGTGTGTTGGCTTTTTTGTCAGCTGCAGCACACTGCTGGCTCACATCTAAGTGATTGTCCACTAGGACTCTGAGATCCTTCTCACAGTTGCTCTCATGGTTGTCCTAAAGGTGTTTTTCAAAAGGCAACTAGTCTGTAAGGATCCACTTCAATCTACATCTTAAGAAAACAGAACTCTTGGAAACAGTCTCTTCCAACAGGAATTTTTATTAAGAGAAATTGACTGTAGGCATACTAGACAGGATCTGAGGGATCCCCCCACCATTCAATGTTTTAAAGTGTTCTCAAGCACCCCCCCACCCCGCAGTTCTTCTGGGTCATTCATACAGGAAGATTTCTAGGTGTTAAATTCAGGAAAGATAACATCAGTTCAGCTCTATCGGCACGATCATTCAATCCCCAGATTCCAGTTGTTGCATCTTTCCCCCTCCCATTTTCCCTCGCTGTTGGTAAAGAGGAGAGTTTCAGAGGGGCATAGGATGAAAGGCAAATGGCCACATTGCTATGGTTAGCAGACCCTAAGTGAATCAACAAAAGGTTACTTTGTAGTGAATAAAGGAAGTGAAAGTAGTAAAAAACCCATGGATACCCCCTTCCCTTTAGTAGTATGACAGAATCCAGGAGATAGTAAGGATTGGTTTCAAATCAGAGAAGATAGAAAGAAATGAAATATAACTGGATTCTGACATAGTCTTTCTTGTGGATTTTTTTTCTTTAAAAAACTGAAGAAGCTTCTTGGAATGAGAAGTAACACATTTTCAAAGAAAAAACCCCCAAGAAAGTCCAGTTGCCTTTTGAAAAGCACTTTTGGGATTCTAGAGAATGTTTTCATCGGGATATGCAAATATAGTTCTAGAAGTCAGCAGTCTAAATTATATTAAACCTTCCCCAAAAATGGTTGGAGCATTGGATAATTTCCCCTCTCAATGAATACATACAGTACTAAAATTTGTAGATTCTCTTTCCTATACAAAAACTTCTGAAATTCTACAAGTATTTTAAGGGTCTCAGTATCATATTTCACTTTCATGACAAATGGCCACAAAACCATAAAGACAAGAAGAGATACATTTTTGGAAACTTCCAGAAGAAGAACTTGCACTTCTTCTGAACATAGTCATCCAAATCTTGGCAGGCATTCTCTCTCAGAAGTGTCAACTTTTCATAAAAATGGATTTCAGTTCTGCTTAGAAGTAAAAAAAAATAATCATCAATGTTGTTTTTTAAATAAACAAAATCACTAAAAGCTAAAAGACATATAGAATGAAACTGTTTATATCTCAGCAATTTGGTACACTTCATCCTGTCATAAAAATTTACAGTTTCAGAAAACTATATTCACTATGCCAAACAGGAAAAAGAAAGTTCTATTATGTTCCTGTCATAATTATTAAGAGATACAGAGATTTGGATTTATAAACTGAGATTAAGATTTGGGGCTCAAATAAAATTGCAAGTGAGGCGGGTAAATCTTTGAAACTAATTCAGAAACTAAAAGATTTGGGCTTTTTCCATACTCACCAGACCAATGCTTGGTTCATATGTTTAATTTGTATCTACTGTTATGTGGGGCTGATGTGAGAAATAACTTAGATGATAAGTTGAAATGATGATGATGATGATGATATAAATATATATGATGTAGATTATTAAAAGGTAAAGGTAAAGGTTTCCCCACACATGTGTGCTAGTCGTTTCCGACTCTAGGGGCCGGTGCTCATCTCCATTTCAAAGCCGAAGAGCCAGCGCTTGTCCGAGGACGTCTCCGTAGTCATGTGGCCGGCATGACTAGACACCAAAGGCGCACGGAACGCTGTTACCTTCCCACCATAGTGGTCCTTATTTTTCTACTTGCATTTTTACGTGCTTTCGAACTGCTAGGTTGGCAAAAGCTGGGACAAGTAACAGGCGCTCACTCTGTTATGCGGCACTCGGGATTCGACCCGCCAAACTGCCGACCTTCTGATCGACAAGCTCAGCATCTTAACCCACTGAGCCACCACGTCCCGTAGATTATTAAGACAGTCATAAAAACTGTAGTATAGTTAAGATAAATCTTTCCTTGTGTCATACTTAACCTGATGACTTCCAGGGCAGGTCCATGAAATTAATGCAATAATTAATCTGTTAAAAAAAGATATTTCTCAATATTTATATTTTTTTATTAATCAGGAACAATCAGTTAGCTTCTATGCAATTCACCTTTCTTTCACTTTTTCTTGGACCAACATACAATTATATGGAAGTGCTTTTTTTTAAAAAAATGTAGTTCATATTTTGTAAAATAAAGGATATATATGATACACACAAGTCAGGTTTGACTGCTGGTGACAATATAGAGACATTATGTTCTGTGTTTGCTATTGCCTTTATCCTTGGATTCTTTTCAATATCTATGTCTAGCCTACAGCTCTAAAACTTCCTGGTAGTCTCCCATCAAAATACTAACCAAGTCCATCCCAGCTTAGTTTCTGAAGATCAGATAAACATTTAGACTGATCATTGATCCAACATAAAGGAATTCATTTTATGTTCTTCTTCTTCAATGTGACAGGATTTTTGGCGCCATCAAGGTAGAAATTCTATCGTGGAATATCAAACAGACCTGACATTCTTCTTGACAATGATCTCTACAGGGTTCAGCTTGATTCACAGAACAAACAAAATTAGCTGGGGATTAAGTGTTACAGTTGCAAAACTGGGAAGAATTTTTCTGGGTTTTGTAGAAATAGTAACGTCATATTTATTATCCATAATTGATCTGACTGAAAAGCTGCTTTGCAAATTCAAACAGGGCTTGATATCTTTACTATGTTTTTTTTTCTTCCTGATTTTAAACAGTGATGAGGTTGTTAATTCTCCTACATTCACAATGCTTCTTGCGTTACAGGAAAGTTGCTGGTCTGTTCGGATAACCAATTTTTTTCCACTTGAATTCTGAAAGGCATTGCTTAAGAAGTCATATAGTTCTAAGCAATTGAATTGGGACGACTTCAAATCAGTACAATTGACTATTTACTCTAATTAGGATGTTACTCACCTTCCTCCCCACAAAATTCAATTTACCAATCCTTTGTTTAGTATAATGAAGTTGTCATTAAAATGTGCATACAAAGAGTTCTCCACTGCGCAAACCTAGCTCCAGGGGAAAGATTTGGTCTATCGTTCCAAGAAGGCTGATTTCCTGTTTTGTTTAAGATCCAGTTCAGCTGTTTCCTTCTTCTCTGGTCTTCCATCTTTCATACACAACAAGAGATGCCCTATTTTGCTTTCATCACACATCCTGACAGCAGCCAAACTTACATTTGGTCGGTAGGTAAATGTTCCCAATCTCCTGCTTTTGCGACAAATGGAGCGCTCCCCCCCTCCGAAGAGATTTTGCAGAAATGCTCTGGATACACATACCCAGGGCTTTTTTGGTCATAGAATGCTCAGAACGGAGTTCAGGTACCTTTTTTGGGTGGAACCTTGTAGGGTAGGCAAGGCATGTGTGAGTTCCGGCACCTTTTTCTTTTACAAAAAAAGCACAGTTTATTTCAGTATTGTGTGCCACTGTAACTTGGAGAACATAACTTCAAAATGAGGTAAATGTTGTGGCTTTAAAATAAATGCCAAGTCCCTTAACAACTTCATGATATTTTGGCATCAAATCAAATCAACCTCCATTATGGTTAAAGACCAGCATAACTCTTTAAAAACATAAAAAATACAAAAATAAAGTTACATATATTTTTTAAAAGCCCTTAAAACATAAATAGAAAAATCTTAAAGAAGGGGCAAAAACAAATGAATTTGAAAAGAAAAAGGTTTAAGGATTAACTGGATTTGAGATTGTTAAAAGGGTTAAATATTTGGGGGTGATTTTGTCGCCCTCTAATACAAAGCTATATAAAAATAATTATGAAAAACTATGGGGGAAAATTCAAAAAGAATTGGAGAGTTGGGGAAAGTTGCAATTGTCTTTGTTGGGACGGATTGCAGCAGTAAAAATGAATGTCCTGCCTAAATTTTTATTTTTATTTCAAATGATACCGATTCTTAAGAAAGATTCTAATCTGGAGGAATGGCAGCGAGGTATCAATAAATTTGTGTGGGCAGGGAAAAAGCCACGAGTTAAACTTAAGATTATGCAGGATACTCGTGAGAGAGGTGGCCTTAAATTGCCTAATTTTAAATTATATTATGAAGCTGCTGCATTAGTAGGAATAAGTGATTGGATTAATTTGACGCAAGGGAGGTTATTAAATCTTGAGGGCCATGATTTGTTGTTTGGCTGGCATGCATATTTGTTGTATGATAAGAAGGTAGACAACGTGTTTAGGGTGCATATTTTAAGACAGGCATTGCTGAGAGTTTGGAAGAAGTATAGACATAAGTTAAGTTGCAAGATACCATTGTGGGCAATTCCGAAACACGCAATAGAAAATATACATGCTGGCTTCAAACACGATGTGACTACGTACAAGGAGATCCTTAGCTTGGAAAGAAATGTTTGGTGTTTGAAATCATATAGCCTCTTGCGAGAAGAGAAGGTTGTTCAAAATTGGTTTCAATATATTCAGTTACGGACCAGGTGGAAAGAAGACCAGAAAAATGGATTTACAATCACTGATGAAAGTTTGATAAAGCAAATTAGAAATCAGGGACCTGCACATATCAAACGGATATATCTTGCATTGATAGAGATTGACTCAGAAACAGAGCTTGTTAAGGATTGTATGATAAAATGGGCCCAAAACATTCAGGAAGTTATCACAATGGACACGTGGGAAAAGATTTGGGTGAGGAACGTAAAATTTACTCAAGCTCAAAATCTAAGAGAGAACTTTTATAAAATGTTTTATAGATGGCATTTAGATCCTAAAAAGCTTGCAAGTATGTATCCGAATTATCAGCCTAAATGTTGGAGGTGCGGTGATGAAGATGCAACATATTTTAACATATGGTGGACATGTAAGAAGGTTAAGGCCTTTTGGATAAAAGTTTGGTGGAATATGCAGAAGATTTTTAAACAGAGGATAAAGTTTTGTCCGCAATTTTTTTTGTTGGGAATAATTGCAGACGCTACAGTTGTGGACACCAAATTGATGTTGAACTTAATTACGGCAGCAAGACTTTTGATAGGCCAATATTGGAAGAAAGAGGAACTGCCGACTATAGAAGAGTGGACTTTAAAGGTTTCCGACCTGGCAGAGATGGCGAAGATTTCGGCCTATTTGAAAGACCATTCGCAAGAACGCTATATTATGGAATGGAGAAAATGGATTGAGTTTATCCAGAACAAGTATAGGGTTAAGAAGTTTTATGTAGCATTTGAATAAGTCTTCTTTCGTTTTTTTTTTCTTTTCTTATTTTAGTTTCTTTTTATACATATTCAATATTACTAAGGCTTGTTTATCCTATATAAGCTAGAGAGTGATGGATTTTAGAGTTTATAGTTGTTAGTATATGATTGTTTATGATTGCTTTTTATATATATACCTTGTATTTAGCTCTGGGAAGTCGGGGGGGGAGGGGGGGAGGGGGGGAGGAGGGAGGGGGAAGGGGGGATTTTTAAAGGAAAATTGTATTTTAAAACTTTTCAATAAAAAAAAGAAAAGAAAAAGGGTTAAGGTTTTTAAGGTTCTATTTAATTTGTATACCGCCCTTCTCTCTAGGAAAACTAAATTTATTTTAATAAAAAAAAAACCTAATACAAAACAGTCTGAAATAATGGTCTAGGTCCGTGGTGGTGAACCTATGGCACGCGTGCCACAGGTGGCACTCAGAGCCCTCTCTGTGGGCATGCGCACCATCGCCCCAGTCCTAGGCCTTCAGCTGGGTTTTATAAAACCTTTTTGCTTTAGGCGTCCACCGCCATGTGCAAAAAAAAAAAGGTTCAATCAATCAATCAATTTCAACTTCTTGCAGGAAAAAAAAGTTCTTGCTAAGTTGGAATTGATTGCTTAAACTTTTTAGTCCCACCCAATCTGCCATTACCACTGCAGTCATGCCCACCCAATGGGCTATGCCCACAAAATTAGCCACACCCACCCAAAGGGCCATGACCACCAGGCACCCGATGATACATAAGTGGGTTTTGGGTTGCAGTTTGGGCACTTGGTTTCTAAAAGGTTCACCATCACTGGTCTAGATATTCATTGAAATTGATTTGTGACACAGATTATCTTCTGACATATTTTGGCTGT
>NC_139518.1:77035600-77178100 GCF_947247035.1 Vipera ursinii | reverse complement strand
GCCTTCCTTTTTCATATATGTTCCTATACTGGACAGTTTTGGGGATTTGTATTGGTCTGGGCTCTTGACTACCACCCTTGAGGAAGGGGGGTATATAATTCTAAATGTAGTATTAGCTACTGACTAGTTTCATTCTTATTGGGACTCTTCAGTATCCATCTGTTTGTTGGTGGAAGAAGAACTGAAAGTGCTCCTTGTCTCCTGTTGCATGAGAACTGCAACTGTAGGTCCAGCATTGCAGGAAGCATTGGGAACTGTAGGAAGAGAGCTGGGTTGACTAAAGCCCTTTTCTTTGCCCTTGTTTTGAGACCTAATGTACACCTCATTGTCCTGCTGTTTCTTGTTACTTATAAGACTCTGATTCAGGCCTGAGAAAGTGCTGTGTCATTGTTCAATATAGGTGGTAGCTTATTAGTAAGGGGTTTGAGTAGTTTGAACTTTGAGTTGTAGATGGCTATCAGTGGTATTTTTGTTTCTGTCTTTTAATAAGGTCCTTCCTAGGAATTGATCTAGCTATATTGATTTGTCTGATCCCTCTTAGTGAATAGTTCAGTCTCCTGAATGCCTAGTTTAATTCCATCAGTTGAGTAACTCTGTCAAATGAATCAGAAAAAATCCACTTGTAGCACAGAGTTTGGCTATAAATGTTGGATTTGGTGGTGTATTCTGCATGGAGCTGGAAACACACTGATATGCATGATGATCTGTAGATGTCCAAAATAATGTATGTGTATATGTGTATGTATGTAATGTATGTATATGTGCAGTTTTACCAGAACATCAAGAAAATTGACCTGTTCTAAATATAGCTTGAAACTGAGACTGAGGTTGATGGTAGGATGAAAGCTGTTGATGTCATAATTTGAAATTTAATGAGAGATTCATTTCCTTGAATTTAGATGATAAAAACATCATCAATGAATCTCAGGTAAAGGAAGGACTTCAGCGAGTAAGAAATAAGAATGTGTTATTTTAGGTCGCCCATGATGATATTGGCATTTCCCCCCTACAAGATGTGTTAGAGGTAGAATCTCAACAGTAAGCCCTACAGAAGTACTTGTTTATCTTGACTTTTAGTTATTGTTTCTTGAACCATTTTTTTATACCTTATTTATTTTATTTTATATCATCCTACCTCAATACTTCACCTATCACATAACCCCAAAATTTGCCTTTGAACTCAGAGGTTCCTGGTGTTATGAGATAAAGAGATGTATAATCAACTCTGAACTCTGAAACTAGTCAAGGTAGCCAAATAACTGAACATAAATGAGTTTCGCAGTTTACTTCTATGGAAGACTATCTCCTGGAAACCTGTGAATTTAAAAATAGAGTCAAGGTGTGTGGTTTTTTTCCCCCTCATTGATTTAATGAAGAATTGACCTCTTCTCTCCTAAAGAAACAGATCAGATTCCCCTATAGTGATTATTTTTAGGAAAGTATTGTGACCAATAAGTGTTCTACTCATCATAGAAATGGCATCTGAACATACACCCACAATGAGTTTCTGGCTGGTGAGTAAACAAAACTCTCCTCATATGTTTTAGTTAAATTTTATCTTCTTTTCTTCCCAGACTATTATAGCTTTGAGCATTTATCAGCTATTTCTGTTTAAACTGACAACCTGAGAAAATATTTGATGCTCATATAGACTCTATCCAAGGGATAAAGATAAGGAGAGCAGATTATTTTTTTACCGAGCTCCTATGCCAGGACAATGATGTGAAAGCAGCAATCTTGGAGCTTAGGCCAGCCCAAATCATAAACAGAATGTTTCCCCTCACTTATCCACAGATAGTGTTATCTATTCTTAATAACAGCATTAATCCAAGAAGATAGGATACTAGCGGCTCTGTTCATTTTTCTCTAAGCAAGTTGCTTTCCTGCCATCTTTATACCATTGATCTTGTGCAGATTAATTGGTTTCCTAATACGAATGACAGAAAAAGATCCCCATTGTTGTTCACCAATTCATTTGTTCCATCAGTGCTATTACAAATGAGTCCCTTTCTGTAATCTTTTGGAATTTCCCCATTCAAGTGTTTATTGATCTAGATATGAGACTTCTTTTAGACAATATTGCAACAGCTTATTCATTCAAAAATGCTTGTCCAGTTTGGACAGCTGCCACACTTCCTCTTTCTTATCTCCATCCTTGTGGATTCAAACATTCCAATGGAGTTAGAGAAACATTACTAGGCCTGGTCAAAATGGAACTGATTAACTCTTACAATACAATGGCCAAAATGGATAGGCAGAGATTTTGTCTAAAATTGAACCTTAAGCTATGGAATTAATTTATGAGACAATTATTGTCAATAATCGTCCTTCCATCTCCACACCATTCAATACAACTGATGAAGCTTCCAGGATAGGAAGTGAAATGTCTTCTTCCTCAAAAAATCAGTCCAGTTGCCTTTTCGAAATAAAAATCACTTTTGATACAACCATGGCCCCAATAAACAAATACTGAATTCAACCTGATCTTAGTGATGATCCTGTAGGTAATATTTATCATCTAATCTATCCTAATGTTTTATTTCCTCAAGTTTGAGTTCTCATTGGCACACTGTGACCTGAGTCTTTCTACTTTCTCCTTTTTCAAACAGATCCTCAAAGACTTCCAACAGTACTATCTCCTACTGAATCATACTGTTTATTCAACTTACCTCATCCTATCTCCATCAAGAAAACCTTCACCTTAATTGACCCAATATCATAATCAATCTTCCAGCTGACCAAGCAAAGGTCAAAAGCTGTCCTATTCCTGGAACATTGCTGCCTGGAAATCCAGAATAGATGATCCATATTTTGAAACTTAATTAGTAAATATGATTTCATTTTGTTATAGGACATATGGTCTCCAGAGCCTCCATTGCTCCAAGACTAATTGGTTCACTTTGCTGAAGCTGTTTCTGTTGATATAAGAGTACAAGGTTGAGTAGGCATTTGTATGTTTATATCAAATAATCTGTTGTCCCCAATTTCTAAGATGAGGGCAGGTGAGAAAAAAGCATTAGCCTCTAAGCTAGTTCACCAAGACATGTTTTACTAACAAGTGTTTATTGTCCTCCTTGCAAGAAGCTTTCCTCAACAAATGCCACTTGGGATAAACTTGCAGAATTACCTGACAGAGCTGACCTGGTTATCCAAAATCTAGGTCCTATTAGCAAATGTCGGATACAGCCTTATTGACAAAGCTTTTTTATTGAGTTCAACAGCCATGTTTCTCATCCAAAAGGCCAGAGGTGAGGATATCACTCCAGAGATCAAAGCATGAATTTAGCATGACTAATGATTAGATGGTCTTACAAAATGTCAAGAATGACCCAACTACTTCTGCCTCATATCAGACCCTTGAGCTGCAAAAGCTACTGATTGAGAACTCAAACTCTGCAGAGGTTTTTGCTATGTATAACACAATGATACACAAGTTTGATGGGTAACTATCCACACATCAGCATAGGTAAACCTCCACATTCCAGGCAGAAAATCTGATTCAAAATTATAAATTCAGTAATTGACCTGTCACCAGGGATAGATTTCTAGATCTTAAGGGAAGCTGTAAAAACCTATTGAAAAGGAAGAAAGAAATACACGAAATAACCAGGAGTTACCTTTCCAGTTCACAAGAGACAAAAATCCTACTCTGTTTTGGAAGATGATTGCAAGCACCTCAACTAATAGGTCATGCTGGCCAGAAGGTATGATTTCATTAAAAAGTTGGGTAAAGTTTTATAGCCAATTATAGAGATTCCCCTTCCATCAGCTTTTCATTTCAGCCTTGCTAGATAACATTCATCTTTGACCACCAATCTCCCAGATGGACACCAACAAATTGATTAACCAACTAAAAAATTATAAGGCCCTTGGCAGTGATTTTATACTCACTGAATTGTTGAAAAATGTTTCTGACAGGTAATCTCCTCCTCTGGCCTCCTTATTTATCCATATTAATGATACCTTTCAAATGCCTGAAGACTGAAGCCGTTATATTTCTGTTCCACTGTTTTAAAAAACTAATAACAAGGAACTTTCTAGTAACCATGCCATAAGTCCACTTACTATTCCAGTAAACCTCATAGCTGCTTCCTATGTTGCAAGCTTCTCAGTTAGTTAGAACAGGAGAAATTCCTAACTGAAGAAAAAGCAGACTTTAAGGAGAGCAGATCAGCCATGAATGAATGTGCCACCCTGCTTTTTTTTTCCAGAGAAATGTGGAAAACATTTCCTAGAGGAGATCAATCCCGACTGCTCTTTAGAAGGCCAGATCCTGAAGCTAAAACTCAAATACTTTGGCCACCTAATGAGAAGGAAGGACTCACTGGAGAAAAGCCTAATGCTGGGAAAGATCGAGGGCAATAGAAGAAGGGGACGACAGAGAATGAGGTGGCTGGATGGAGTCACTGAAGCAGTAGGCGTGAGCTTAAATGGACTCCAGAAGATGGTAGAGGACAGGAAGGCCTGGAGGAATGTTGTCCATAGGGTCGCGATGGGTCAGACACGACTTCGCAGCTAACAACAACAAATGCTGCTTTTATTGACCTAAAAATCTGCATTTTATTTCATATCCAGTGAAGGGTTCTGGTGGAAGCTGGTTCAGGCATCTATAGACTTATACACTATTCCAGGTGTCTTCAAACGTGGGCCCTTTTATGACTTGTGTACTTCAACTCCCAGAATTCCTCAGCCAGCATGCCTGTTTAATCAAGATGCTGCATGCTAATATTGTCACATAAGTTAGATCCAATAGTAATGGTCTTCTTTCTGCAAATATTCTCATCCAGACAAAAGTGAAACAGGGATGCATCTTGCCTCCTCTTCTTTTCATTCACTCACTGTCAGTTCAATGGTCACCGGCTCTAACCAAAGCAGAATTTCAATCCCTATAGTTAAACTACTGTATTACCTTATTTGTTTGTTTGTTTATTATGCCTATTTCCTTTACAAGGGGACCCTGGGCAGCTTATGCTAATGATACCATCATTTCTCTCTCTTGGTCTAGGACAGGCATGCCAAACTCACGACATCACATGACGTCACGCGACGTATTGTCACTTTTTCCCCATTGCCGGCAATGGGGAAGGCGCGGTTTCATCGTAATGCATCCGGCCCTAGACAGGCCTGGTCTAGGATGTTTGTAGACATTAGTAGGTCATTATCAATGTTAGAATATTGATGAGCTATGTCTGTGCCCATGACTATGCTACTGTTTATAGGTATATCTTGCTAAGGGTGAAATAGTTGTATTCAGTAAAAAAAAATCACACTGTCTGGTGACAGTGAATGCTGCTTTGGCATCTGCCATGATGTTCTTGATAACATTCATGTTAACATTCATGTTCATGTTTGGCACAGGTGCCTCAGCATCTACGATGGCTAAGGAAAGATGGCTAAGGGAGATAGCCTATCAGATGTGGCGGCTTTAGGTTGTCTATAGCAGGCGTGTCAAACTCAATTTCGTTGAGGGCCACATCAGCAAATCCAAAGAGAAGCACAATGCCGCCTAGCCCCCAGCCTGCCCAGTTTCGGCAGGCAGCAGGCTGCTCTCCTCACAGCACCAAGAGGCTGAGCTGGGTGGCATGAATCTGAAGAGAAGCGCAACGCTGCCCAGCCCCTACCCTGCCAAAATAGGTAGGACCATGTGCTGGCCACTTCTAGGCAATGGTGCATTTCTTCATTCCTCACAAAGGGTGATACCTCCCCAGCATGCACTCAGGGGGCAGTGCCGACGCAGCAGGGGCCAGCCCCTCACTATTTCCAGATGGCCTTACGGAGCTAAGACTGAATGTATTTCAGCATAGATGACCACCACAAAATTGTACACTGGCTCCTGGCTGGCCAGGGCCAAGGCAGTGGGGGCCGTTCCCTCACTGTTTCCAGGATGGCTTCACGGGCCACATGAAACCACTTCACGGGCCAGATCCGGCCCCCGGGCCTTGTGTTTGACATGTCTGGTCTATAGTGTCTTTTATGGAGCTGCCAATTTTGATGGTATGATATCTGAACACTTCATATGTTCATCAAACTTCATATTCCAGTTACTTGAGACAATGGAACAGCCCAGGTTGCTTGGTATCTATCATTTGGGAAGTAGTCAGGACTTACGGAAACAGGTAGTCCTCAACTTACAACAGTTCATTTAGAGACCATTCAAAATTACAAAAGTGATTTACGATCATTTTTCACACTTACAATCATTGCAGCATCCCTATTGTCACATGATTATCATTCAGATACTGATTCATATTTATGACAGCCGCAGTGTCCTGGTGTCATGTGATCACCTTTTGCAACCTGCTGAGAAGCAAAGTCAATGGGGAAGCCAGATTGACTTAACAACCATGTTACTACTATCATTTATGGTGGATAAATGATAAAGCAAAGAAATATTGGAGTAGGATTCATATTCTAATACAGAAAATTCTTAAAGTGAACGTAAAATTAAAACCAGAAACTTTTCTTTGGGGTATCGTGGAAAAAGACTTGAGGAAAAAAATGGAACTTTGATGTTATCTATTTTGACGGCAGCAAGACTACTTTATGCACAAAAATGGAAGGACACTTCGATCTCCACAATGGACGAACGGCTGTAAAAGTTGATAGAGTTGGCAGGGATGGATAAATTGACTGCTTTGATCAAAGAAAAAAAAATAACTACTTTTGTTTCTACTTGGAAATTGCTTCTGGAATTTGTGCTTGCGATGGAAAAAAAATGGAACTTTGATTTTGGATTTTACTGATTAGATAGATTTATTTTTATAGAAATGACTAGTTTATACCATTATGTAAAAGTTGAGGTTTGATATTGCTGTTTTATTCTACTGCCCAGAGGGAGTCAGAAGTCAATGCCTTTTTTTTTCTTTTATCTCTTCTTTTCTACACTTCTCCTTTCCCCCTTCCCTTTCTTATTTTTCTTACTATTTGCTTTCATATTTTTGTATTTTATTTTATAAACTATTTTTTTTAAAAAATCAACCCTGTTGCTAACTTAACTGCAGTGATTCACTAAACAATTGTCTAACTTAGCAAGGAAGGTTGTCAAACAGGGCAAAATTCATTTAACAAATGTCTGACTTTTTTTTTTATTAAAGAGTTTTACAAAAAACAAAATTTTACAATATATCCCCAAATCCCTCCCACACCAAACCCACCCACTTCCCCCCCCACTTCCCCCCCCCACTTCCCAGAGCTAAATACAGGATTATAGTTACAATAATCATATTCTAAATAAAAATTATGCATAATATACAATTAACCAAATTCATAATGCGCTTTAACTCTCTTTTAACATAACTACCAACAACGTACCAATAACAATATCCCACTAAAATCTACTCATAAGCTAAATGGTACTTTTTAGTCCCATATTTGTTTTGAATATAATTTATCCATCTCCTCCAAACTGAAATATATCTTTCCTGTGAATGATCCTTCAGATAAGCAGAAATCTTAGACATTTCTGCAAGATTCGAAACTTTAAACACCCATTCTTCTACAGTGGGCAAACTATCCTTCTTCCAATATTGTCCCACCAGTAACCGTGCTGCCGTTATCATGTTCAACATCAAGTTAGTTTCTTTAACATCACAATCTACAACAATAACATTCTTAACCGAAGACGAAAGATCAGTAGTAATCAAAATGAAGTCAATCCTGGAAAAAGATTTATGTTTATCTGAAAAAAAGTAAAATCTCTGTCTGTCATATTCCTTTCCCGCCTTTCCTTTTCCTTTCCTGACTTGGCAATAATTTTTTTTTTGGCTCAATTGAGGTTGTAAATTGAGGGTCACCTTAGAAATATTTTCATCAAAATATGTAGTTCTCTCTGATATGTTTTTATGGGATGTGAGAAAATTGGTGTATGTGACATTGGAAAGTTGCTTATACCATATTTTATACCAAAAGAAGGTATAAAACGCAGGATTATTTTGAGGGTTTTTTTTCTTCTCACACATCCCTCTTTCTTAGGACTGATTTTTTTTCCTGAGACTCCTAGTTTTTCATTAATTCCTCATTCCCAAGTTCAGGTTCACATTCTTTAAGAGTCTGGCCCCATTGTTTCTTAGAATCACTTTAAGTCAAAAACCACTTTAAGCCACTAAAAAAAAGATTACTTGATTTTGATAAAGGCTATCATCAAAATCGACTTAAGGCAAAATGGTTCTAACTAACAGCTGTGCTGCTCAATCCTCTTAAATTTCTTTTCATCCACCACTGACTTGTTAAGCTAAAATGTCCAAATAAGGCCTCTGTTCTTTTATAAATTTAACCACTATTACTTTCTCAGATAACTTTGTTCTTAAATTCTTCATCTGATTTTGAAATCAAGTCTTCTGTGATGATCAAATAATAATAATAATCTCCATAGGGTATAATTACTAAATCCAATGGTTTTGTGATTATTTGGGACTTCCTGTGTGAACGAGGGGGGGATGAAATTTTGGCTTTCGGTTTTGATAATTAAGTGGGGTTTTTTTTATTGAAAAGTTTTAACATACAATTTTTCCTTTAAAAATCCCCCCTCCCCGTCCCTTCTCCCTCCCCCCCTACCTCTCCCCCCTCCCCCCCTCCCCCCCGACTTCCCAGAGCTAAATACAAGGTATATATAAAAAAAACAATCATAAACAACCATATACTAACAACCATAAACTCTAAAATCCATCACTCTCTAGCTTATATAGGATAAAACAAACCTTAGTAATATTAAATATATATAGAAAAACTAAAATAGAAAAAGAAAAAAAAGAAAGAAGACTTATTCAAATGCTACATAAAACTTCTTAACCCTATACTTGTTCTGGATAAACTCAATCCATTTTCTCCATTCCATAATATAGCGTTCTTGCGAGTGATCTTTCAAGTAGGCCGAAATCTTCGCCATCTCAGCCAGGTCGGAAACCTTTAAAGTCCACTCTTCTATGGTCGGCAGTTCCTCTTTCTTCCAGTACTGACCTATCAAAAGTCTTGCTGCCGTAATTAAATTCAACATCAACTTAGTGTCCACAACTGTAGCATCTGTAATTATTCCCAACAAAAAAAGTTGCGGACAAAACTTTATCCTCTGTTTAAAAATCTTCTGCATGTTCCACCAGACTTTTATCCAAAAGGCCTTAACCTTTTTACAAGTCCACCATATGTGAAAATATGTTGCATCTTCATCACCGCACCTCCAACATTTAGGCTGATAATTCGGATACATACTTGCAAGCTTTTTAGGATCTAAATGCCATCTATAAAACATTTTGTAAAAATTCTCTCTTAGATTTTGAGATTGTGTAAATTTTACATTCCTCACCCAAATCTTTTCCCACGTGTCCATTGTAATAACTTCCTGGATGTTTTGGGCCCATTTTATCATACAATCCTTAACAAGTTCTGTTTCTGAATCAATCTCTATCAACGCAAGATATATCCGTTTAATATGTGCTGGTCCCTGATTTCTGATTTGCTTTATCAAATTTTCATCAGTCATTGTAAAACCATTTTTCTGGTCTTCTTTCCACCTGGCCCGTAACTGAGTATATTGAAACCAATTTTGAACAACCTTCTCTTCTCGCAAGAGGCTATATGATTTCAAACACCAAACATTTCTTTCCAAGCTTAGGATCTCCTTGTACGTAGTCACATCATGTTTGAAACCAGCATGTATATTTTCTATTGCGTGTTTTGGAATTGCCCACAGTGGTATCTTGCAATCTAGCTTATGTCTATACTTCTTCCAAACTCTCAACAATGCCTGTCTTAAAATATGCACTCTAAACACATTGTCTACCTTCTTGTCATACAACAAATATGCATGCCAGCCAAACAACAAATCGTGGCCCTCAAGATTTAATAATCTCTCTTGTGTCAAATTAATCCAATCACTTATTCCTACTAATGCAGCAGCTTCATAATATAGTTTAAGATTAGGCATTTTAAGACCACCTCTCTCACGAGTATCCTGTATAATCTTAAGTTTAACTCGTGGCCTTTTCCCTGCCCAAACAAATTTATTGATACCTCGCTGCCATTCCTCCAAATTAGAATCTTTCTTAAGAATTGGTATCATTTGAAATAAAAATAAAAATTTAGGCAGGACATTCATTTTCACTGCTGCGATCCGTCCCAACAAAGACAATTGCAATTTTTCCCAACTCTCCAATTCTTTTTGAATTTTCCCCCATAATTTTTCATAATTATTTTTATATAAGTTTGTATTAGAGGGCGACAAAAGCACCCCCAAATATTTAACCCTTTTAACAATCTCAAATCCAGTTAATCCTTCTAAGAGAGCCTTTTGCGAAACTGTCATATTTTTGGCCAGAATTTTGGTTTTCTGTATATTAACTTTAAATCCAGAAACCTTCCCGTATTGTGTTATTATCTCCATCAGGTCCACAACAGAGTTCTCTGGCTGGGTCACTGTAACAACCAGATCATCTGCAAATGCTCTCAATCTATAATCCTGATCTCTAATTTGTATCCCCTTAATTTTTTCCGAATTCCGTATTTTAACCAATAATATCTCTAATGTTAACACAAATAACAAGGGCGATAACGGACACCCTTGCCTTGTGCCCTTCTCAATATTACATGCTTCTGTCAGACTATTATTAACTATAATTCGGGCAGTTTGTTTTTGATATAATGCCCTAATCGGTTGTAGAAAATTTTCCCCAAAATCCATTTTATCTAAAACTTTCATCAAAAATTGCCAATTCAATTGATCAAAAGCTTTTTCAGCATCTAGAAAAATTAGCGCCGCAGGGATCTGGTTGTTCCTTTCCAAAAACTCTAACACATCAACTATATGCCTCACATTATTTTTCATTTGCCTACCACTAATAAACCCCGTTTGGTCCCCATGAATCACCTGTTGCAGAACCCTCATCAATCTATTAGCCAAAACCTTAGCAAATATCTTGTAATCTGTATTTAAAAGCGATATCGGTCTATAATTTTTAACTTGAGTACCATCTTGGTCTTCCTTCGGAATCAAAGAAATAAAAGCTGTTCTCCAAGACGGTGGCACCTTTCCCCCCCTCTGGATTGTCTGGAACAGTTCCTTTAACGGTTTCATCATCTCTAATTGTAAATTTTTGTAGTAAGCCGCAGACAAACCATCCGTACCTGGTGCTTTATCCACCTTCAATTCCTTAATTGCTGTAAAAATTTCTTCTTCTGTAATTAATTGATTAATCTCCTCTTTTTGTACTTGCGTAAGAACCGGGATGCTAGCATTCTCCAAATATATATCAATGTCTTTTTCATTAATCTTCTCCTTAGCATATAATTTAGAATAAAAATCCACAAAAGCATCCTTGATAAGGTCCTGTTGAAACACAACCCTTCCTTTATACTCAATTTTGTCTATATTAGAAGCCCTTTGTTTTTTCCTCAATCTATAAGATAACCATCTACCTGGTTTGTTCGCGTTGCAAAAAGTATTATGCCTGGCAAACCGCAAATTGGTTGCCACTTGGTCAGCCATTAATTTATCAAATTGTCCTCTTAACAGTTTAATAGCCTCCTTAGTCTTCACATCCTCTGAATTCAAAATCAAAACCTTTTCTTTTTCCTTTATTTCATTCTCCAGTTCTTTCCTCCTAGCTTCCACAGCACGTCTATGTTTATTATTCATATATATCAACACCCCTCTCATATAAGCCTTGCTAGCATCCCAAACCATGTCCATAGAGGTGCCCTTATTCATATTAATTTCAAAAAAATCCTTCATCCGCTGTTTGCATTCTTCCACATTTCTCAGATTTCTAAACAAATTCTCGTTTACGCGCCATGAGCGCCTGTCTCTATTCTCCTTATCAATCTCTAGCCAAACTGGACTATGATCAGAAATAGTTCTTGCACAAATCTTCACCTTTTTAGTCCTTAAAAAAAATCATTAGTCAACAAAATAAAATCGATCCTGGAAAAAGATTGATGTCTGTCAGAATAAAAAGTATAATCCTTTTCCTGCAAATGTCTCTTGCGCCAAATATCTCGCAGTTCCAAGTCATCCTTCATTTCAAAAAAGGATTTAGGCAGTCTAGCATGACTTGGGACGCGCTTAAAAGCTCCAGCCTTGTCCATCTGTACATCCAAAACACCATTCCAATCCCCCATAAAAATAAAAGATTTATAATCCAACTGGGTAAGCTTTGTATGAAGTAAACTAAAAAAGTCAGCTTGTTGTTGATTAGGAGCATATAATCCAACTAAAAGCGTCTTTTTACCTTCTAGCAGCAACTCTATCATAACGTATCTTCCATGCTTATCTGCTTAAATTAGGTCTGCTGTTAAAGCACTTTTAACATACGGTAAACAACCACTCCATTTTTCTTATTCATTGCAGAAGCAACAAATTGCGTACCCAACCTTGAGTTCGATAAATACTTCTGATCCACAACCCTAATATGCGTTTCTTGCAAGCATATAACATCTATCTTAAATTGTTTTAAATATTGAAAAACTTTCTTCCTCTTCTGTGGTGAATTTAGTCCATTAACGTTCCAAGTTAAAAATTTAGTTGCCATGCATATCATCCCAAAGCTCTTGGAGCACTGCTTTGATAGGACTATCTTTTTTAGGCCGTGCTCCTCCCACTGCTTGGCTGTAAGTACATTGTGGAAGTTCCATAGACTTCTGCTGATCTTGTTCTTTTATCTTTTTTGATCGTTTTAAAGCAGCACGCGTCACCCTCTGTTCTCTAGGATCATCCAAAGAAGTTGTAACTTGATCTCCTCCAGCACCATTCTCCTCTGTCTGTCCATCTTCAGCCTCTTGATGTTCTCCTTCTCCAGATCCCTTTGCAGCTTCCAGAAGTGTTAATGGGGTTGCTTTTAAAACATTGTTGTAAAAATCACGCGCTTGCATCACAGTAACCAGACGGTACCTTTTACCTTCATGCATCACCATCAACCCAGCTGGGATCTCCCATCTGAACCTTATATCTCGTTGCTTGAGCTCTTGCACAAGAAATGTAAAATCCTTCCTTCTCCTTAAAATCTTTGGAGGAATTTCTTTTAGAACCAGAACTTCTTGATCAGCAATCACAACTTTAGTATCATAGGCAGCTTGTATAACTTCATCTCTAATTTCCCTTTTTGCAAAATAAACCACCACATCTCTAGGCAGCTTTCTCTGTCTAGCAATCCATGAATTCACACGAAACACTTTATCCATGCCTTCTTTTATTTCAGATGCTGGCTGATTCAATACCACTTCGAGAGCCTCAGAAACCAGCTGCTTTAGATCTTCCTTAACATTCTCTTTTAAACCTCTGATTCTAACAGCAAACTGCATCTGGTAATATTGAGCAAGACTCAATTCTCTATCCATTTTGTCTCTTAAATCTTCATTCTCCAATACTTTTGCTTCTAATATGGCATTCTTTTGAGTCAAATCTTCCACTTTTTCATCCAAATCTTCCACACATTCAGCCACTTTATGCACTGAAGACAAAATGTCTACCTTCATCACACTGAACTTCTGTTCCATCCTCTCTTCCATTCTCTCCTCCAATTTCTCCAATTTCTCCTCCATCTGTGCAAATTTATCACCCATTGATTCCAGAATTACCTGGGTATGTTTTTCAAGAGCATCTTGTAAATCCTTCGGTGTCAATACATCAGGAGGATGCAACGCCTGCAATGATGATTGTTGCACCGGAGAAGTTCCAGCACTCCGAAGAGTTTTAGGGGGAGGTTTAGCCGCCATCTTTTACTTTCAATTGTGACGCACTTTCACTTTAAGTTTAAAAAGTCCATCAAGCTCGAGAGTAAAATAAAATAATCCTCTTCACCTTTTCCTCTTGTACCGCTCTGCCTGCTCTTTTTATTCCATAGTCCTTCCTTCAGGCAGGGGTGGTCGCAGACGCCTGGCTCTGCTCCAAGAAATCCGGAGCAGAGACGCTGACCAGCTGGGAGCGACCCAGGCTACGGGGGAGTTCGATCCTTCAGCCGCCCAAGCTACAAGCTCAGGCGGCCCCGGAGAACTCGACCCCTACCTGGGGCCTCACCCCCTCCTCTTCTCCCGAGGAGGGGGCTTCAAATTCACCCGAACAGCTGATCGGCGCTGTTTCGGGCGAAAATTACTCAGCTGAGCCGCGGGCAGCCCGGGAAGGCTGTCTCCGGCGCCGCGCAGCCACCGGAAGTCCAATTAAGTGGGTTATTTTTATAGAAATGGCTAGTGGTTATTATTTGGCATAACTGAAAAGTTGATATTGTGACTTATTATGCATATTAGTGCACCAAAAAAAGTTGGAAGTCACTGCTTTTTGTTTCTTTTTCTCCCTTCCCTCACTTTATTTCCTCTTTTCCCTTTCCTGTTTTACCATTATCTTTATTTCTATTTGTACATATATAGGCTCACTTCTACAAAATCTAGCCAAATTTCTTGCCAAACAACTACAGCCTTACGCAAATTCCATCACCTCACACGTACAAAACTCATTCCAATTCATAGAGATCACAAGTAAACTAAACTTACAGCCCTGTGACCTACTTGTGAGCTTCGATGTCATATCCCTCTTCACCCAAGTGCCAATCAAAGAAGCCTTGACAGCTATCCTAAATAAATACAACCCCCCAAAACACATCCTAGATCTGACCAACCACTGCCTATCAAACACATACTTCATCTACAATGGACAAAGATACAAACAAATGGAAGGAGCACCCATGGGATCACCCCTTTCACCTGTCATCGCAAACCTCTACATGGAACACTTTGAAACCCTCGCTCTAGAAAAATCCAACCACAAACCCAAACTCTGGCTCAGATACGTAGATGACACCTTTGTAATCTGGCCACACGGCAAAGAAAAACTGGATGACTTCCTCACACACCTCAACAGCCTACACCCCAAAATACAATTCACCATGGAAACAGAAGCTAACAATCAACTTCCCTTCCTTGATGTCTTAGTCTACAAGAAATCCAATGGCTCCCTAGGACACACTATCTACCATAAAAAAACACACACAAACCGCTATCTGAATGCACTCTCACACCACCACCCAGCACAGATCAACTCCGTAGCCAAGACACTCATCTCCAGAACAAAACACCTAGCTGACGAACAACACCTAAAAACCGAACTACACACTCTCACTAATGTACTAACAGCCAATGGATTCCAAAGAAACATGATTACCAACTTAATCCGAAGAGAGACACCCACAAAAACCCAAGACAGAGAACAAGAAAATGGCAAAGCCCTCCTCCCATACTTAAAAGGGACCACAGACAGAATCAGCAAGGTCCTCCAAAAACACAACATCAAAACAGCATTCTACAAAGACAGAAAAATATCCACCATCCTAAGAAACCCCAAAGACATAATTGGTTAGAAAACCAAGGAGTATACGAAATCCCATGCCCCACCTGCCCCACCACATACATCGGACAGACCAACAGAAGAATAAGTGCACACATTGAAGAGCACAGGAACTCACTCAGAAAGGGAGAACAAACTTCATCCCTGTTCCAACACTTTAAAGCCACGGGACATGAAATTGATTTTAAAAAAACCAGAACTATCGCCAAAATTGAACATTTTAACAACAGAATAATCAGAGAAGCCATCGAGATAGAAAAACGCCCCTACAGCATGAACAAACGAGATGATACCTCTCGCCTACCAGCCATTTGGAAACCCGCCTTGATTGACAGACGAGTCCCAACCACCAAGAATGATACCAGACCCAAACTCATGATAACATCACATGACATCACCACCACACAACCATTCAAAAAGCAAATCCGAAGCCACAACGATAACGACACACAACCACAAAACAGAAACCTAACTACAGCTGCAACATCAGCCACTTTAAACCCCTCCAAACCACACAATAAGCAAACTGACACCCACTATAAAAACATGGCACCACCACAAACACGGAGCCGAACAAAAGCAATACAACTCACCAGTTCAGGTCTAAGGCTGGCAGCTGAGACCAGCCCATCCACTCAAACCACATCCCCACCCAATCAGAACACAGCCCCCATTCAAAACACACTCCCACCCAATCAGAACACAGCTAACCCCCCACCCAATCAGAGCACACCTTCACCCACAGAACCCTCAGAATCTCAGAAGGGTATGGCTGACTGATGAAATGCATATCAATCTCCCTTTAATTCTTTGTTAGTAATCTAAAAAAAATTACACAAATATCAGCTGTCACTGTGCTGACTACTGCCTCTCAATGGCCTTCGGTTAGGCTGAAACAGGAAATAAAGATTTGTCCCATGTTTGGGGCCTAGCAAGGTAATCTAAAATAGTTAACAAGCATTTAACATATATATATGGCAAAGGTTCCCCGCACATGCGTGCTAGTCGTTTCCAACTCTAGGGGCCGGTGCTCATCTCTGCCAAACTGCCGATCTTCTGATCGACAAGCTCAGCGTCCTAACCCACTGAGCCACCACGTCCCATATATATAAATCCATTAGGTAATTAATTTGAAAGGCAGAAGAAAGTTAGAGGGAAGGAATGTCAGAAGTTGGTCTACATAAAGTTTGCCTTATTTTGTTTATTATCAAGGGCCAAAGGGAAACAGTTCTTCCCCAGTATTAGGTACTAACAACTAGCTTTTTAAAAAATAAGCAATGTAATGTTTCCAAATGACCATCAGCAAACACCCTTCACTCTGTTCTTAAGATCTACTTTGTTGCTTTGGAAATAACAGTGCCATAACTTGCCAAGGAACAAGGATAAAATCAGAGCAGATCAGTAGCCTTTATGTGTTCCCTTGAACTTGTTACAGTATTGAATCTGTTGTGTACTTTTTATGTATCTGTAGAAAAAGAGATCCAACAGTTTGTGGTGAAAGAAAAATGAAAAATGGGGTATAACTTGGAATATGAGCTGAAAATGCAAAATTCTTCACATAGGAAAAAATAAATCAAACATTAGCATGTGATATAACTAGCTTTGCAACAATAACTCTAAAAAGGATATTGGGATTACAGTTAATCATAAATTGAATACGAAGGTAACTTGGCTGCAAAACAGCAAATATAGTTTGCATTAATAGAACATTGTTTCCAAATTAAGGGAAATATTTTATTTTTCTATTTTGCATTTGCTTAATCTCAGCTCAGGTGTTGAATTCAATTTTCGGCACAGTGTTTGGAAAGGACCAAGACCAATAAAATTGGGTATATACATGTTTTTGGAAATTATCAGTCAAAAGATGATCATGGCTTGTTTCCTGTTGTCTCAAGGTAGATGACACAGATTAATGGTCTTCTTGTAGGGGAATGCTAAGGAAAATACCCTTTATATAAGAGCAGTTTGATGACAGAATCAAATACTTAGAGAGACAGTTGGTTCTGTTCATTGGATGTAGTCAAAGCAAAGGCTTTCCAGTCATGTCTTGAAGGTACTTTACACGATTCCTACCCTGAAGAGAGTTGGAATTGATAGCCTAAATCAGGGTGCCTGGCTGAGGAACTCTGGGAGTTGAAGTCCACATACCATAAAAGGGCCAGGTTTGAAGACCCCTGGCCTAAATTGTCTTTTCCAGAACTATGATTTTATGATTCAATATTGATGAACTACAACTCCCAACAGCCCTAGCTAGTGTCACCAAAGGTGAAAGTTGCAGAAACAAGCATTCGGAAGCTGATCCATAGTCTTATCTCTGAAGTTGATTAAACAATTTGAATCAGGAGTCTATCATGCAAGTTTTAATTTGAGTGCCTTTTTATTTCATGAAGCCTTATCTGTGACAAGATTGGGTGGGATCATGAAAATCTGTAGTAATTAACTTGTACTTTCCAATGTGCATTTTACTTTAATCTAAGCAATGCTGTTGTGTAATTTTAGACTAGACTAGAATAGACTAGAATAGACTAGAATAGAATAGAATAGAATAGAATAGAATAGAATAGAATAGAATAGAATAGAATAGAATAGAATAGGACCCTGGAGGTCTTCTAGTCCAGCCCCCTGCTCAAGCAGGAGAACCTACACCATCTCAAACAAGTGATTGTCTAGTCTCTTTTTAAAAATCTCCAGTGATGGAGTGCCCATGATTTCTGGAGGTAAGCTGTTCCACTGGTTAATTGTCCTCACTGTCAGGAAGTTTATCCTTAATTCCAGGTTGCTTCTCTCCTTGATCAGTTTCCAACTATTGTTTCGTGTCCTTCTCTCTGGTGCTTTGGTGAACAACCTGACCCCTTCTGCCTTGTGGCAGCCCCTCAGATACTGGAACACTACTTTTAGTAAAGTGTGTATTCTCATTTTTCTCCCTTTTGTTTTGTTTTGTTTTTTTTCCCTTCAAAATACTGTACTGTATATCGGGGTCCCCAACCCCCAGTATGTGGACTGGCAGCAGTCCACAACATGCCAGAAACTCGGCCGTACAAACAAGCAAAGCCCCACCTGCAGGATGCAGGCAGAACACAAAACCACACCCCATCCAGTCCATGGAAGAACCTTTCTCCAGGGAACCGGTCTCTGGTGCCCAAAAGTGGGGGGGGGGCAGCACTGTTGTATATTAAAGTTACAAATGATTATTGGCAATCTTGTTTCAGTTGGGAGAGTTACCACCATACTTACAAACAATTGCATACAGAATTTGGGTTTCCTTCAAGAATTTTTAAGCGTGAACCTTATATCTGTTCTTTCAGTTAACACCAGTTGGAACCACCATCTTCACTGGATTCTCTGGGAACAGAGGCGCCACAGATATAGATGATGGACCCAATGGCCAGATAGAGTATGTCATCCAATACAATCCCAGCGATCCAGTACGTGAAATTTTATTTTCAGTAAATATTGTTGGAATATTTTTTTTCTTTTATAAAAGCAAAATAGATATGCGTAATTTATTCCTTTATTAATCTGAATGTATATTGAAATGTTTAAGTAATGTATTTTCTGGTCAGGTTTTGTCTGACTACTATGAATGGAACAAGGCAATATTCTTAAAAGAGATTTTATGGTGGTCGTAGTTCTTTGAGTCAGTTCTGGCTCCTGATGACTACATGAACAAATTGCTTTGCTTATCATCATGAAGTCAGCATATTGAATCCAGTGAATGTAACAAGTTTTATTTGCACTTGGTAAAGAATATTGGCAAAATAATAGACTGTTCAGAATGGTTTTCCCAATAAGATTGAGCTATATGAAACAATTGTTCTGTCCATGATATATGGATTTATTTCTAATGGGGTTCTTTCAAAGCCAGATGACTTTAGATGGTGAGTAGAAAACCATAGGAACTTGAATTATCAAATGTCAGTTATCCATGAAGATGGATACCTACCCCTTAAGGCCAGGGATCTCAAAATAGGTTAATATTTTTCTACCTGTCCTGTTAACAGGAGCTGTGTACCTGGGTCCCAACCAAAAGACATCTTTTTACCTGTTGGGATCCAGAAGGACAACCTTCTCTGCCATGGCCAGCCTTCAAATTTGACACAAATAAAATAAAATAAATAATAAGCCTTGGACCTTGATAGTAATGATGAGATCATTTTATGATCAGCTTGATCATGAATGTCCTTGGCTACTATTTTAATACTATTCCTGTTTTTAATTTTGTTTTTCTATTCTGTTAGTTGCTCACTTTTCATGTATATAAATTAATTAATTGATTAAAGAATGAATGAATGAATGAATGAATGAATGAATGAATGAATGAATGAATTCTACTGTAGTCAAACTAGAATGCAATTTTAATGAAGAGTTAAATGTATATCTGGGTAGACCAGTCAGGTCCACTACAAAGTTTTAATGACTTTGAAGGAAGGCACATTATGATGCCCTCTCTCCTTATTTAGTAATCACAATTTGTTCCAGCAAAATGGTCATTATGTCAACAACAACAACAACAACTTTATTGATTATCCCTTGGGCCATATCAAAGTACAAAGTTCCAGCAACAAACCGTCACCAAAACTTGATAAAAACAATCCAAAATGGAATTTGATAAAATACAATTTAAAATGGAATTAAAATACAATTTAAGTTGAAATAGTAATAAAATACAAATTTAAGATATAGATAAAATATGATAACATTATATTTCGGAGTCGCCCTTACAATCTACCCCAATCAGTCCCATATATGCAGATCTTAACCGGATCATTTTGTTTAAATACTGTGCTACGTTGAATGTTATTTTCAAGTTCTGGCCGGACATAAGGTAAATTATTTTGATATGGGGATCCCAATGGGTCATTTGTTTGGTATATAGTGGTCATTATGTGAAATGGTTGCTAACAAACCATGTGACACACATACACACACACACACACACACACACAGAGAGAGAGAGAGAGAGAGAGAGAGAGAGAGAGAGAGAGAGAGAGAGAGAGAGAGAGAGAAATTACGAAGATCACTGGGTGCTGCTCTTTCATTCAGATGAAATTCTCTTGTACAGCAATGCCAGCATTATTCTTACTCCAGCATGCATTGTTGTCAGGTGTGAAAATTTGGGTACGCACGCCCAAATGTTCATGCAGTTCATGCATTGGTTGAAAATTGATTTTCTGCTTATTACCTTTGCATTTGCGAACAGTTGCTAACTGATGCCGTTAAAAAGGAGCGGCTGTATTTGGTAACCTGTGAGTTCCAGAAAGTTCATAGCCTTTGCTCTATAAATCTTGATTTATTCCAGAAAATACCTATTGTCACAGTTATTGGGAAAAGAAAAAAATATCCATGGGATAAGGATTGATATTTCTTCAGATTTTGGAAACATTAAAATTTCAATGAAGAAAGGGCCATGATTTTATTTATGTTGTATCAGATTGGGAGAATCTACAGCTGAATTAATAAAAAGTGTACACCCATCAAGATCGCTTACATCAGGCCAAAAATATATTTGAGGTCCTAACTGTATAGGGGGTTATTGTTTATGATCTAATATGTCCCGGTGCCTGGAGGCGGTTCAGGTCTGGATGGGGAGAAACAGGCTTCGTCTCAGTCCCGCCAAGACTGAGTGGCTGTGCGTATCGGCGTCTCGGGTTAACCATGTTATTCCACCCCTAATGATGGGGGGTGAGGTGTTACCCCCCGTTGATAGGGCTCGCAACTTGGGCGTCCTCCTGGATTCACGGCTCAATTTTGAAGATCACATAGGAGCCGTGACCAGGGGGGCTTTTGCACAGGTTCGCCTGGTGCGCCAGTTGCGTCCCTATCTGGACCGAGACGCCCTACGCACAGTCACTCATGCGCTTGTGACCTCCCGTTTGGACTACTGTAACGCTCTCTACATGGGGCTGCCCTTGAAGACCACTCGGAGGCTTCAACTGGTGCAGAATGCGGCCGCGCGAGTTGTAATGGGGGTTTCCCGATACTCCCATGTAACACCTCTACTCCGTGAGCTGCATTGGCTTCTGGTTGCCCTCCGGGTGAAATTCAAGGTGCTGGTTATCACCTATAAAGCCCTACATGGCCTGGGTCCGGGTTATTTGAGGGAACACCTGCTGCCGGCATCAAACGCCCTTCGCCCAGTGCGCTCCCACAGGGAGGGTCTGCTCAGGGTTCCGCCGGTGAGAGATTGCCGGCGGGTGACACCCAGGGATAGGGCCTTCTCGGTGGGAGCGCCTGCCCTCTGGAACCAGCTGCCGATGGAGCTGAGGACTGCCCCCGACCTCCGATCATTCCGCCGGGACCTGAAGACCTGGCTCTTTGAGCTCTCGGGCCCAGACTGAGGAGGAATTTTTAATTTGGGGTTCTTTTTAACTGACTACAGGGTTAATTTAATATTTTTTAATTTGGTTCTTAATTTTTGTATTTTGGATTTTTAATTCCCTGTAAACCGCCCTGAGTCCTCAGGGAATAGGGCGGTATATAAATATAACTAAATAAATAAATAAATAAATAAATAATATATGTTTCTTTCCACTCACAGTCTTTCATTAAGCACCAAAGTTTAGTTAGATGTTTCTACATCACTAAAGATCCTTTGCAATTTTTCAACTTACATTGTGCAGGGATGGAGTGACCAATAGATTAAATTCAAATAAATTACATTAAATACATTAAATACATGGAAAAAAGATGCAATTTTCATGTCTCACTTTTAACATATCGGCAGTACAGTATACAATAATCATAATGATATTAAAGTTAGGCTGTGTGAGCAGGCTTCATTTCTCCAACACTTAGCTATTATTGTCAATTTGCACTAGGTCACTGTAGCCCTCTTTCTTTGATTTAATTCTGTTTGTATCTAATATGAAGTGTTTTTCTTACTCACCTATAGTTGAAAGTTAAAGATTGGTTGTATTTTGTCTTGTGATCTTTGAGAATGACCTTTGAGAATGAAATTAAGCATTATCATTGTCCGTCCTTTTAAAAATTTGCTAAGTACAGTTTTAACACCAAACATGTTTTAGACGTAATAGAAGTTCCGGTTTTTCTTTTTTAAAGAAATTCACCAGTTTATGTCAATGAAAACTAGATAATTCAAAGTTAAAAGTAGAATGTGTGCAATAATGTACATTTTTTTGTAGCTAGAGGCATTGTCATTAATTGCCACTGGTCACTGGTCTTAAACTGTTAACTCATCGTTTCCTACAATTCTTTATCCATCCTTTCCCCCCCCCTCCTTTTTTTTTCTTTTGCAGACATCAAATAGGACTTTTGACATCCCTCTGACATTGTCTGGAGCAATAGTTTTGCGTGAGAGATTAAATTATGAAGAAAAGTCACGTTATTTTGTCATTGTCCAAGCAAATGTGAGCATGATGTTTTTGGGGTGTTTATTATGTATATGATTGCTTTGGAAGAAAACTTGAAAATATTTAGATGTTTTTTCTTGTCATAATTCAAGGAAGGAACACATTATTTATCAAATTTCCCACTGCATTTTTGCAAGGGTTGGATATTAGTTTAGATATCGAAATGAAGAGCTGTACATCAAATGTCTCACAGAGTTTTGACCAAATTAGAAAGACATTAAGAGGTAATAAATATGCTGATGATGCTGAGTTGTTTATGTCTGCCCTTTGATGACCAAATGATACTCTCTATTCTAATCTGGAGGCTGTGGAGGAATAGGATTCAGCAAAATCCCAGTCTTGTGTGCCCGTTGTGTCTTGCATCAAGCTTAGCTTGCTGTCACTCATGCCTTAATCCATCTCTATACTGCAACACATTCTGCCTGGGGTTTCTCTTGAAAATATCTGGAAACTATAATAGGTAGCTAAGGGCATAGTGTATAATATCACTATTTGCAGACTGAATTAACTCTCAATAGACTTCCAAATCCAGTTTTCAAGGTGTTGATTATCATCTATAAAGCATTGCATGGAATAGGAGAAACTTATTTTCAGGACCACTTTTCTCCTATTTCATCTGCCAGTCCCTCGTGCTTTAGTAGGATGGACATATTTTAGTCCTTCCTTGAAGCAATGTCATCTGAAGGCACCTAGGAAGTGTGCCTTTTCCGTTACAGCACCCAGTCCCTGGAATAACCTCTTTAATATATAGTTGGCTCTCACCCTGTTGATCTATGGAAAGATCATAAAAACATATGCCTTTCCTTGGGCATTGGGGCCCAGATGATTGAGGCTACCATTAGGAAGGTAGAAAGCAAATTTGAGTTGATGGTTGCCTTTTAATTGCTCTTGTTGTGATTTTAGCCATAATTGCTTTGTTGTTTGCTTACTTGATTGTTTGCTTATGCTTTTCAAAGTTTGAGTAGGGTGGCCATATATTTTTTTTAAATAAATATTTTAAATAAATATTTTAAATAAATATTTCAGATCTCTGAGTGATGAGATAGCACTTTCATGTTTGAGGATCAGCCTAATGCTTTTGTTGTAGCACTGTCTTTCAGATATTATTTCCTTTCCTTCCTGTCCTTTTTCAGTAAACAACATTATAGAAAGCATAAAAAGAGAGTAATAAACAGTAAGCCAAATAAAGGAGACACATTAAATGAGAAAGAAAAGCTAAAGCATAGTCAAAACTATTTTATATCAATACTATGCCTATTCTTCTCCATAATTTTCTACCATTGCAAACCATCTTTGCTTGGACCAAGTCAATACACTGTTTAAAAAATTGCCTTCTCACTTTATTGTTTGTGAGGATTTTATCAATTCCATGCAATCATTTTTACTTTCACACACACCATTAAATAACCTACATGGTATCTATTAATAGTTTTTGACAATATATTTTCATCCTCTCATTCATAATAAAAACCTTGTCCTTCACATCACTGCATGCATTCATGAACTCTGCTGCACAGAAAATAATAACACCTATTTCATCTTCCCCTTTTAATAGTTTTACTGATATAGAGGAGACCTATTTTATTTATTTAATTTTATTTGTGTTCTTTACCATTTATTCCTTTTACATTCCAAATTATAATCTTCTATATGACAGGGCATCATAGATATTGACTTCTAGGTTTACTCAGCTGAGGCTTTTACATAACACTTTTTAGCAGATAGAAGCAGCACAGAATAGAAGATAAATGAAATACAGTATGTTCAACCTAAGATCTTTAATCTAGTAGCTATCATAGTTATCTGCATCCCATTAGAAAGTGCTGGCAGTATACTGAGACATGCTCAGGATACCAGGAAAGTACATATATAAAAAAATAACGTGTGTGAATTTAATGTGTGTGTGTGTGTGTGTGTGTGTGTGTGTGTGTGTGTGTAGGTATAGGTATAGGTATATGTATAAAAGGTAAAGGAAAAGGTTCCCCTGCACATGCATGCTAGTCGTTTCCAACTCTAGGGGCCGGTGCTCATCTCCGTTTCAAAGCCGAAGAGCCAGCGTTTGTCCAAGGACGTCTCCGTGGTCATGTGGCCGGCATGACTAGACACCAAAGGTGCACGGAACGCTGTTACCTTCCCACCGTAGTGTTCCCTATTTTTCTACTTGCATTTTTACGTGATTTCAAACTGCTAGGTTGGCAGAAGCTGGGACGAGTAACAGGTGCTCACTCTGCTACGCGGCACTCGGGATTCGACCCACCAAACTGCCGATCTTCTGATCGACAAGCTCAGCGTCCTAACCCACTGAGCCACCTCGTCCCTTACTGTATATGTGTGTGTGTGTGTGTGTGTGTGTGTGTGTGTGTGTGTGTGTGTGTGTATATATATATATATATATATATATATATATATATATATATATATATATATATATATATATATATAAATGTATACATATGTGTGTGTGTGTGTATGTATACCTATATATGTATGTATGTGTGTGTATATATATATATGTGTGTGTGTGTGTGTGTGTTTGTGTGTGTGTGTGTGTGTATAAAACAATTTATAACACATTATATAATAAAATAAGTTACTTTATTATGGTCCAGACCAGCAACATAAATA
This sequence comes from Vipera ursinii, assembly GCF_947247035.1. NCBI lineage: Eukaryota > Metazoa > Chordata > Lepidosauria > Squamata > Viperidae > Vipera > Vipera ursinii. The sequence goes on along the minus strand of NC_139518.1, from coordinate 77,152,783 downwards.
CATAAAGTGCAGGTTTAAAATAAGTAACTATTTGTAGATGATAGGTAAATCTACAATAATGATTATATGGTATAGCAAAACTATGAAGTCAATTAATAATTGCATTGGGCCAAGTCTTAAACTCTTCTTAGCCCTGGAAAAATAATATTTTTCCCAAATCAGATGTTTAGTTTACAAGTAGAGCTAATATGTATTCCCCTTATTTCTGAATTGCACAGACTACTTTCAAGGTACCGTACTTAAACTGATCCATCTTTGTAGAATTCCTACTCTCACGTTTGTTAATTAAAAGATATGAATTACCAAGAAACAGATTCTGGCTGAATATTCTAGAGCAATTCAACAAAGCAACTCATCATGAAAGTGAGCAGCAACTGGACAACATCTATAAAGTATGCCTTAATTAGAATTCCTGCTTTGAGCAGCAGTTAGAATTGATGGTCTAAATCTGAGGTGGGGAACGATGGCCCCTTTATGACCCTAACTCACAGAATTCCTGGGAGTGGAAGTCCACAAGGCATGAAGGGTGCATCATTCCCCACCCCTGGTGTAAATGGCCTTTTTCGACACACCAGGGCTCAGATTCCTTGCTGCCAAACTTCTGCTGCAGAAGTTCCAATGATCTGAATAGTTCCTTCTAAGACTCTAGTTACAATTCACTTAACTCAAACTCAGCCCTCCCTTCCCTCTTCTCCCCTTTCCTAGATATGACACAGCAAGGGAAAGGAATGAGAGGGGAAAGAGCAAATGCTAAGGGAGCATGAGGTGTGATCAGAATATTACTGATTGGAATCATAAGGCGCTCCTGCCAGGCCTGAATATGTACTGCTATTTCTACTTCTGTCCATAGTTTCAGATTCATTTGCAAATGGTGCTGTCATTTCCTGCTCCTCTGCTGTCCACCTATATACTGTAAGCATGTGTGTTGCGGCTGCTTAATTGTCTTCCATCTGGCTTCTTAATGCTTGTGAGATTTGTGTGCCCTTGGAGAATTTCATTTATCATATAGCTGATCCCTCCTAGAGTGAGCAGTTTGCTTCCATCTGAGTGTAGCCGGTTGGAGATTTTAAACTTTCTCCAGTTTTCTCCTTTTTATTTTTCAATTGATTCAAGAGAAACGGACAGAATGTAGGAATGGTGCATATGGATGTCTTCCATTAATTTGAATGCCCCTCTTCAATTGTTCACTTACCATGAATAAAGCTGTAACTGCCATTCTGAAATGCTCTATAATTGTTACTTTATAACAATACATGTAATACTATTTCACTACAGTTCTTTAAAGGGACGCGGTGGCTCAGTGGGTTAGGACACTGAGCTTGTCAACCAGATGGTTGGCAGTTTGGCGGGTCGAATCCCGAGTGCCGCATAACAGAGTGAGCGCCTGTTACTCGTCCCAGCTTCTGCCAACCTAGCAGTTCGAAAGCACGTAAAAATGCAAGTAGAAAAATAGGGACCACTACAGTGGGAAGGTAACAGCGTTCCATGCGCCTTTGGCGTCTAGTCAAGCCAGCCACATGACCACAGAGACGTCCTCGGACAAGCATTGGCTCTTTGGCTTTGAAACGGAGATGAACACCGGCCCCTAGAGTCAGAAACAACTAGCACACATGTGCAGGGGAACCTTTATCTTTACCTTTTACAGTTCTTTAGTCATAAGACTAAAAACAGAAATAGTAAATTTAAAATTAAGAAACTCTGCAGTCTGACAATCTTCCTACAAACTTTAGCAAGGTTGGGGTACCATATGTATCGGTCTGAGTTCATTTTTCCTGCAGAATGCTTAATCTTTTCTGTTTGAAAAGCAACAGAATTGACTAATTTTTCTTTCAGAAAGCAGAATAGATGGAGCATGTTTATCAGGGATGACTGATAAATGATTGAATAATTAAAACTATAGAAAGTTTGTAGAAAGAAAGGGGATTAAACTCACTTGTAGTTCTGCAAAAAAAACAATACTTATTGCCCCTAAATTTACAAAAAAGAAATTTTAATCACAAAGTCTTTTTTATTTGTTCCTATCCTCAAATATTTCAAGGGAGAGGGAAGAAAAACCCTTTTCATTTTTGCAAGTTATGTTTCGCACATGGCCGATAGTAGATTTCTTTGCTGTTAGATTAATTAGCTTTATTTGTCAGTGTTATTAAAGAATCACTAAAAGTTAGTTTCTGCATTCAACGTTCTCTGAGATACATTTGTATATTTGTGTTTGATGTCAGCTAACATCTCACAGAACTATTCAAGGAGTTGAATAACTTGGAACACCAGGAAAGGAGAAAGAGACTTAATGGGAAAATGTAGAGAAGAGAAGAGATGAGTATCTTGAAATAAGTACATAATGAGAGAGGTAGAAACAGACACATACCTAAAGTAATGGGGGAAAGGATATGATATGATTGAGAATAAAATTAGTGACAGGAAGAAACAAAAACAAATCCAACTTGCCACCTGATTTAAGAAAAACTTCCATCCAGTTTCTACTACTATATGCTGCTATCTGGAGTCTGGCAGTACATTACTTCTGTTCACAAGTACATCACAGGATTCAGTCTGAAATTGCATGTTATGAAATGGTAAATATTTTTTTTTACTGGTAGTCCTCAACCTATAACCACAATGGAGCCCAACATTTTTAGTTGTCAAATCAATCATTAAGTGAATTTTGCCTCATTTTATGACCTTTCTTTATGCCACAGTTGAATTGCAAATCATGCAGTCATGACTGACTTCCCTCATTGGATTTGCTTTTTGGAAGCCAGGTGGGAAGGTGATCACATGACACCAAGACCGTGCAACTGTCATACTGACATGCCAGTGGCCAAGCATTTGAATTTTGATCATGTGACCATGGGGATGCAGAAATGGTCATAAGGGTGAAAAGTGGTCATAAGGGTGAAAAGCGGTCATAAGTCACTTTTTTCAAAGCCACTGTTGTAACTATGAATGGTCAATAAATGAATGGTTGTAAGTCAAGGTCTACCTGTATTGAAAGACATCATTCTTTTTGGAGGAATTGCAAGAATCGGCTTTAATCATTCTGTTTTCTACACAGGATCGAGCTCAAAATTTGGTGGAACGAAGAACAAGTACAGCCACCCTTACTGTTGATGTCCTTGATGGGGATGACCTTGGACCAATGTTCCTTCCATGTATATTAGTTTTTAACACTCGGGACTGCCGGCCACTCACTTATCAAGCTAGTTTGCCAGAACTCACTGACCCTGTAAGTACAAGCATGTTAATTGAATCCATTCATTCTGCACCTGTATTTAGTCACCACTAATTGTGCAACACAAGCTTACAATCAGCAGACTCAACAGAGGCCAGCCATATATCCAGCTATGTCAGAGACAGCCTCATTTTTGCAGCTGCATGCAAATTGCAAAGCCTGATTTATCAGACTCTTGAGTGGATTCTTGTCAAGCTTCACTCCCGGACTGGCAATAAATCATACACCTCCAGACACTTAACCCTTAATTCAACTCTTAGCTAGACTTGACAAAAGTCTCCCAGGTATGACTTGGTTAAATTGATGTCTTTATTGCACAGAAGAATGGAACCTCAAACACAACACTGGATTGTTCACCTTACTATATAAAAAAAAATCTTATGAACGTATAGTTTAAAACATTCCTGATTTTCTAAATTGACTGGTCACTTGATGGCTTGGGAGGTGATGTAATGGCATGTGGAAAAGACCTTGGGAGGCTGGGTAAAGAGATGCTAACTGAGGAACAGATAAGAGACAGCATAGCCCACGGCTGGATAGTGGGTAGAGCAAGAGGGTCAGAAGAGACCCTGCCTAGTTTCCCAGGCTATAAAGGAGACAGAGAGAGAAATGTACTTTCAGACTTGCAAGATTAAGTCAGTGTAATTTTATATAAAATAGAATTAGGTAATTTGATTGTGTTACCTATCTAGTTTGCCGGTGAGGCTGAGAGAATAGAATAGAATAGGATAGGATAGGATAGGATAGGATAGGATAGGATAGGATAGGATAGGATAGGAATAGAATAGGATAGGATAGGAATAGAATAGAATAGGATAGGAATAGAATAGGAATAGAATAGAATAGAATAGAATAGAATAGAATAGAATAGAATAGAATAGAATAGAATAGAATAGAATAGAATAGAATAGAATAGAATAGAATAGAGAGTGGAGAGTGGAGTGGAGTAGATTAGAGTGTAGATTAGAGTGTAGAGTAGAGTAGAGTAGAGTAGAGTAGAGCTGAGCTGGAAGGGACCTAGGAGGACTTCTAGTCCAGCCTCCTACTCAAGCAGGAGAACCTTTACCATTGAAATATATACCTATACCTATACCATTGAAGTATATTTAAATAACAGCTTTTCACTAGACTGGAAATTGCTGATTTCTGACTCTCCAGCTTTAATAGTGATTCCTTAAGCCCATACAGTTAACATGACATAAGTATTTATTGCTCAGAGCCTTCCCGATAACACGCATCAGAGGACCCAGCTCCTGCTGAGCCTTTATCTTAGTTTTGTAGGTTTTTAGTATTTACAGCATTATCAAACTATGCTTTAGATAACCATCCCAGACATGGTTTATGTGTTCTCCCCAAACTGATGAAAATGATATTAATAATAATATATATATCATGGACATAAATAAACCTTTGCAAACATGGGAAAAATTATAATAATTTATAAGCATCCTCGTGTCATATTTTTATTTGCTTAATTTCCCTTTTGCAATGTACACTGACCCATTTATAAGAGGGTTGTTTTGTACAAATAGTCTTTTCAGGTAAGAAATAATATTACTCTGAATTGATCATAAATATTTCCTAAATGTAGCTCTTCAGAATATTTTTATAGTGTAATATTTTTCAGTTGATTTTATCATCTGATTTAAAAGAGGAAAATACTTGTAGAATGTAATCATTTCTTTTCAGAATCATTAAAGTAGCAATAGCTTTGCAACATCATAATCAGAATAGAGCTGGAAGGGACCTTGGAGGTCTTCTAGTCCAGCCCCCTGCTTGAGCAGAAATCCCTATATCATTTCAGACATGTGGCTATCCAGTCTCTTCTTAAAAACCTTGAGTGATGAAGCACCCACAACGTCTGAAAGCAAGCTGTTCCACTGGTTCATTGTCCTCACTGTTAGGAAGTTTCTCCTTAATTCCAGGTTGCTTCTCTCCTTGATTAGTTTCCATCTGTTGTTTCTTGTCTTGCTTTCTGGTGTTTTGGAAAATAAGTTTGACCCCCTCTTCTTTTTGGCAGCCTCTCAAATACTGGAATACTGTTATCATGTCCCCACTAGTCCTTGTTTTCTCTAGACTAGCCAAACCCAAATCCTGCAACTGTTCTTCATATGTTTTAGTCTCTAGGCCTTTAATCATCTTAGTTGCTCTTCTTTGCACTTTTTTTCAAGGTCTCAACATCTTTATTGTAATGTGGTGACCAAAACAGGATGCAGTATTCCAGATGTGGCTTTGCTAAGGCGTTATAAAGCGGTACTAATACTTCATGTGATTTTGATTCTATGCCTCTATTTATACAACCAAGGATTGTATTAGCTTTTTTGGAGTCCTAGTGGACGATCACTTAAATATGAGTCAGCAAACTGCTGACTCATATTTAAGTGATCGTCCACTAGGACTCCAAGGTCCGTCTCCCAGTTACTGTTTTTGAGCCGGGTGTTGCTAATCTGTACTTGGTTTTTCCCGCCCAGGTGTAAAACCTTGCTTTTCACTCCACATTAAGTATTGTAAAAAGAATTAGAGTGCATTACATTTATCTTTGGGACACTTAAGAGAGTTGGTATAGCTTAATGTTTTCCATTGAGAAAACTATTATTGAAAGTATTGTCATTCATGCCTAGAACTTTGTAATGGACTATGAGAATAACCATGGAAGACAAGAGGAAAATTGGCCATCCTGATAAGTGAAATCTGAGCCCAAAGGAGTAGAAGTTCAGAAACCATCTCGGAAATGGGGAAGAGTAACATGCTTTCAGACTTGCAAGATAGATGTCAGCACTTCAAGATAATCCAGACAGGAAACCAAAATCACAATGCTTCTACTAATGCTTCCTTTATTAGAAGGTTACAGTAAAAAAAATATTGCAAGGCTGAAAGTATTTTCCTTCTGTTCTCCTGCTTTTTACTTTCCAGAGAACTAGGGAGGGTCCCTAGTTGTTCCACCCCTATCCTGCCTTCAGACTCAGATTTTGTTTATCAGACTGTTGACTGATAAACAATTAAGATTATTCCCACTTGGTGCTAAACATGTTGCTATGGCCATTTCCATATGTTGCTTGCTGGCTTCTTCCATGGTGAGGCAGAAATGATAGAAAGATACTACAACACTTTGATAGGTGAGAGAGGTCCCATCATTGGATAACTGTCTTTGTAAGAATAAGAAATGAACTGATAGCTAATTAGCTTGGCTTCTCATAATGTACTCAAGTTCTATGACCTCAATGGACTATAGGATTAGTTCATCTCATGCATATGGAAAGGATTCATCACCATTACCACCATCACTGTCTACGGATCAACTGGTTGAGGACCTTGCAATACTTTGTTTGTGTAATAGCCCTAGAAATAATTTCTTGGATCTGTTTGTTGCTATAATATAAAACATCCCCAAAGTGCCAATCCTGTAAAGGAAGCTTTCCTAGGAAATAGAAAAGGTTGTATTATTTTTCTCCTTTGTTAAAAATACATATGTGAACACATTCTAATTATAATAGACATTTCTGCATTTTGAATCAGTAGGCTGGGAGGCTAACACTAAGGTTTGTATAATTTGAAGTGCTAAAAATGAAACAAATTCTTGAGGAACTTGTAATGGATTTTCTGGGTGCCAATGACAAAAAAATGGCATTTTTGGAATGCCAATATTTTGCCTTCTTTTCCTGCCATAATGATGCTCAAATGGCTATCTAAATATAAATGAGAACATCCATATTAATGACGTGGAATATTTGTGATGTGTTATATAGCTCAGTAATGGGGGGAAATAGTATGTTGCTTGCCTTCAACCAATAAACATTCTGATTCTAAGCAACAGAAGCACCATATCATACAAAGCTGTTACCTATCGAACAATTTAATATAGGATTCGCTTCTAAATGAACACAAGCCTAAAACATAATTGCATAATTTAAAATTACAAAGACGTGTGGAGTTTCATTTGTTTCAGAAATGAAGTATACATACATTCCAACAGATCTTGGCAGCTCCAGAGGGGGTAGCAAGACAGTTAGAAGGAGGGAACAGGACCATAAGTGATTCTGGAAACCAGGGGAGGAATAAACATTAGAACTGAAATTCAAAATAATTCCACCTGAATTACACTAGATATAAGTTGTATGGATGATTGCTTTGGTAGGTTTTCAAGATTCTGTTGCATTACCCTACTAGCAATAAAGATATTTCCAGAAATCTAAGTAACTCACGTTCTCCAGGTTTTTCAGCTTCGGAAGTCTTGACATTATGGAAAGGTCAAGGGCTATCTATAATAAATTGTTTCTGTCTTATTTTCAATCTCATCATTATTCTTCATTATGGAGAGTTAGCAGATCTTTTGTTATTTTGTTAGCTCTTATTATCTACTCTTATGGCTCTGCTTAAAGGAATCCATTCCCAACTACAGGGAGGACAGTCAGAAGATTACTGGTCAACAGTAAGGAATGTTGATATTCATGCTTTCTGGTATACAAAGTTGTTAAATAAACTTCAAGTTAAACTCTGATTAAGCAGGTCTAAGTGAGTCACCTTGTGACATTCTTTGGGATAAGTTTAATTCTGTTACAAGAATTAATTAATTAATTAATTCTGAACAAGTTCCTCCAAACTGTAAATTCAGCCATTCATCTGTTAAAGGATGCCCAGGAGGTGACTTATGGATTGGTCTATATCAGGAATTCTGGGAGTTGAAGTCCACGAGTCATAAAAGAGCCAAGGTTGCCTACCCCTGGTCTATATGATAGTGTCGATGGAGATTCTCAGTCATCCAGGTCATGGTTGTTTGAAAGGTGCTTTTTGAAAAAGCAACTGATCTATGTTTGTTTGTTTTTCTTGAAGAAGAAGATATTTTGCTTCTCCTCCAAGAAGCTTCATCAGTTCTGACCGGATGGGGGTAGTGGGAGATGGAAGGATATGATAGTATTGAGGGAGGGAGGAGTTCCTGAAGCATTGAAAGTTTGGAAACAATTATTTTTGCATTAAATATAATGCAGGGATTTTGTCAATAATTTCTGCAAATGTTCTCTTGGAGAAAACATAACTCATCAAGGTTCTCTATATACAAAAGAAAAGCTGGTTTGCTTCTAAGTTCTGTTGATCTTCATGCAGCAAGCTTGATGTGTGTTTTACCACACACAAACTCTGTCTTGTTTGAGATGGACGACAATAGTGTAGTCATCATTGTATAAAAGATGGATTTGGAATATCTAAAATGAAAGCTCAAGGTTTTGATTGTTAGCCTGAGTATATCTTTTTCATGTATAATTATAGAATGCCCATATGCCAAACTCTTTGCGTTCCTTTATGAATAATGAAATGGTTGCTGTCTCTGCTAGCAATTCTTCCAACTGATACCTTTAATCTTCTCTGGATTTATAAGGCTTGATGCTTAAAGGTTGACAAGATGTGCAATAGAGGTTTTACTGATATAGCTGCAAGAATAATTCTTGCAGAACCTTTCAGTGAAATATTCTACACGCAGTGAGTCTAATAGGAATAATAGGATTGTACTGTTGGTTATTTGCAGATCGAGTCCATTGGCACTTGTTTCAGGATGTGCACATTTAAAAAAAAATATTGATATGCCAAATCCCAAATCCCCCTTATGAAATATGCATTCTGTAAATAATTGATGCTATTCAAATTAATGCAATTTGTTCTGATTCTGGGTTTTTTTTGTTTGTTTTTTTTAAAAAAGCATCAGTAAGCTTGGTCAATTGTATGTGCACATATACCTAACACTCAGAAGAACTGAGCAAAACCAACTATTTACTCCAGACTTTCTAGACTGAAAAAGTACAATAAATAGGAGGATCACTCTTCATTAATTCCACGCTGATATATTTTCTGCACATTTATTTATTTTATTTAACACACGGCATCTACAGTCACTGATATACAAAACTAATAAAACACATTATACATACAAACACAAATATAAGTTTAGAGAGTGTGAATAATACAATAAACAAGATAAAATATTAAATTAGGGTAAAACGGCCACAATATGGCTCCATAGAGTCACAATAAGAAAGAAGTTATAGTTCAGTATCTAAGGAAGCTAAACCATCTAACTGCTTCTGGTATGACATTTGCTGTGCAGTCAACTTATTAGAATAAAATTTGGGCATACAGTAACACATTAAGAGGGTTGAACAAAAAGTAACATCTCTAACATTGTAAGCCATTAACAGAGAGCAGTAGAGATACACCAAAAGCTCAGATATCTTCTTTATTATCTGTTATTTCATCTCAGTTGGTAGGAAGAAAAGGTTAAGTTGCTATTTTTCATGAAATGGAAGCTACTACTCATTGCTGCATTTTAAACAACATGCTACGGTTGAACTTTTGAATGCAAAAGGAATCCCTCCAATTAAAATCGACAGCCAAATGCAGGCCATTTATGGTGCTGATGACTGTGTTGCTTTGACTACAGAGTGTCACTGGGCCAAAATGAAATATAAAGATGGTGAACTAGGAAGAGCTGATTTGTATGGATGACCTGTGACAGCAATTAAAGCACTTCACACAAGCAAGGTTGATGTACTTAATTAGGGACAGTTGGTGGATTACTCAAAGGGAAATTGACATCAAACTTGGCAAAAACATGTCAGTGAAAAACAGGAAGGCTTGTGCAAGATGGGATTACTCACATGTTGATGGTGGACAGGAAAGCATCTGCTGTCCCATTGCAACAGCCAATGAAACATGGCTCATTAGTATAACCCAGAAAAGAAGCATTGTCCATGGAATATCATCACAAAACTTTGCCAGTTCAAAAAAGAAAATAAAAACCCAGGCTTTGACAGGAAAAGTCTCAGTTCTATGCATATAAATGATGCCGTTTACATGGAATTCTTTGAATCCGGCATTATTGTCAACACAGATCATTTTATTCCAACATTCAAAACTTTCAAACAACAGTTGAACAGGGTTCAGAAGCAGAACATGACAACACTCGTTCCCACAGCATATAAGTACCGAAGGTGCAAATTGCACCATACAGTCAAATCTTGATTCCATGCAACTTCTACCTTTTCCCCAAATTCAGAGAATACCCTCTGGGCATATATATGTGTTAGACTCAAATGAAGAGGTGGCAAGGGCAGTCAGTATCTAGTTAAAGAGCCGGTTTGCAGAGTTCTTTTGTGACAGCTTTGAGAATTTACTATCAAGACAATGGTCAAATAGGGGGGGGGGAACTTGAGTCCAGGGCAGAAATGTGGATTGAGAAAGCATGTAAACATCACTCTTCCTAGCTCTCATGAAGATGAATGGAAGCAGGGGAGAAGTACATTCAAACTGGCCGGACTTGGTTACTATAACTTTATAATAAAAGTAGTATAAGCATTCATAAATCTGGTTTCTTAAAGTGATCTACTTTAAAGGGCTGACAGGAGAAGACATTGCTTTTTATTCGGTCCTAGTAGATATTCTAAGTAAACAGTATGTTCATGGTAAGAAATTCTAACTGAAATTCCCAGGACCTTGAGACATTATGTTACCCTAGACCAGGGGTGTCAAACTCAATTTCATTGAGGGCCGCATCAGCATTGCGGTTGCCCTCAGGGGGCCGGGTGGGTATGGCCAGGGTGGGCGTGGCCTACTGGGTGGGCGTCGCTAGAGTGCGTATGGCCTACTGGGTGGGCGTGGCCAGCTCTACATCGTTCACATCAAGGCTGCCTATGGGGGCCTGGGCAGTAGTGGGACAGATCTGAGGGTCTCTGGCAGAAGGAGGGTCTCTGGGCCAGGGCCAGGGCCAAGGCAGTGGGGGCCGTTCCCTCACTGTTTCCAGGATGGCTTCGCGGGCCACATGAAACCACTTCGCGGGCCGGATCCGGCCCCCGGGCCTTGCGTTTGACATGTCTGCCCTAGACTATTTCTGCACTGTTTTTGCAAACTGAAATGCAATAGCCACATTACATTCAAGTCAGTTGATCCTGTAAACTTCTCTGTGTGTCTCCCAGCTCTGAACCCTTTAAGGATTGAAAGAATCCTTTGCACATCAGGTTTGTGGCTACTTACCTCCTGCTGAATCCAATGATAATCCCACAAGACTGAGAACAGCAATAGACACACAGAGAGACAAAGTTATTTCACTTTGTCTAACCACCTATAGATTCAAAACATGTTTTTTATTGTGATAGTAAAGAAACACTTCAGTTAATCCAGATTTGGAGATAAGAACAAAGGGTGCATTGCCAGGAAGAAGAGCTTCTTTCATTTAATATTTAAAAATTACACTTCTGAAATTTATTTTTTTTCTTATTAGTCCAAAATGGCAAATTCCATCCACTTTGAAACATCATTTAAAATATTTACATACTGTTGTTCCTTTGATCTTGAATGGATGCAGATTAATGGGTAAATGTATATGAGGTTATAGGTACCACACAGTGATATAGTTGGGACATTTCTGAAGCACATTTAGGTGTCTTAAAGAAGCTGCATTGTTGCTGCCCTGCATGCATATAATATCCTTTTTCCCTTCAAATATATGTTCTAAACTAGCAAGCTTCACTGAAACCAAAATAAATTCCAAGACAATAACTTCTACTCTAATCATTTTTTACCATTTCAGAAAAGAGGAGATCAAGTAAAGCATTGTTTGTATGCATATGACAGTAACTGTAAAATATAGCTACCGGTATTTGTTTTTAGACAAAGCTGCTTAGCTGTGGAACTACAGGTTTGTCTATCTGTTCACTGCATAGAGAATCATTGTAAAGTCCCAAACTGCAAAGTCCTCTGATTTCATTGGTTGTAGGTCAATAATATATAGAACTTCACTTTTTGTAAAGGGATTCACTTTTTGTAAAGGATTCCATCGTTCCTTTATAGTAAGCAGTTCAAATCTTTTGCAGTCCTTTTTGCTCTATGGAAGTCTTTCTGGCTCTACTTCACTAGGAGAATCAAATTTTAATCTTAGTAACATGTTACTAACATGATAGTTCCACTTACTATCCAGTACCTCTGGCAGCAAACGTTCAGTCTATCTACCGAAAGATTGTGAACTGCATCTGCTATAGGACATAGTCCTGCCCTTTTGCATTTTGCAAGCAATTTTGCAGTTGTCTGAATTCTGTCTTCTGGTAGGACATATCAAGCCATCCTGTTCCTACTCAGACTTGTGCAATATTTAGTATTGTTGGCCATCTGCTGTGATTGACATCCTAATAGGACCCATATACAAGCTTTGGAGCTTCTAGGTCCCAGGCCTTTGTATTACGATACATTGGAGCACCAATGAGATGATTTGTTTAGATTTCCATTTGATTGTTTATCAGTTTGTGATTTGGGCTTTCTTTTGTTGTTGTTGTTGATTAGATTTTGTTTAATTTTCTGTAAGTTCCTAAGAGTCACTTTAGTTTAGTTGGGCAGCCATACAAATGTTTTAAATAAATTTCTGTTTCTTATCACTGCTGCCTTTGATTACACTTTGAAATATATAATATCAGTGAAGAACAATCATGACTGGACACAAATGGAGATTTAAAGTGAGAGAGCTGGAATAGGAAGGTCATTATTCCATTCTTCGTCATTTAAAGATTTTGCCATGCTCTCCCTAGGAATAAAGTGTTAGGGCGGATGATAACAATGTAGAAGCGCAAAATTAGGCTTCAGATATAGAAGATAAAGATAACACTTTGGCCCAATTTATCTATGCCTTTTTAATGAGTTCTTTTGAACTCAAGAGTTTAAGTTATTCAAGTACAGTATTTAGAAATGTACAGCAATCCAATCTTTTCAGAGTGTTTCTTCAAAATGGAGCCCAGATGTACAACACTTCATCAGACATTATTCAGGAGGATGCTAAATTTGAGAACATGAAAATGATATTACTTTTTTTTATTACATTTAGAACGCTGATCAGTTCTACAATGACCCAAAGCAGAGTACAGTAGAAAAAACAAATTAAAATCCAAATATCTGGAAGGGTATTTCTCAACCTTGGCAACTTTAAGCTGTGTGGACTACAATTTCAACAATGCAGTCGGGGGAATTCTGGAAGTTGAAGCCCACACAGCTTAAAGTTGCCAAAGTTATGGAACACTGATCCAGAAGAAGAACATGTTGCACCTGCAAGACTCAAATTGTGGGAAAGAGCCCTGTTTTAAGAGTTCTCTTAAATATGAACAAGGCAGGAACCAGTCATGGTGATCCAGAGGGCAGGTGCTGCAACAGGGAAAGGAAACTTCCCATCAGATGACATTGCTTAATGATGGGACTTGAAATAGGCCAAGTCATTGTGCTCATACATGTCAGACAAAACCACAGAAGATTGAGTCATTATATGAACCCAAACAGTCCTTTAGTTACCAGGTTTTAGATAACTAGGCTTAAGGGTTGGGTATCATATTCATGCCCCACTAAATATTTGTTGAGGACAAGACTTTACAACATAGCTCATCTTGTCCTGTGGCCAGTGAGCCAGGCCCATTAATTGTTCTATAGCCAGAATCTCCACAGCACAATTGCCATCACATGCAATGAGAAGGATGCATTCTACAGATACTCCTCAGTCTTCTGAGAATTCAGTCTGCTGAATTCATTTCAAAAATGCCTCCTGTAGCTTTGCTTGTACTGCAACCTGTGCACTGTCCCTACTTCCTCCTGCAAAAGAGCGAACCTGTTTTCTGGAACATAGCAGACAATCTAATTGGGAAGCAGGAACCAAATGGCAATCTATCATTACCAAGGCCTATTTCATAAGTCATTTTTGTTCCTTTTCAACGTCTCCCACTATTGGTTTGTCAATGAGCAGTAAATCACACTAGTTCCAAACTGGTATATGTAATATACTTAATCCTGAAATATCTAAATGGAATGTTTTAACCGCACAACTTTCCAAAATGCACCTATAGATTTCTGTAAGTGAAAACATGCACCTATAGATTTCTTTTTCAGCCAGTGAATAGCAAGCTCTGGGTAGATGTTCTATCTATCTTGTCAGCAGTTTCTTTGCATCAGTGTAGGATTTTTCCACCACACGCTGAATTGCTTTTAATTGCTCTTTGAGTGGTTTCTAGAATGCTCTTGAACTCTAACATCTGAGGGGCTGCCACAAAGAAGAGGGGATCAACCTATTCTCAAAAGCACCTGAAAGCAGGACAAGAAGCAATGGATGGAAATTAGTCAAGGAGAGAACCAATCTAGAACTAAGGAGAAATTTCCTGACAGTTAAAACAATTAATCAATGGAGTGGCTTGCCTTCAGACGTTGTGGGTGCCCAAACACTGGAGGTTTTTTTTTAAAAAAAATAGTTTGGATAACCATTTGTCAAAAATAATATAGGGTCTCCTGCTTGCAGAGGGGGTTGGTCGTGCTCAACTCTGTTATACTGTTATGCCTACTGAATCCCACAAAAACTCTGTTGTTCAATATTTGTCATGGACTCTGAAACAAAAACCTAGTTAAAATGTTATATAAAAATGTTTTCTTAAGTAAAGGAATTAATTTTAATTTTCCCCCCCTAATATGTTGGTTCTTTATAATTAGAACCAAAAACATCTTCAGGAAAAAAAAATGGTATGAATACAAAATGAAGGTGAAATTTCAATCTTTAACAAATTTGAAGCAAGATTTGCCAGGTAGTAGATATTTTGATTTAATAAAAATGGTATGAGTATATTAATGGTGTTTTAATGGCCAGAACTTGAAAATAACATTTAACGTAGCACAGTACTTAAACAAAATGATCCGGTTGAGATCTGCATACTGTATGTGGGACTGATTGGGGTAGATTGCAAGGGCGACTCCGAAATATAATGTTATCATATTTTATATCTTAAATTATTGTACATTATTACAATTTCATTTTAGATTGTATTTTATTACTATTTCATCTTAAATTGTATTTTATTTTAATTCCATTTTAAATTGTATTTTATCAAATTCCATTTTAAATTGTATTTTATCAAATTCCATTTTAAATTGTATTTTATCAAATTCCATTTTAAATTGCCTTTATCAAATTTTAGTAACAATTTGTTGCTGGAACTTTGCACTTTGATATGGCCCAAGGGCTAATCAATAAAGTTGTTGTTTGTTTGGTATGTGTGATTCAGAAGTCTCAAAGCAGAAACACTCCATTATGTGGTAGCTGAAGTTTAAAGTTTTATATGCCATTTATGTGTTGATATTTTTGTTCAAGTCTCATCCACTCTCTCTCTTTATTTTTTTAACCTTTTGATACATTGTCTGTTCTCCATGTGCAATCTTCCGATAACTGTGTTCTTAAGAAAATGTCACCAAGAACAACTGAAGTGAAAGCTAGAAATTATGAAGATGTGAATTTACAGATAATTAATTTTTATATGCATGGGGCTGCATAAAGAATGACAAGGCTAATTAAAAGAAATTGGCACTAATGTTAATGTGGAAAGCCATGAAGCTTAGAGGATGGGTTGGTTGTCTTTTCCTTTTAGCAGATGGGCATATATTTCCATAATATAAAATGCTTTCAGCTGGTGAAGAGCCTGGGCTATAGTTTGGCCTCATCCACATCCCCCCCCCCCCAAATCAAGGTAGATTTACATCAGCATTACTGTAGAAGCATATTTATAAATAGAAGCAAAAAATAGAAGCATCATGAGAATAAGCACTTTGAAATTATAATTGTTTCAGTAGGGGAAATATCAAGGGGAAACAAATCTATCATGCCCCCCCAATTTATCTCCTTGCCCCTCATCTTTTATTGAGGGTACCCTAATTTTCCACAAAAAAACTTTTGAGAATTCAGAGGTCTTCAGAGAGAACTCCACCTTCCTGTTCTATTGACTAAAGCAAGACCTGACTGTTATGTTTGCTCATAGATCTTGTATATTATAATAATAATAATAATAATAATAATAATAATAATAATAATAATATAATGATGATGATGATGATGATGATGATGATGATGATGTTGGAAGGGACCTTGGGGATCATCTAGTCCAACCCCCTAGTCAGGCAGGAAACCCTATACCATTTCGGACAAATGGCGCTCATGCTAGAAACGTTGTAGTCAACCAGGTCATTGGAACCAAAGACAAACCAATCAAACTCCCCCCCCCCCAAAAAAAAGAACATATAACTTATGTATATCTGTAGTACAGGTGAGAGTGACTGGGGAGGACATTGCTTTTACATCCCTAGTAAAGAGATGGAAAGGCAAGATTCATAGATGTAAACAGGGGAGCTCTCTGTGTGGAATTGGGGCTGTGGAAACAAGGCCTGACCCTGAAAGGAATGGATTATGGGAGTTTTTCCACAGACTTTGAACATTTGTGCTCTATGTAATCAAAATCATGAAAGAAGACTGAAAGCCCTCTTTAACACCAGTGTTTATGCATTGCAGGTTTCTGAAGTTCCCATATATATAATATTTCTATCATTCCTCATTTTTGGTTTTTTTTTCCCTACCTTCCATATTGTCAGTGATAACCAAATACTAGTGGTAGAGCAGTTTTCCAAATTCTAGGTTCTCAAAGCAATCGTAGACTAAATTACAAGAAGCAATTAGTCGTTTTAGACAAAAGAAAAACAATATTTTTAGATTATCATCCTATACCCATTTAACATTATATACGTTCTGTATATAGGATTTATTTCCAGTTAAGTCTTTTATTGCAGCTCTAACAGTGAACGATAGGTAAAATAGTAAAAACAGAGAATAAATAATACATTTAAAAATCTATTTTCAAAAGTTGGTACTTCACATTTTGGACTAGAGGTTATATTCCACAAGCTTCAGAATATCAAGAAAATCTTCATATAATAAGAACTCCTCCTTACTTTATGTAAGGAAGAATCAAAATTCTGGAATCAAAATTCTTTCATGATTAGAAGTTTGGGTATTACTGTGTATATTTATATATACATAATTTATTTCTTAAATCTCCAAAGAAGCTAGTATGTGGATTGCACTCCTGCCTATAGATTTTCCCAGAATAACCACCATATAATATTCCCAGAACTTATCAGATATCAGTACCTATTTGCAATTTTTCACTTATTAAAATTTAATTATTCCACAGGATATTTTTAATATAATGAAATGCCTCAAAAGTCTTTTCTGAAGAAATAACACTTACAGTAAATCAGAAGAGGAAGAACAGAAGGGAAAATGAATGTATTCTGTTATTTTGATTTAATTTTACACACACACACACACACACACACACACACACACACACAGACATATACACACACAGAGAGAGAGTGAGGGAGAATGAGAAAGAAGAAGAGATACACATAGAGTGTGTTTGTGTGTGTGTGTGTGATTAACCAACCATGTAAAAGTTTTGAAAGAGAGATAAATCATTATTATGAAACTTACTGCTGATTTTCATCAAAAAGATTTTTCAACTTTATCAAATTGCCAATTTTCACAGCAACAATTATAATTTTAATTGCCAGGCTTTTGTACAAATTGTTCATTAATGGTTTTGGGAAAAAAAGTGTTATTATATTATTGTCACAGCGTTTAAAGCTCATAGATTGATATAGGTCTAATTAATTTCAAAATCCATGCAGTTTAAATTGTGTTTGCAATAATTGCTAAATACACATTTATGAATCACATTAAAGGAAATTGTCCCTATATGGCTATGAAACATTAATCACAGAAAAGGGAAAAGATAATTATAGATTTTCCTTCCATTGTTCTAAACATAGATAGATTAGCAGAGCTCTGCCAGTGTAACACCTTTCTTCCCTCAATTTGATTTTTTATTTATTCAGTCTTAATATGAATGGACAAAATCACTTGCATCTTTCTTTAGTCTACCATAAAAGTAATAATGTGAACAGATCAGACAGAATGTCTAAATACTTTAAGTCAGTAGCGAGAAAGTAGAGGTAGGATGGGTGAATTAGTTCCTTCCCACTCCACATTCCACCTTCTTTTAGTTTATTATTTTCCTGACTTTGAGTGTCTTTTGGCTAAGGAAGGAAGGAAGGAAGGAAGGAAGGAAGGACATTGCAGCATGTATGGTGAGGGTCCGGGATATTTGAGGGAACACCTGCTCCCTTCGTCCAGTGTGCTCCCACAGGGAGGGTCTTCTCAGGGTGCCGCCTGTAAAAGATTGCCGGCGAACGACACCCAGGGGTAGGGCCTTCTCAGTGGGTGCGCCTGCCCTTTGGAACCAGCTGCCTGTGGAGCTTAGGACTGCCCCCAACCTCCGTTCATTCCGCCGGGACCTGAAGACCTGGTTCTTCGAGCTCTCTGGCCCAGGCTGAGAAATTTTTAATTTTAACTGGGTTTTTATTTTTTCTCAGGGTTTCATTTAATCTTTTTAAATTTGTTTTAACTTTTGTATTGATTTTCTTTTAAATATCCTGTAAACCGCCCTGAGTCCTTCGGGAAAGGGCGGTATATAAATCTAAATAAATAAATATGTATATTCTTGTTGTAATACATTTTTGTGCTTGGAGGGCAGAACTATATATAGTCTCACAATGCTGTGAAAAGGGCAGAATAGAGTAAGCATGTAAATTCCAAGTCATCTATAGCTTTTAGATGGAACGTATGGTAGAAACATGGAAGATAAAGCCCTTTTCCTTGTAATATACCCTCTCTCAGCCCCTATTGGTGTGGGACAAGCATCCATTGGTTTCCAATTGGGAACATCACTCTTAATATGAAACTTCTCTGGACTAATACAAATTTTGTAACAGACCCAACACATGCTTCAGAGAAGGAACCATGGCAGAAAAGGTACTTTTCCTTGGTCTTGCCAGACAACATTGCTGGCTAACAAGTCCTGAATCTTCCTATAACATACCCCTATAGCCAGATCTGATGGGATGGGTAGATGTAACTGGGGTTCCTCAAGGAACCTGGTCCATGCTACTAGGATTGTACAATTTTTGCTAGCTTTTTATGGTTGTTATAAGTTGTCCAGAGTTATGCATGGACAAATAACTCTCAGGAATTAATAAACAAATTTTTAATTTTTTCAGATTTTAGATTTGAAGATTTCAGATTTTCAGAAAAGAAAGAGCTTCTCTTCTTAGCTCACTATGGCCAGGACTGCCCATTTAAGGCAAAGCCATACCTTATAATAATAGATAGATTTAGGGTGGGCAATAGCAAATGACTGTAAGTTATATGGATTAGTTATTTTATCTATCCTAAACATTTACGACTTTTGACACAAGCTGCTGAAACTGAAATAGGAAATATGCAAAGTTTCCCTTCTCTCAGATAGACTTTTACAATAGACTTGTAAATATGCATTTAAACTTTTAATAATTTGCATAAATGTTTGAAAGAAATCACTTTCTGTAGCCTACTTTATAATACCAGTGGTGTGTTTTTTTAGAATATTGAATATTGAATGTGAGTTTTGTGTCTGCATTATTTATTGCTAGTTGAAGAACTAGACTGGTAAATGGCAACTGCATTACTAGGTAGGCCTGTGGAGATTATTAGCCATCCAGGTCATAGTTATCTGAAAGCTGCTTTTTCAAATGTCAATTGGACTATTTGTTCCTTGAGGAAGAAGATATTTTTACTTCTCATCTAAAAACCTTCATTCATTCTGGCAGGATGGTGGGGGCTATGGAGGGATTATTCTGACAGGATGGGAGGAGGTTGGAAGGATCGTATTTCTTTGCAGTCATCTGATCTTAGTATTCTCCCTGAGAATTATTGAGCCACTTGGGGGTTTATCTGTGCCCTCAGGGTCACCTGTATCAGAGTGCAATTGTCTGTGGAATCTTCTTGGCACTGCTGCAAGAGCTGCAATGTGGACAGAAGATAGAGAGCTGTTCAATGTTAACCTGCATGCCCTCTTTTACCCCTCTTGCAAACCAATGGCCCTCTCTATCCAGAATGTCCATTACTGTCCAGAATATCCAGTACTAGGAAGGGGAATTCTTCCAGAATCCACAGCTTACAATTCAGTTCTCTCTAATATTAGAGAGGCGAACCACACTATTATTTATTTGCTCTTTATAATAACTGGGGCATGTTATGATCTCTTGCAACAGATCCTTTTCTAGTTAACTCAGATGTTTGTGGGTTTTTTCCCCCCTAACCTTAATAATGGATTTTCAGACACAGATAAAGACAAAGGCATCTTTTCAAATAGTGGGAAGCATTCAATGAAAGAAATATGATTATTTCCTTTGTGGTAAACCAGCAAGTGGATGCTTATTGGTTCAAAAACCTCCCATGCGAATGAAGAGAGAGCCTTAGCTTCAAAATGTAAATGTTCACAAGGGAAATATTTTGGAAATGATCTAGCCTGAGAGAAGTATTACCAAATACCATTGGATGGAGCAGGATAATTAAACTCTTGCCTAAATTGTCCCCAAAGTCCTGCTGCAATCAAGAACATTGTAACGTGGGGGTTGTTTTGTTAAAGATAAAATGTATTGAAAAACTTTTCAATAAAAAAAAGAACATTGTAACATAACTTTGGCTGACTGCTCCCAGTACATTTAGCAGTTTGTGTATGTAACTGTTAAATCGTAATATTTTTGTGTGAAAATTGGAACAATATGCCAGCAGATACATCTTAGATCGCTGATTTTCACTTTTTTGCCCAATTTCTTATTTCTAGTTGTCTTTCCATGAAACCCATGAGCATCTTCTCTGATCACTTTTTTCTTTCCCAAAGAGCTTTAAAATTCTGTCAGCTTTTCGTTGTTTTATAGACTTTTGAAATTGTAATTGCAAGGATTTATTGCAAAATTATTCTTTTATCACCATCATATTGTAAATGGTCACTAAAAAGGCAGTCACAAAACAAGGACTACCTGTATACAGGCTACTTAAAAATACAACATTTAAATTCATAATGTGCTCTTCTTATCTCATCAGAAGTGCTCCTGTGGTATTGTGACCTTACCACAGGGTCCCAAGCTCAAAAGAATTCGATCAGCCAGTTTCCAATTTGAAATGTTTTGCACATTTTTATTAGAAAAACCCAATTTCAGACCTCCATCACCATTGAATGACTGTGGTCCAAATGGTCTAAATTTCCCAGTCTAACTGTTTCACATGGTTCTTGTAAGAATAAAATAAAAAGCACTGGTTTGAAGGCCTGAGAATATAAGAAGAACAGTGGCAAAAATAGTATAAGAATACGTAAAGCTGATTATGTACCATCATATTTGCTACCTTGTTCATTCCAATACACAGATGTATGCTTGTGTTAAAGATTTTGCTTTTGATGCAAAAGGCAACTTGGAATCTAGCATATGTGAACTAATCTCAGTATTACATATTTAAGGGGTCATTAGGATTTTCAGGAAAGATTCTACTGCATATCCTAAGAATTTTGGTCCGCTCCACCATGGCCCAAGGAACAGTTTGAGACATACCCATTTATCTATTCACCCTAACCTTAACTCTCTTGGAATATGGCATGAATGGATTTGTGTTTTCCTTTCCCCCACCTTTTTACTTTTTGAAGTGTATGCATTAATGGTATACTTAATTTACCATGTTATTGTATTTTAATTGTTCTGTTGTAAAACATTTTAAAAATATACTATAATAGATAGTGACAGGGCTTTTTTTGTCATAGAACGCTCAGAACGGAGTTCCGGCACCTTTTTTGGATGGAATCTTGTAGGGTAGACAAGGTGGTTTGTATGACATGTGTGAGTTCCAGCACCTTTTTCTTTTACAAAAAAAGCACTGGATAGTGATATGCGGTATCTGAAATAATACAACATCTAGTAATGCTGAAATCTCATCTTCAAATAACAAAGTCAGGTGAGAAGTGCTGACAGCAGCAAAACCAAAATGAGGCCATTGAGAAACAAGAAGAGAAATATTAGTTTCAAGGGAACACTGAAACTCGTAGAAACAGACATATTAAGGAGTTGTTGTTCCCTATCCTCACCCCACATATTCTCCACTAATGAGAAATGATCATAATCATTGTAAAATTTATAATCTCAAATGGAAAAAAAAAACCCTTAAATTTGTAGTGCAAATGCCATCTCGGAGAGAAGGGATAATTAGGACACCAGACTTAAATACCTGAAGTTGCCCACTCAATTTATATATAATAATCATTGTGAAATACCTGTCTATTTCAATCACCTTTTGAGTAAAGAGCTTGTCTTTTTAATAGTGCAAGCTATGAGGTGCTTGAAATGCAACTTGCAAACACTTCAACATTGTCATTAAATGTAAAGGTTGGAGTCCATGGTGCTTGTTAAAATAGAATTCCTTTATTTAGTTTAAGGAGTCTGAATTATCTTGTTTGAAAAATGGTTTGGTTCACAGTTAGTAATATTGCTCAGGACATCTTTTTTAACATATAGGCTGTATAGTTCAACATCTTTCAGGTAAGCCCTATTGTTGATGAACATTTATACCTTCAAACTACTACATAATTTGGGGCACAGCAAGAAAATGACCTCTATCACTCTTAACTTGAATTGTATTGGTGGACTAGAAATGCAGTGGCCAACCTCACCATATGCTCATTACCATATTATGGGATAAGCATATCACATTTATCTGTTCATGACTACAAATTCTTAGTTTCTAAAATTTTTATGAATGCATATTGAAAAACAAGACAGAGTAATAAGTAAATTGTAATTGATCATAATATTCCTGACCAAAGCATTACACGAGTAAGCACCACAGACTGGAATAATTTCTAAAGAACCTGTAATTTATGTAATGGTATATGGGAATTTAACTGAGACATACTGTCAGGACCCACCCCAATCCACGTCTTAAGAAAACAAAAACTCTTGGAGTCAGTTCTAGTCCAAAAGGAATCTTTACTAGGACATGCTTGGTTGTGGGAATACAAGACAGGACTTAGTATTGTTTTACAAATTGAAATTTTATAAAGGGTACCCGGTTCAACCCCCCTTCCCTCAACCCCATTTGGTCAGCCCCCATCTTTCTACTTTGTGTCATCCCTTTCCTGGGGAAAAAAGGAACTTCGAATCTTTATGGTTATTGCCTTCTTCCTCTCCAGAATTAAAAGAAGACACAAGCCAGAAGCCTTCTTCACTAACCCCCCCCTTTTGTTCCCCCCAGTTCAAAAGGTTCTCTTGGTCTTTGAAATAACCTAAGGCAGGCTGAATCCACATATGCACCTCCTTCCTTGGGAGATGGCAGAATCCATAGGGAGGGGATAATGTTTTAAACATACATGTATGAATATGATATAAATGGATTCTGACACATACATGCAATAATGATAACCCTGAAAGACAGTATGGCAGCAGAATCCAATGCAATGTCACAGTGTCAGGGCCCAAATTTTAAAATTGGTTTTTCTCCCAAGAAAAATACAGAACAGAGGCCAACTAAATAGAAGAAGTTACCATTTCCCACAGCTTTCATATCCTGACATTCCAATCTCAAGGGGGGAAAAAAGAATACCTGTTCATTTTGTTAGCTGAATTTATAACCAAGGCTTGTATTTTCAGCAACTGATGAGAGGAATTGAGACAGAGATTCAGTCAGGAGTTCCAGAACATCTGTCAAAAAAATTCAGCTAACTTGATGGGCTATCATGCAAAATACTGGGGCACAAAGTAAAGTCCATGTATTTTGCACCTTTCTGAATTACAACCTGCTTTTCACATGTTTTCTTTTCTGCAGCACAAATATGCCACACTATTTTCAGAGGGCATATCCTCATGACAACATCTCCATTTTATTATCAGCCAGTTGTGCTGAGCAGCCAGAAGTCAGCAATGAAATAATTATTCATTGTTTCTAGTATTTTATTCTTATCCCAGCTCAAGACTCTTCTTCCATCTGGTTGCTGGCCTCTCTGCCTATTATGTGGTGCTATTTTGACTGTAAGAAGACCAGAATGTCTATAGCTATTTAATATGCTGCATTTAAGAGTAAATATGTATCTACTAAGTTACTAATTGGCTGCTGTAAAAAATGAGCAATGATAACTACAAAAGTCACCCACACCCTTTCTTAAAAACTCCTTCACTTCAATAATGTTTATGTAGTAACTGCATCTGGGCTGACCAAATCTGGAGAGAGCAGCCAAGAAAGACAAACATCTCAAATTCTTTGCCACCACCTAGTGCTGGGCTGGCTTTTAAATATTGATCTGGTAAAGAATTAAGTGGCAAATAAATTGATGGCATAATTAGGACATGCAACAATTGTTAAGAGCCGTGATGGCACGTTGGTTCGAATGCAGTATTGCAGGCTTACTCTGCTGTCTGCGAGGAGTTTGATTCTGACCGGCTCATGGTTGACTCAGCCTTCCATCCTTCAGAGGTTGATAAAATGAGGACCCAGATTGTTGGGGGACAATATGCTGATTCTTTAAACTGCTTAGAGAATGCTATAAAACACTGTGAATGCTATAAAACACTTCCACAATTGGCAGGACTGGAATTTCAGGAAAGAAAATTACCAATTGCTATTCTTATAGGACATTTTACATCCTGCAGGCTACATCGGGCCAGGGATGGTCCCAATCCGGCCCAAAGTGTTGGCGTTGTAGATGGTGGGGGACAGGGTGGCATCAGTGGTAGGGAAGGGGTAATGTTGGCAGTCATCCCCAAAAGTCCCAGTTTCTCATGTGTCCCCTTAGGAAAATTAATTCCCCACCCCTGTTTTGGGTCACACAGTAGAGTTGTAAAAACAACCATTCAGCAAGCTCTTTTCCAGTTGATATTAAGGCCTTGCTGGGAGGGCATGCTGACATGGTTTTCTACAAGTTCTGAAAAGGGAGGGAGAGTCAGAGAAAATGATATTATTCTTTGTAGTATATTATCATTTACTGAATAATTTCATTGTAACCTATAATAGGAGTTTCCAACCTTGGCAGCTTTACAACTTGTGGAGTTGAAGTCCACAAGTCATAAAATTTCCAAGGTTGGAGACCCCTGATCTGAGAGTTGCACAAAGTTCTAATTATTTAACTGGATGCATGACAATGACAAAATAGAATTGTAGGTTTTTTTAATGACTTTCCCCCCCAAAATATAATGTTCAGATTCTTTTCAAATTATCTGCATCATTAATTTTACCAATCAATATGCAAAAAATATTCTTTTTTGGCACCAATCAACAGTTGAATAAATCAACCCTTTCTTTTAACAAAGAAAAAATAAATCAAATGCAATTTATTTGTAAATCAAAGGAAAATGTGGAGTAATGGTAGTTGTTCTTCCACCCTTTACTTTTATGTTTATTTAAACTGTTCAGATTACTTCACATACACACAAACACACACACAAAGAGCTTTTGTTTTTTTAGTAATAAGTCAGGCTTTGGGGTCAGCATCTTCTCTAAAAATAGATAATGAAAAAAAATCAGATCAGTAATATTAACTTTAATCTTATCTGACTACTACTCTGTGTTAGAATTGTGCTGAATACGTGTGTCAAGGCAAATCATTAACATTAAAAAAAATCCAAGTTCCCTAATAAGATAATGTTGTTGTGATAGAAGTTTAAAATTATAGCATACATATTCCATCTAAATAAACATTTCACAGTTTGTCTTTCTGTCACATTATGTGACAAGTATATAATATCAAATTCAAGAGATGCCTGCTATGGATAATTGCTTGTTTTTCTCTAGGGTTGTTTTTTTGTTTGTTTTGTTTTTTAAATTTATGGCTCATTTTGCATATGTGCTTTGAAATACAGCAATATGTTTCCAAGAAAAAAATGCAGATAAAGCTCATTTTCTCCTGGTTTGATTTTTTCCCCCTTAAGAGTATTTTTTTCTTGTACAGCAGTATCCTGATTGCAGCTTATATCAAATCAAATCACATCTATTACAACACTGGGATCATGGTTAAATTATTTTTGGATTTAGAGAGATACAGAGCCTATATATATCCTATGTTCCATATATTAAATACTAGGCAATACAATACAATCTTGGCAAGAAGAGTTTCACAATTAACATAGATACAGTAGATAGATAGATAGATAGATAGATAGATAGATAGATAGATAGATAGATAGATAAAAGGTAAAGGTTACCCCGCACATGAGTGCTAGTCGTTTCTGACTCTAGGGGCCAGTGCTCATCTCCGTTTCAAAGCCGAAGAGCCAGCGCTTGTCCGAGGAAGTCTCCGTGGTCATGTGGCCAGCATGACTAGACGCCAAAGGCACACGGAACGCTGTTACCTTCCCACCAGTGGTCCCTATTTTTCTACTTGCATTTTTACGTGCTTTCGAACTGCTAGGTTGGCAGAAGCTGGGATGAGTAACAGGCACTCACTCTGTTATGTGGCACTCGGGATTCGACCCGCCAAACTGCCGACCTTCTGATCGACAAGCTCAGCATCCTAACCCACTGAGCTACCGCGTCCCTAGGGATAGATAGATAGATAGATAGATAGATAGATAGATAGACAGACAGACAGACAGACAGACAGACAGATATAATTACCGGTATATAAATTACCTTTCTTTGAATTATCCATTAGGAAAATAGTGAAGTATAATAGCTGTTCTCATATAAATGTTCAACATTACCAGCAATAATTTATAAAAAGCCAAGCAAACTATGGCTACTTTAATGATTCCAGAGACCACTGTATTGCCAAGTGTTCTTTCCCATCATGCACTGTGAACATAATGTTCTTTATTATAAAGGACAGTCTTTTCTTTTAGAAAACTGTCAGTTGGATTTATTCATTTTTCAAAAAAGTTGAAGAAACTTTTGTCCTTTATTTTGGCCATTTAGCTTTTACCACACAAATGGTATTACTTAATGCACAGTCTGGTTGCAGAAATCCTTTCTATTGCTTGCTTCTTCGTGTCTTGTCTTATGGTTTTTAGATATTTTTATTAGAATATATCAGAATATATGTTCTTGTGAGTTTTTCTTGATTTTGTTTTTGAATTTTCCTTTGTAAAGCAGTTATAAACATTTTTTAACCCTTATCAACCTGTTTCAGATTTGATCTTTTTCAAGATTATCCTGTATTTCCAAGAAAATATGCCCGCTGTACTAATCAGTCAGTTGTATATCTAAAAGAAAATCTACCTTTCCATTAATGTGATTGTGTGAAGAGCTGTCTTTGCATAGATGTCAGGGTTAGGATGGCTTTGAGTGCATATGCAGTTCCTGACATCTTTATTGGCCAGTAAAATATATCAGTGAAATACATCACTGAGTTGAAAATATATTATCTCATTTTATTGGAGGGGAGGAATAATTTAATCAATTACCATGAAATCTGTTTTCTATAATACTTGATCAGATTTTTCCAGCATTTAGCTTATAGCTAAATAAGTTCTATCTCCTTCCCAGAAGAAATGCAGTGTACCTAATTAATGCCCTTAAGCCTTTTTAGTGTTTAGAAAAGCTCATAACATTATGATAGAAATACCTTCCATTATGTACGTACTTAAAGGATATGTGGAGAATCTAGATAGTATAATAAATATGGACCACTCCTGAAATTGCACTTTAACTAATAAGTTAGTTCATATTCAGTTCTTCAAGTTGATATGTTTATGCAACTCTGTTACTTGTATTTATAATTGTTACATTCAATGTACTCAGCATCATGGCTTAGTATTAAATAAAATCCTCTGTGTAAGAATACCACTGTAACACATCTAATTTTCGTTACAGGCACAGGTAAATCCAATCAATGTTACACCACCAATACAAGCTATAGATCAGGATCGCAACGTCCAGCCTGCTTCTGATCGCCCAGGGATACTCTACTCCATCTTAGTTGGTTAGTATTTGATAATTTCACTGTCTCTCGCAAAGACTGCAATAGGAGGAGGCAGGCAAAAATTATGTGGGGAGTAGAAAATGATGGATTCATAGTGAGTCTGTTGTATATGGGGTGTTTGTTCTAGGCAAATACCTTTCTGCATGGTTCCTAAGGGTCTTGTTTATTACAAATTATGGAGATTTGGCCCCTTCCTTCCTTTGTTTATAATAAAGGAAGTAGATGGAGGAATCTAACAACATTCTGTTGTGTTGCACTAGTAAAAGAAAAATCATAGATTTAACAAATAAAACATATAGATAAGAAATCTATCAGTATGGTTTTCCCACTGATACATCAGTGGCAATATGCATGAAAACTAAGCGATCTTTTTCTATGAAAGATTTGTACTGTCTCTTCTTATGATCAGAACTTAAATTCAATTCTTCAGTTATCACTTTTCCTCTGAGTAAGTAGGTTTTGAGCTATCTTAGGTTATCATAGCACAAGAAGCTATTGCAAAAGATCCCAGGATTCCCGATCTTATCTCCAGTTAAATGAAGGAGATTCAACGTGATGAAAAAAATTGGAGAACCTCTGTCAATCTGAGTTCTGGGCTGTAGATACTGTATTGGTCTGTATTGAGTGATAGAAAGCAGTTACGTTTATTCTTTATTGTGCAGTTAAATATCTCCATATTTACATGTTGCATTTAGTGGTAATCTCTTCTCAATTTCCTGGGCAGCCAAGAACATATTTGTCTTACATTTATTTCTCATTGCTCCACTGTGTTACAATTCCATTGTAAGTAATCACTGCAATTAGCAATACTTAGATAATCAACAGTAGCACTTGTTGAAAATTAACTGCTTAATTCAAAATAATGCTCAAGACTGGCACCACAAAGATCTAGCTAAAGGGTAGACCTTTGAATACTTGAATTTACTGTATTTTTTCCAGGATTTAACAAGGAAAAAAATAGGAATGCTGTTTTGAGTTAGTAGTTGCTGTGGTACATGCTTCTTTTACAGAAGAAACATTGGTTAAGATTAAATATTATACCATTAAATGGAACAAAATGGATTCCTGTTTTAATTATTCAACATGTAAGGTAAAATATAGGGACGCGGTGGCTCAGTGGGTTAGGACGCTGAGCTTGTCGATCGGAAGGTCGGCAGTTTGGCGGGTCGAATCCCGAGTGCCGCGTAGCAGAGTGAGCGCCTGTTACTCGTCCCAGCTTCTGCCCACCTAGCAGTTCGAAAGCACGTAAAAATGCAAGTAGAAAAATAGGGACCGCTACGGTGGGAAGGTAACAGCGTTCCGTGCGCCTTTGGCGTCTAGTCATGCCGGCCACATGACCACGGAGACGTCCTCGGACAAGCGCTGGCTCTTCGGCTATGAAACGGAGATGAGCACCGGCCCCTAGAGTTGGAAACGACTAGCACGCATGTGCGGGGGAACCTTTACCTTTACCTTAAGGTAAAATATAGCTTTCCTTTTGTATAAAATTTGAGATGATCAAATCTCCAGTGACTTAATCAGGACTTAATTTCTATTTGAATTTAAGTTGGGTCATTTCATGATGCTATACCTTAGTCTGAATTGGCTTATTATAGAAAAAGTAGAAGCAATAGGGGTGCTTTGCAACAACTGCACAACCATCTCAAACGTACAATAAAGGCTGAAGTTACCCAATAAAGTTGTAACAAATTATAACAAAAGTATCTTTCTGCAATGGAATCAAAATAGGGTATTTGATACTACCTAAACAGAGGATGAAATAGTGTTTCAAAAGATCTTATGGGATGCCATAACATACACACTAATATGCCAAGCATTTCGTAGTATAAATCCAAAGTTCATCAGTAAGAACCAAATAAAATATACCACCCTTAGTAACAGGGATATATAACATTTTCACATTGTACTTTCTTGAATAAAGTGAGTGCTACATATATTTTAAAGCAACAAAGAATCTTACGAAATTTTAGAAAACATACAGTATTTGTTATGCCACAATGCTTTTGTGAATTGTAAGTTATTTGATCAGGAAGAAGGAATATTTCTTGCCTCTGGTGAACCGAACTAGGGTTCACAAAAACATATGCTCTATTGTGTTTATGAAATCTTACAGTTGCTGCAAGATTCTTTGAACTGGTTTTCAATCATAAGATGATTTCCTTGCCAATAAGGGGCAGGGTATCCTGAATCATCAAATTTCATGCCCCCAATATTCAGGAGTCCTATGAAATATGATACTGAGCATTATCCAAAACCCATTTGCTGCCCTCTGCTCAGAGCCAGCCCCCCAGGTTTAACATTTACAGAAATCTGTTTCAGTCACTTTGAGGATGTGTTGCTAATTTTAAGCTTTCCAAGGTCTAGCATCAACCGATAGAAGCCCGAGCTACTGCTTTTCATAGGGCTTTTTGATTAGCTGAAGTGGCATCACCGTAGCACTCCTTCTTAACAGATTTCATTTTAAATCAGTTTCTAACATAGATTTCTAAAATAGTTTTCTCTGTCCCTCCCCCAAAGTTTAAAGAAGAGCACAACTCCTCTTTTACCCACTGAACAATTCATATAATTATATGCCTAGGTAATTCAGATGCAATTTTGCAAATTGTATTATTTTTGCTCCCCTTCATGGATTACTGCCTTGTCGTGGCGAAGGGGCTTGCGTAATTCAATGAAGCTATGAGCTATGCCGTGCAGGGCCACCCAAGACAGACAGGTCATAGTAGAGAGTTCTGACAAAACGTGATCCACTGGAGAAGGAAATGGCAACTCACTTCAGTATCTTTGCCATGAAAACCCTATGGACAGTACCAAAAGGCAAAACGATATAATGCTGGAAGATGAGCCCCTCAGGTCGGAAGGCATCCAATATGCTCCTGGGGAAGAGCAGAGGGCTAGTACTAGTAGCACCAGAAAGAATGAAGCGACTGGGCCAAGGCCGAAAGGACGCTCAGCTGTGGATGTATCTGGTGGTGAAAGAAAAGTCTGATGCTGTAAAGATTTTTTCTCCATAGGAACCTGGAATGTAAGATCCATGAATCAAGGCAAGCTGGACATGGTCAAACAAGAGATGAAAAGACTGAACATAGACATCTTAGGAATCAGTGAACTAAAATGGACAGGAATGGGTGAATTTAATTCAGATGACCATCAGGTATACTACTGCAGGCAAGAATCCCTCAGAAGAAATGGAGTAGCCTTCAGAGTCAATAAAAGAGTAGGAAAAGCAATACTGGGATACAATCCCCAAAATGACAGAATGATCTCAGTTCGAATCCAAGGCAAACCATTCAATATCACAATAGTCCAAGTCTATGCCCCAACCACTGGTGCTGACGAGGATGAAATTGACCGGTTCCATGAAGCTCTACAGCACCTTATAGAACTAACACCAAAAAATGATGTCCTTATCATCATGGGGGATTGGAATGCTAAAGTAGGAAGCCAAAAGATAACTTAAATAACAGGGAAGTTTGGCCTTGGAGTACAAAATGAAGCAGGGCACAGGCTGATAGAGTTTTGTCAAGAGAATATGATGGTCATAGCAAACACTCTTTTCCAACAACCCAAGAGACGGCTCTACACATGGACATCACCAGACGGTCAACACAGAAATCAGATTGACTATGTGCTCTGCAGCCAAAGATGGAGAAGCTCTATACAGTCAGTAAAAACAAGACCAGGAGCTGACTGTGGCTCAGACCATGAGCTTCTCATTGCAAAGTTTAGGCTTAAACTGAAGAAAGTAGGGAAAAGCACTAGGCCACTCAGGTATGAATTAAATCATATCCCTGTTGAATATACAGTAGAGGTGACAAATAGATTTAAGGAATTAGATCTGATAGACAGAGTGCCTGAAGAACTATGGACGGAGGTTCGCAACATTGTACAAGAGGTAGCAACTCAAACGATCCCAAAGAAAAAGAAATGCAAGAAAGCAAAGTGGCTGTCTGAGGAAGCTTTGCAAATAGCTGAGGAAAGGAGGGAAGCGAAAGGCAAGGGAGAAAAAGAAAGATACGCCCAATTGAATGCAGAATTCCAGAAAATAGCTAGAAGAGATAAGAATGCCTTCTTAAATGAACAGTGCAAAGAAATAGAAGAAAACAATAGAATAGGGAGGACCACAGATCTCTTCAAGAAAATTGGAGAGATGAAGGGAACGTTTAATGCAAAAATGGGCATGATAAAGGACCAAAATGGCAGGGACCTAACAGAGGCAGAAGAGATTAAGAAGAGGTGGCAAAATTACACAGAAGAACTATACAAGAATGAGCTTAACATCCCTGATAAACATGATGAGGTGGTCACTGACCTCGAGCCAGACATTCTAGAATGTGAAGTGAAGTGGGCCTTAGGAAAGCTGAGCAACAACAAAGCTAGTGGAGGTGACAGTATTCCAGCTGAGCTATTCAAAATCTTAAAAGAAGATGCAGTAAAAGTGCTACACTCAATTTGCCAGCAAATTTGGAAAACTCAACAGTGGCCACAGGATTGGAAAAGATCAGTTTACATTTCAATTCCAAAGAAAGGCAGTGCCAAAGAATGTTCAAACTATCGCACCATTGCACTCATTTCACATGCACTCATTTCACATGCTTAAAATCCTACAATCTAGACTCCAGCAGTATGTGGATCGAGAACTACCAGAAGTACAGGCAGGATTTCGAAGAGGCAGAGGAACTAGAGATTAAATTGCCAACATATGCTGGATCATGGAGAAAGCTAGGGAGTTCCAGAAAAATATCTACTGCTTCATTGACTATGCTAAAGGCTTTGATTGTGTGGATCACAACAAACTGTGGCAAGTGCTTAAAGAGATGGGAGTACCAGAACATCTTATTTGTCTCTTGAGAAACCTATATGCAGGTCAAGAAGCAAAGTGAGAACTGGACACAGAACCACTGATTGGTTCAAAATTGGGAAAGGAGTCTGGCAAGGCTGTATACTGTCGCCCTGCCTGTTTAACTTATATGCAGAGCACATCATGAGAAAGGCAGGGCTAGATGAATCAAAAGGTGGAATTAAGATTGCCTGGAGAAATATCAACAACCTAAGATATGCAGATGATACCACTCTAATGACAGAAAGTGAAGAAGAACTAAAGAGCCTCTTGTTGCGGGTGAAGAAGGAGAGTGCAAAAGTTGGGTTGAAACTTAACATTAAGAAAACCAAGATCATGGCATCCGGCCCTCTCAATTCCTGGCAAATAGATGGGGAAGAAATGGAGGTAGTGACAGGTTTTATTTTCCTGGCCTCCAAGATCACTGCAGATGGGGACTGTAGCCAAGAAATTAAAAGACACTTGCTCCTGGGGAGGAAAGCAATGACAAATCTACACACTAAAAAGCAGAGACATCACCCTGTCAACAAAAGTGCGTATAGTCAAGGCTATGGTGTTCCCAGTTGCAATGTATGGCAGTGAAAGTTGGACCATAAGAAAGGCTGAGCGCCAAAGTATTGAGGCCTTTGAACTATGGTGCTGGAGAAGACTCCTGCGAGTCCCTTGGACTGCAAGGCGATCAAACCTGTCAGTCCTAGAGGAGATCAACCCTGACTGCTCTTTAGAAGGCCAGATCCTGAAGTTGAAACTCAAATAGTTTGGCTACCTAATGAGAAGGAAGGACTCACTGGAGAAGAGCCTAATGCTGGGAAAGATTGAGGGAAGAGAAGAATGGGATGACAGAGAATGAGGTGGCTGGATGGAGTCACTGAAGCAGTAGGCGTGAGCTTAAATGGACTCCAGAGGATGGTAGAGGACAAGAAGGCCTGGAGGAACATTGTCCATGGTGTCGCAATGTGTCGGACACGACTTCGCAACTAACAACAATATTATTTTTGCTGCATATCCAGTTGACCTATGAAATGTATTTCTTTTCTGCTTAAACACCTTCAGAATTTACTTCAATTTTAATTGTATTAGTACAATTTCTCTTGCTGTTCAGCTGTCATTGATTGCTACCAAAGTTGTCATGTTTTGGTAAGAATATCAGAAAGGAAAGCAGAGAAGAATAGATTGTATTACAGCTGGATTTATAGAGCAGGGACGTTGCAGACTTCTCAGCCCATTTTATGAACTAATTTATAAGTTGGTTTACTACGTGAAACATCTGTGTTCACATTTCACTTAACATATGGTTAATTCAGCAGTTACAGAACCCTTCATTGAGAGCAACGTGTCGAAGAAAATAAATCTGTTAAGCTGTAGCCATGTACCACTGCTCCAAATGGCAACTATGTTTAATCATCACAACTATGCAGATGATTGAACATAGTTGCTGTACAGAAGTGCTACCCAGGAACTTTCGTTTAAAGTTAAAAAAAACAGTGAAAGTTACAACATTACAATAAAGAGGAACCATATTTATTTATTTCCCATAATTATTTTTTTATAAATAACTCAAGATGAAAAATATGCTTAATATCCCTTCCTTCTCTTTTCCCACAATAACAACCCTGTGAGATAGGTCAGGCTGAGAGACAGTGATTGGCTCTAAGTCACCCAACTAGCTTTCATGCCTAAGGCAGGACTTTAATTCACCATCCCTTGGTGTCTAGACTTATGTTTTCGCCACTATCATAGTTAACTTGAAAGGTGAAGATGAACATGTGAATTGTCTTCATTACCTAAGTAGCTCCTTATTATCTACTCTAATTAATAGAAACTATCCAGGGACCCAGTCTTTGTTTCTGGTTGTGCAACCTATAACTCCAGTGCTAAGAGTCTGTAATGTTCTACATAAAAAGCATGCAGTTTAATTTTTCTCTCTTTATGAAGAAGAGACTGGACAGCCATTTGCCTGAAATGGTATAAGGTTTCCTGCCTGAGCAGGGGGTTGGACTAGATGACCTCCAAGATCCCTTCCATCTTCTTCTTCTTCTTCTTCTTCTTCTTCTTCTTCTTCTTCTTCTTCTTCTTCTTCTTCTTCTTCTTCTTCTTCTTCTTCTTCTTCTTATTATTATTATTATTATTATTATTATTATTATTATTATTATTATTATTATTATTATTATTATTATTATTATTATTATACAGTATCAGTCATTAGCTTCGGATAGTCCATAGGACTATTTTGATATTCTCTTAACTTGACCATCCTTTCTCAGCTTGTGCCATTTTTTTTACAGAATGATTTTGGAAATGTTTCAAATAATACTGTTTACTGATTATTATTATTTTTCAAATATCCATATATAGCTCTTTTTTTAGAATGCTTATTTATCTCTTTTGGAGGTGGGGAAATGAGAATTTCCTTTCTGTCTGTCAGCCAAAGCTTAGATATATTTCTTGGAAAGGCAGTTTTGCAGAAGAGTGCTATTTATGATTCTGGCCCTAAGTCTATGTAAGAGGAAAGCAAATCCATTCCTACACTGGCACTTTCTTTCCTCTGATTTCCAAGGCAACTTTCCTCTCTGTGACTCCAGGGAATTGCCCCAGTAAGTCTGGGATGTGTCTGAATAAGAAGCTCAATCTTGCATTGATAAAATATACTCAGATGAGATCATTGCTTAGGGAGACTAAGAATAAGTCATGGAGCTATTGATTCTATACTCAGGCACTGATATTCAATTATTTGATGAACAGGGTCTCTTTAAGTGGGATACCAAAAAAAGAGCATCATTTAATGAACCAAACTGCTGTTCAGCCAGAGTCTCACACTCCTTAGTGCTTGCTTGCAGGTAGCATCCTAAAGCTCGCAGTCTTCAAAAGAATATGTCTGGAAAGGCATAATTCGACCTTAAAAGGGTAAAAACCAGCAGCTTCTAATCAAGGATTTTGGCTATTGTTCAAAGTTGGGCTTAGGATAGAGGATGGCACAAAGCAATTAGACATATGGAAATAAATTTAAGATATAAAATAAACGGCATCTGCGCGTTCCATTTGCAGGAGTGGCAAGTGCACATGCACACCACTTGTGCTAATGGAGCTGGGCATGTGTTCTTGCCGGGCGCTTGCTCATCCCATCCACTCTCCGCCAGCTGGTCAGCAATGCCAGAAACATTGGGGAATTCTGCTATACTGTATCATCCAGAGAGCTGAAAGCATTTTCAGAAGTGTGCCTTTGAACATGTGAAAGCTAGGGGATTCTTGAAAACTCCCGGAAAATAGGAGCTTCAAAATCCTGCCCAGAAACATATACTGGGTGCCTGTTATAGTATTTTTTGCAGCACCACGAGCAAATTTTTCTAGTCTCTCTTACCTCCTTTCTTGTTTTACGCTTCTGTGACTCTGTTGCCTTTTTAACAAGTGTTATCTCTGTAATCTTCTTTTAATATTCTATCTGCATGCATAGGGTTTTTATCCAAACTCTGCTACTTTTCCCAGATTGCTAGTTTAACAATCAGTTCAATACTGACATCTTAATTTATGTGGGCTTATTTGCCCACATGCATGGGATGTAGAAGCCTTCAAAACTATTAGTGAGTGGCTAGTAAATCTTGTAATTAATTAATGAAAAGATGTTACTAATTAATTAAAAACAAGCAGGGGGTTATAATATCATCCCATGGACTACGTATAATGTCAAATGATTGTTTAGCAATGTTATTGCAACCATCTCCGCTTATTATTTTTCAATCCAGAGAGAGAAAACAAAATTCAGAATTACCGTTTTGAATTTAGGTCCCCAGTTTCAAAATGCAACCATGAAAAATAGCTTTACAATCCCATGCAGTGGAAAAGGCATTTATCTGCTTTGTGCATGAATGCTCTCTATGCACATATTGTCAGCACAGCAAGAGGTATAATTGTTAACACTAGTAAGTGCTACTTTGTTGGGAGAAATAGGCTGCGTGATTGAAAAGCAGTGCTGGTAAGAAAAACAAAACGTGTTTCCCAAAGGAACATTGCAAGTGGTTACATTGCAAATAGATGTTATATTTAGTTTTGCTTGTGTTTAAAGTTATCTTTGTTTTTTTAAAGTTATGCATACAGACCACTAAGATCTTTTATGCAGTTGTACCAACTTCCAGATATAGGAAATGCCATCCTTGGTTATGGAAGCATAGACAGGGAAAGAATTTCAGGAAAAATCTATAAATGTCACATCAGAAGTTCAACAATCTCTAAAGAGTCAGAAATTGTCCATTCTGGATCTTATCAGATCTCCTTGCAGAGTGTCTTATGAGTCTAAACCAATAAAACATTATATATATATATATATATATATATATATATATATATATATATATATATATATATATATATATATATATATATGTACTTATTTAATTTTTTCCTTAAAATGATCAGTATAATATATTCAGGTCAGATTGGGAAAGATTCCTGACTCGAAACTCTGAAGAGATACTATCTATCAGTGCAAAATTATAATAATAGTTATTATTCAATTATTTTTCTCTAAATTTGCTTTCTATAGCTCAGTACAGAAACTAATGATCAAATATTTTGCTATATATATTCCTAACTAGGCATCCCCTGTTAAAAGATCGATCAAGGTACATTATTACTGGTATGCAAATTGTCCAAAATACATATTTCATTCTTTTTAAAAACAATACAGCAGAATTAATTTGATTGCTTTGTAGACAAATGATATGAACGTGATTTAAATGAAGTTGTGATTCTCCAGAGTGATTTTTTGTGGTCTTAATTATCAACTTTACTATCTTTTTCTAGGGACTCCTGAAGATTATTCCCAATATTTCAGTATGAATGCTACCACTGCTAAACTCAGCCTTCTAAAACCAATAAACAGGGATTTTCATCAGAAATTTGATTTAGTTATTAAGGTAAAATCATTGTTTAACAATGTAACAGTGTAACAAATACTTTGTTAAATATTGGAATCTATGGAAAACTGTCAGCTTATAATGAAATATTTTCAAAGAAGTGTGGCCCCTTAAATATATTGACTTATAATTCACCAGTTTAATGTCAAAATGTAAGTAATCATTTCATATCATTCTAACAATTAATCTGATTAAAATGCTCTATGGGAGGAAAGTTATATATTTCATACTTAAGGAGAAAAATGTACAAATCTGAAACCCAGTTCCAGTTTTTTAACATGCAGTGAGTATTATGGTTAATAGTTAATACTATGCTCAGTCAGAATGAATTCTACTGACTTGCTCCCAGGTTCAGAATTTTAACCTAAGTCGTAATTTTTTAAGCTGTGTTTCAAGTGCATCTTGTGAAAGGTAGAATTTAAAATATCTTACAAAAACATAGGATTAAATTATTACTTGCCACATTGAGCCTGATTACATTTTAATTTAATATTTCACTTTCAAGGCCTCCTGATTCTGCAACTACCCTGGGCAGCTTGCAGTTATGTAAAATAACACATATGCTTTTGAACCATTTGAGTGAAGAGAATGATACAACTTGGCCAAATTCTACAGTGCTTTATATATAAGATGCAAAGCAGTTTGACTGACAAATTTGTTTTCCTATCTGCTGATCAATGTCACTTTTATTTATCCAATATCTAATATAGCTTTTTTTTATTCTTATGAAACGCTTGTTAACTGCAATAAAGATTCTATTCTATTCTATTCTATTCTATTCTATTCTATTCTATTCTATTCCACGCCACGCCACGCCATGCCACACCACACCACACCATGCCACTCCATCCACTCCAGTCCACTCCAAAGATAAACTTTTTATTTTTAAAAGCTTTTGTTAGTATACATGCACATGTCTTGAGGACAATTATTCAGTTTTTAAAAATTATTCTACATTTTTTATGTTTCATTCATTTTTCATTGCATATAGTTCTTTGGATGTTCATAACACAAAATTGGAATTGACCCAATAGTTACATGTTCAAATTCAGTGTGGAAAAGGCCTATTCATTTATACTGAAACAGTTGGTGCTGCTATAAGCAGTAATATAGCTATATACAGCTTTTTAAAAAAAATAAAATAAAATCCATTATAGTACTCTGTGGTCATATTCTGGTGGCTTTATAACTGGCTATATTATTAATAGTTTTTTACAGACATTATTAGATTCAAATTACTGTGATTAGTGTGCAGCTGAGTGAATAATAAGCAAGGGTATCAATCTGTAAGACTAATAATTGGCACATGCTTTAGGCACATCAATGCTTCATTTAGCAGAAGACTGTTAAAGGATACTAGAAAGATATGGTATATCTCCTTATACAGGTATAGATATTTTACAGTATGTATATCAGCAGAATAATGTGGTTTAGATGTGAATATGTACCTTTTTCCCCAAAAAATTCCACTAAGAACAACCTGTAAGGTTTTTTTTTAAAGAATATTTGGGTTCACATTTCATCAGAGCCAAATTCAAAACCAAACAAGCAACATTATGGCTTAGAATGTATGAATCTAGTACCGATTATCAACACTTCTCTATTATTATCCTTCTTGCAGTTATCACTAGAAAGCCTATCCTCTCCCATTTGTAATATGTTTGCTCTTTATCTTTTCACCTGAGGGAGATTAAACATCTCTCTCCCTGTCAATATTTTGCACTAAAATCTCATTTTTTGCATATTCAGGGGTGCAAAAATAGTTAACAAGAATAACAAAGCATGCTTACTAAGCAAGAACTACATCACTTTCCCTTGGGGATAATTCAGGATTAGACTGCTTTCCTTTCAGAGTCACTAATCAAGTATTTTCACCTTCTCTATGCCTCAGAAAAGTCAAGGTAAACTTCTTAGGAAATCCTCAAGGCCAGAGGAAGATAAAGTATGTGTTTAGTTAGACTGTCTCTCACCTACCTACTTCGCCACTAGCCTGAAAGAAGTAGATACTTTATAATGTTGGAAACATTAGCAACTGTTCATAACATTTTCTTTATACGAGTCTAAATAATTAAAGCTTCCCTTGAGTTCTGTTCAATTTCTGGTGATTACATGGCCCGACCATCTAGTTTTTATATCACTAATCTGAAGTAATTTGCTATTATCGTACTGCAGGACCCTTTTTTTTCAGCTTTTCCATTTCACCTACCATTTTGGAATTTCTTTTGATCTCCCAAGCAGTAGCCAGGTTTGCCATAAAGGATTAACTAGGAATTGCTAGTTAGCTACAGGTTTACTGAAGTAGTGTGCTATATATTCCAAGCCACCTGAATTATCTCAACAAGCCTGGAACATTAATTTACAGTGAAAGAAACTAACAAATACATTACTGGATTCCTTGATGTTCTCGGAGTTTGCAGATAAGTCATTTATCCAACTAGGTAACTTCATTCCTG
This sequence comes from Vipera ursinii, assembly GCF_947247035.1. Lineage (NCBI taxonomy): Eukaryota > Metazoa > Chordata > Lepidosauria > Squamata > Viperidae > Vipera > Vipera ursinii. The sequence goes on along the minus strand of NC_139518.1, from coordinate 77,112,701 downwards.
CTTAGTGATTATGGAGGTCGTTCCCTGTTTCTATACAATAGCTTGCTCTGCTGGTGTTGGTGAGCCTGTGGTTTCTCTCCCTGGTTATTCTTTGATTAGGGTATTCCTTTTTCTTGATTGTTTTTCTGGTGTTATACCCTGCTTATCTTGGTGTTGGCTGCTGGAAAGGATGTATTCTGGTCTGTTTGTTTCTTCTGTAGCTTCTCTGTCTCTTTTGAATAGTATGTAAACATAGTTTATCTCTATACGTATATTGGTCACTGATTTGTCTGAGTGCCAGGTTTCCAGGAATTCCATAGCATTTTTGGATTTAAAGTTGCTTAAGATGCTCACAGTATTCAACACGTCCAGCCACCCATTATCCATCACAGAACCATTATTCTCCCAAAATTCTAATCTGTTAGAATTCCTTGCAGCATTAGAACCACCATTGTCTTATTGCTATTCTGTATTCTTACAATGGTAGCCAAACTAACCCTAGAGGTGTTCTCATCAGTTTTCTGCATGGATTGGACATTCTGCTAATCCAGGGATTTTTTCCCCCTTTCTTAATCTAGTAAAAAAAAACCTACTAAGTAAAATAGGGAAGATGGCAAATTCATTTAGGAAACAAATATGAAAAAGTATGCTATATTACTGGCAATGCCAGTTCCTTTGCAGAGATGTTTTCCCCTGTTCTCTAGCACTCCCCAAAATGGCCAAGTGATTTTAAACACTTCCATTGTGGAACTGGATTTTCCTGGCTGCCATTTAACTCACCTGGAATGTTTAATCTCTGGACAAAATTGCCAAATCCCTTGGTTCTATGCCTGGTGAAGTAACGGTCAAAGTGTGATATTGCAGGCAAACTCTGCTCACAACCTGAAGCTTGATCCTGATGGGGTCAAGGTTGACTAAGTCTTCCATCTTTCCAAGATTGGTAAAATGAGGAGCCAGATTGTAGGGGACAATATGCAATATGCAAGTGGTATATAAGCCTAAATGCTATTGCTATTGCTACCTCTGCTCTATTGAATACTTTCAAAAATAAGTGAGGAGTAGTTTCAGATTTCAACGCCTCTCAAAAATACATATTTTATTGATACCTCATTTATAAAACTGAGACATATGTTACCTTGGAAAAAATGTAGGAGGACCAAATATTCACATCCAGAATCTTCTTTGTAAGTTCTAATTCTTACACTAATCCCTTCTGAATCGATTTATTCATTCACTTTCAAGCAAAAGGCAGAATAATAGTTCATCTAAAGCTCTGGACTTAATTTTTGCTGCAATTGCATCTTTTATGTCTGTGCATGGTGTTCCTTTTCTACCAGGAAAAAAAATGCTGGCTTTAAAGAACAGAGCAACTGGCTTTTATTGCTTTGATATTTTTGAAAACTGTTATCCAGGGGGGAAAAATCAGTTTACTTATGAACAAAATGAAAACTTGAGCAAATATATAATTCCCTTGTTTAGAAATGCTTAGTTTTGTCTGGCTTCTGATAATCTTTATTCCTAAATGTGTTTTTAAAAATACACCTGTAAATAATGAATGAGAACTTTTAAATTACAACAGCTTTAAAAAGTTTAAACATCCAAATTCATCCACACAATTCTATCCAATTGATTGATAAAGTATATGTACCATCAAATTACGGAACAAATTTCAATTAGTTTTTGTTCCTTGGTAAAAAAAAAAGTGTTTTCTTAATCCCTAATGCCTACAATAAATAGAAAATAGCTATTTTCTCTAACTGCTTAAAAAGATAAAAAAAATGTCTGTTTTGTCTGCAGAAATACAAAACTTTTGTAGGCTATGGTCATTAAATCAAAGTTTGTGATCAATATAGCCATTTTTGCATAGGTTTTACACATAAAGATATAAAATTAGAGACAGGAACAAAAATTATGTCACCTAGTGTGATTTGTTGATTGTTAGTAACCACACATTTCCTCCGCAAAAGATCTCTCCCCACTCTTGTCCTTCAGCTCTTCCAATAACCAAGTCTGTCCATTTTGTTGCGAATGGAATAGAATAGAATAGAACAGAACAGAACAGAACAGAATAGAATAGGACCTTGAGATCTTCTAGTCCAGCCCCCTGCTCAAGCTGGAGAACCTACAGTACATCATCTCAGACAGGTGAATGTCTAGTCTCTTCTTAATCATCCTCTTCTTTCTGGTTCCACTTTTCCCAGCCTTATGGACTTCTAAAGAGACTTCTTTGCACAATTTGTCCAAAATATGGTATTTCAAGCCTGATCATTCATGCATTAAGTGAGAACTCTTGAGTTGATTTACTCGATTTATTTGTTGTTTGTTTTTATTTTATTTTATTTGTTTGTTTTATTGACTATTGATTGTATTCTCAGGAGTTTTTCAATGCCCAAGTTCAAAAGATTTAGTAGTCTTTTTATCCTGCCTTTAAAAAAAAAATCACTTCCACAGACCAGGGAAAACCTTCACCTGGGTGCAGACTTACCTGCATATTTCCTAATGCGCCATGTAGTTTTGTGATACATTTGTAATGTAGTTTTAATATGACTGCACCAGGTGTAATAGGTTTATTTTTATGAGTTAAATTTCATTTAGGAAAAAAATAGTCTATATAGTTTGTGACTTGCTTCTAGTTATTCATTACAGCCATATGTGATGAAATGCTAGCATCTAGCTTTGCTACATAATCCAGCTGCAATTAGAAAGAAATAGAAACAAGTCATTAAAATATGTCTCCACTCTAAAATACAAAATTAAAACCAATTAATGTTAAACATGGGAGCAGGAATTTATAATACATTCACTTTTTGCTTTTGCAGGCTGAACAAGACAATGGTCATCCTCTTCCAGCCTTTGCTAATCTGCATATTGAAGTTTTAGATGAAAACAATCAGAAACCTTTCTTCACCAAATCAACTTATGAAGGTTTTATTTCAGAATCTTCCCCTGTTGGTACAACTATTTCTGATAACCAGAACTTGACATCTCCACTGCATATCATAGCTTTAGATAATGATGTTGAAGAGGTTTGTATTTGATCACACTAATTTGTGCTTTGGGGGATATGCAACAGATGTTCCAAATGTTAAATTCTGTTTAGTTTAAATTCAATTTATCCTTCTATTAATTTTTTCATTGTTAATCATTTGTGTCTAGGATATATTCCAAACACAATAAATTGTATTCTAAACACAATAAATTTTCCCTAGTGGGCTCAGCAATTGAAGTAGTTTTTGCCTACAGTGAATTCAAAATAATAAGGATTATGGCCCCAATTAGTTTTTAATTTGGCCTTATTGGTTCAAGCCACTAAATAAATTCATGCAGAAATAAATCTCAAGGTTTAACAGAAAGAAGATATATCTAAGATATTTTGGTAACTCCATCCAATATAACTTTTTTAATATTCAAGGGAAAAATGAAATGGTTTTTATTCTGAGGAAAGAAAGTTGAAATTCTGCTTGAATTAAAAATAGAACATGATCTCACACATAGGTATAATTAGAGGATAATAACTTGCTATACTTTTAAAAGTTATGAATTAGACTACGGGTGTCAAACTTGCCACGTCATGTGATGTGTCGCAACATATAGTGACTTTGTTTTGTATTGCCGGAGCTGGGGTGGGCGCGGCGTCCATATGATGCAATTGGCCTGTGGGCTGGCAGTTTGACACCCCTGAAGTAGGCATGTTTACCCCAAAGAAAGATAAACCTTTATTGAAGATGATTCTTCCCTAAATGGGAGATAGAATAAAATATAGCTAATTGCAACTTTTTATCTTGTCAAGGTTGCTGAAATAATTTTTTCCCCCAGCAATAAATATGTTCATGTCACACAGACTCACATACCTGCCAGTCAGAAGCCATGAGTTATATAAGATACTCCATTTATCCCATTTATAGAATTGCTTACCCAGTGTACTCTAGCCGTTCTGATTCACACATGAGAACCACTTTCACACCAAAAAAACACAGAGATATACCATCACATTTCCTTTCTTTTTTTCAGGAGAAACAACAAAAAAGATGGGGGGTGGGTGGGACTAATAAAAGAGATAGGAAGAGGGATCACTGCATTAGAAGAAGAAAAAGAGGAAGAAGACATAGCAGAACAGAGAAGGAAAGAAAAGCAAGGAAAAGCAAGTTTAGGAGTTAGAAAAAAAAACGTTAAAATTCAGCATGCACAGCTAATCTTCAAAAACGCTGATGTCTTTCAGCAGCTCCCAGTGTATTTTATTCTTCTTAGCCACACAGGATTACCTCCTTAAGTCTCAGGTAATTATCAGGGTGGGGGGAGAACTCCTCTTCCTATTGGTAAATATGATACATCTTATCTTTCAGTAATGAGAAAAGCTACTGTTCTCACGTTTTAATCCCTAACTGATCTGCTGATTGTCTTGGCTGCCCTTTTCGCTTTGTGCGTATCTTTTTAGATTAGCATATATCTCTGCATTAAAGTTATTTATTGATTCTATTCTACTTAGGCACAGCCCACGTCCAGTCAAGTCTAGCTAGGCAGCTCATAGTATCAGAATAAAACAACACTATGCAAGCAAAAAAGTGTATAACCCTAACAGCAAATCCATTCAGCGATACAAACAGATCAGACATTGCCAGTGGGCTCTCAGCAACATAACCTGGAGATTTTTGTATCCCCTACCACCCTCAAAACACACAGAGAGACCCTTTGTTCCTTCAATCATATGTTAAATTGGTACCCCCCCTTTTTTTAGAATGTGCATTTATTTATTTATTTATTTAATTTTATTTTATTAGATTTATATACTGCCCTTTCCCGAAGGACTCAGGGCGGTTTACAGGGTATTTAAAACCAAACCAATACAAAAGTTAAAAAACAATTAAAAAAGATTAAATCATCCCTTAAAAATAAAAACCCCAGTTAAAAATTCTCAGTCTGGGCCGGAAAGCTCAAAGAGCCAGGTCTTCAGGTCCCGGCGAAATGAACGAAGGTCGGGGCCAGTCCTAAGTTCCACGGGCAGCTGGTTCCAGAGGGCAGGCACACCCACAGAGAAGGCCCTCCCCCTGGGTGTTATCCGCTGGCAGTCTTTTACCGGCGGCACCCTGAGAAGACCCTCCCTCTGCGAGCGCACTGGATGAAGGGAACTTGATGCTGGCAGCAGGTGTTCTCTCAAATATCCCGGACCGAAGCCATTTAGGGCTTTACATACTTGACATACTTGACAGTGAAAAGCTACACTTGCTGAAATAAATGCTACCATTTGTATCTATCCATAAAAGCTTGGAAGTTACATACTAAGTATCAGTTCTGGAACATACAGTTGTTTAAACAAATTAAAATAAAGACAAATAATTTTCTTTTAAAAACGATCTAAAGAATTCTGAATGCCATTTAGGGTTTAAATTTGGGATAATATTATTCAGCAGCATCTTGCAATGCATCAGGAAAAAAAAAGTTGGTCGGAAGGCAAAATACACCCTAATGCAAATTAACTTTCATATTTTGATAATATTGTGGGTTTTTTTTAAAAAAAAATATTGCAGTCCAAGTATAATGGGATTTATAAATGACCTTGGGGAATAAGGGGAAGACTTGCTACCTGGGAAACAATCAGACAAGATAAGGAGGAGCCCGCAGTCACTTATCAGTCAAGAGACAGAAATTTGAGAAGTGCCCATCCTATTGGATCAAGCAGTTAAAAGTGGAGGCAGGAAGTTTGTGACTCGCAAAACTCTGTTATTCTAGCCTACAAAATATGAGAATTAGTCCATCTTGTTGTGTTCCTTGTCTGGTTTGGCTGGGTGGCCTGATACCAAGAGACACAACTAAGAGTTGGACACTTTCAATCCTGATATAATTTGATGGGAGATTTATGGCATAAGTTTAAACCTTTCTGAGTAAACGTAAAGGACCAAGATCAGGGCTCACGTTGACATGTCATCTTTGGCATTTTCGCCCACATTAGATTAGTTTTTTTTAAAAATGTTGACTATTACATTCTTTTCAAACTTTAATAGTGACTGCTTTCAGGCACTGCAGTTGTCTAAATTTGAGCATATTATTTTCCTCCATGTTGATTTTTTATTAACTTCCAAATCAAACCATAAGGTCCTAGGACAGTATAGGGAGTAGAGGTTAGTAGTACGTACTTGGGATGTTTTCCCACATGCCTCATCTGATTTAGCTCAAATTTATAGTAGGTTGCTTGTTTGCTGTTTTTTGAGACCCAGCTCTCCAGCAGATTTTAATTTCCTGTACAATTCGACAATTCATATATAGAGATACTGTTGAATAATTTGGCGATTGATATGACCAGGATATGTGTAGTAATATGCAAGGAGGAGGAAAGGAAAATTAGTCTTCTTGAATAGAGTTTAACCTTTCTTGATTATTTTGATCTGGAAACTGGACATGGTCTCAGAATCACTCCAATTTCAGCACTTCAGGTATAGAGACTACAGGAATAAGGAAAATCTGTGTGCAGATTTCATAAAACAGAAGCATTTTGAGGAAAAGAAATCTTATCCCTTTCTAATTTCATGACATTATTACAGAAGATCTGTAAAGATTCCCAATTTCCAAACAGTTAATTTCCCTAAGTCACTAAGAAACCTCCATCAAACAGCTACTTAAATATTAAATACAGATAGAAACTGGCTGCTTTGCAAATATTACTGATATGGATGAGATATGTTTTTACTTATATTTGACTATGCTGCTAATTAAATATGTGCCTCATGTATTGTTTTGCTTGTTTCAGTTCTATAACCAATAGAGCAAATAAGCTAGTTAATATTTTTTAGTTGAAGGATAAGAAGGGATATTAGAGAGTGATTGTTTAATATCATGTTCCCACTCACTATGCCATAATGAAGGTAAATCACAATTGGAATCAGAAGTCCAGGAATTGCCCAGAATCCCTAAGTCTCCTGGGATAAACTATATTAAATGTCTATCACTCCAATAGAAGGACATCAGTCTAAAACATTGTACTTACAGTTCAGCAGGTTGTGATCTATTATAGCAATGCAGAGTTGCTCCAATCCACAAACTTATCGATCCCATTTAAATAATCAATCCTATCCAACTTCATGTTCATTCAGCAGATCAATTCAGAATTTCCGGTTTCCTTTGGGGAAACATTTGCTCTTTCAAGTACTATTGACATTAGGATTCCATGTTGAAATTTCACAATGACAAAAGAAAGTTTGGGCTTGAGAAAAAGTGGATTATTTGTAAATGTTAGTAACCACCCTGCTCAAAATCTAAATTGATATGCTAAATGCTACACAGTCTCTTCAAGCACATTAGCTAATCTAGCAAATCTCAGTTATAGAGCACAGGCTGATTTTTTCACAAAGTGTATGAGATCTAACTAAGAATAAATTAGCAAAAAGAGAACTCAATGTATACCTAAATAATAAATTGCTCCCATATGAGGCTACACCAAAATTCCTGGGGGTCACCCTAGACAGGACTCTGTCTTTTAAAAAACATATTCAGAATTTGGCTGCCAAGGTTAACAGCAGAAATAACATTCTGCAAAAACTATGCGGAACAACTTGGGGAGCTTCAGCTCCAACTCTTCGATGCGCAGCCCCTGGGCTTTGCTACTCTGTAGCGGAATATTGCGCACCTGTATGGATAAACAGCCCACATACAAGACTTGTCGATGTTCAACTTAACTATACGATGAAATTAATTACTGGGTGCATAAAATCTACACCTATTCACTGGCTAGCAGTTCTTAGCCATATACTCCCCCCGGCACTTACGACAACAAGAAGCTCTTATTCGGGAATATAGTAAGATCCTGCTAAACCCCTCTCTACCCATTCATGGTTATACCTCTGTTCTTTTAAGAGGTCAAGAAATCCACCACTCCTTACAGCTCTTAAGCTGCTGGCCGAACATCAGAGCACCACACAAAAGTGGATGGAAGCATGGAATAGCTATACCTCCCAAGATATTTTCGAGCATATTAATCCTAATAATATACCTCCAGGGTTCAATTTATCCCGACACATATGCGTGACATACAATAGAATTAGAATGACTCATGGGGTGTGTGCTGATTCTTTGTATAAATGGGGGAAGACATCTTCAGCGCAATGTGATTGCGGGGCTTCCCGACAGACTATCCAACATATAGTGAGGGAATGCATTGATAGAAAATAGCCAGGAGATTTTAAGGACTTCCTCTGAGTAACAATGGTAGCTACTGACTGGATTTCCAAACTTGACATCAAACTCTGAAATGTTATTTCTGGTTTCCTCTTAGGTTTTATTACTGCTTCCTTTTAATTGTTTTAACTCTTTTAACTTGTAAATATGAAATGTTTTTAATATTGTGTGTGACCAGCCATACGCTAAATAATAATAAATAATTAAGAACAAGCACCACTCACAAGCTAGGCAGGAAGTTCAGTTGTGAGACTTTAATGTAATGAACTTGAGCCTTGATTCATAGTCATGCTGTTGAAGATGTAATAACTGAAATGAATAATTGAAAATCCACAGTCATCCTTAACTCATCTCAATTGGCTTCAGAATAAATACTGGATAAACCAAAAGGCCCAATATAATGAAAAACAATTAAAAGCCAGATACGTAATATAAGGGAAATGACTTAATACACCTCCATATTTTACTAAAGAGTTTTTCCTTTCTTTTAGCCTTCTGAGAACTAGCATTTGGTTGTAAATTAAAATTCAGACAAATAATCCAATGGTACAAGCAGCACATCAGCAGAAAAACAAAACCATACAGTATGAGTCCCTGCCCTTCAATCATATAATGGAAAGCTATTAAGAGTAATTTAGCATTTGATATAATAGTTCATTTCAACCCATACTTGTAATCTTTTACTGAGGTGTCTAAAGTTTGCGTAATAAATATTGATCACCCAGCCTTCTCCATTATTTCAATAGATTATTTTACTGGGTAGTATGTATTACATAGAGGCAAGTGTTTCTACTTAATCTGTTTATTTGTTTATTTTTGCTTTTTAGATTCCATCAGGTGCCATTCCTGTAGGTATTTTAAGTGTACCTTCTTTTTGATGTGTTACTTTTACCTTTTACCTCTTAAAGGTTTTTTTATTTATTTTCTTTTATACAAAAAGTATTTTACACAATAGTGTTTGAAACTATCACAATTCTTTGTGCTTTCTTTGTAAACTAATTGTTAAAGCAAATGTCATCATTTGGTTTCAAAGCTAAAGCTAGATTACTCATTTCAAAAATGAAAAGTGAAAGCTTTCATTTTCCTACACAAGAAATACAAACTAGCTTGTCATATTAATGCTTATTTATTATTTTACTTATTAAACAAGTTTCTACAGCTGTCCATCAAGAAAAATTAAGCAAGCAAAAATTAAAATCAGAATAGAATTAACCAAATTAATTTAAAGAAATGTATCCTTTCTTTAAATATACTTAATATGCTTATGAGCGAGAACCACTTAATGCAGTAAAAACTACTTCTATAACTAATAGTAGAAGCATGAATGAGTATTTTTCCCGATTGTACTTTGTGTCTGTGTTTCATGCATTTGGCTATCTATATATATATAGCAGTCTTTTCTGTAATACTGCTAGATCTTAAGTTTAATGTGTAAGACAGAACCAATAGGGAGAAAAAACTCAATATATCAAGAATGAAAAAAATACTTGGAATTCTTTCCCTGATTGCTGGTTCCTTTCAAATGATTGTAGTGACCATCAGACCTCCTCAACTGTAAAAACACAGATAACCCAGCAAAGAAAGTTAAAGTCTCCCTAAGTAAATCATGAAGTCATTAAGTGAATCAGGCTCCCACTATTGATGCTGCTTGTTGGAAGAATGCTGGGTACAGATGGCAATCACGTGACCCTGGGATATGCTGCATCCATTGTAAAAACATGCCTGTTGCTAAGTACCTGAATTTTAATCTCATGATCTTGTGAGAAGCTGCAGTGGCTTTAAGTGTGAGGGGTAGTTGTAAGTCACTCTTTTCAGTACCGTTGTAACTTCAAATGGTTGCTTAATGGATGGTTGAAAGTCAAGGAATAGCTGTATTTCTTTACAGATAATTCAAAAATCTTAAGTTTCCAATTAATCAACAGATGAACTGGCATGCTAAATATCTTCATCATAATAATGTAATTTTTTTCCCCATTATTAAGTATCATTACATGAAGAGACAGGAAAAAAATCATTGTAATATTTTTGGAAAGGGAAAGTCTCAATACTGTGGCTTTTGGACTGAAAATCGATGGTATTAAAACAGCCCTTTATTTCTCTGTATTGCCGTGGAGCCCAATGGTTTTCTGTTAGCACATCATCCTTTATCTGGGAAAATACTATTTAATCTCAAGGATACTGTCCAAAGGATACTTGCTATTTCTCTGGTGCATGGGGTTGTCTTACTTATTCAGAAGGGTAGAATTAGCTATTCTGCACAAAATTGGAATAAATCAAGTCAAGAATGAAATTCAGGAATGTAGAGAAAAGAGTGTGCTATTTCTGCAGAGTTTCTGACTTGCTTATTTTTAATTGTTTTGCATCTCATCATCTTTGATTATAGTGTTAAAGTAAGGATTGTCAGGCTATGCTACACTGAAGGCAATTTGTCAGGATGATTGGTTTTTTTATATATTTTTAACAATTTCGTAGCAATTGTTCACATGCAATAAAATGATATGAATTAAACTGGAGGGATCCATCAATCTGTCACTGTTGTACTCTGTTTCCCTAGATGATATGGTCCTTTTTCTGTTGTTGTTTTTTTAAAGTTCATTCATAGCCATGAAAATTAACATCTCAATCTTCTGTTATATGTTGCAAAATCCACCGCTCCAAACTAATTGCCAAAATTTCAAAGCTGCTGTGCTTTCCAACTGCATAAAGCATGCTGGCAGTTTTCTCAAGACCTTCAATGAAAGCTGGTTCTATTGAACCAGAAATTATCCTTTTTCCATTGTTTATTAAAATTCAGGTTGTTCAGAATGGGCTTTTCTAGTGAATATATCATCAATAAATCAAATAGGTACCGTATTTTGCTATGGTCGGAGGTTTTTCTTCATATAGCAGATGGCTAGGGTTCTCAACCTCCCATTGCTTTTTTAAGTTTGTTATAGAAATAAATGTTAATTACCAAATTGTCCTAAACCTGCTATGATCAGAGTCTTAGTTACTGAGGGAAATAATGGAGCTTTGTCTTTCATATTTTGGTTAAAAGCAGTGAAGTGGGAATGGGGCTTTATTTTCCAATATCTCCCTCCAATTCAAAAGAGAAATTGCTATTCCAGCAATTTATGTTGATTGCATTTTTCTCCTGAATGTCATTGTTAATCCAAATATCTAATGCTATCATTAAAGTAGTCTTTATGTATATGTATATATTGTTATTATCCCTTTGAGAATGTAATTATCATCTTGTTTTACTTTGAAGACAAAGGACCCACTGCTCCATCTGTTTCTAAATGATTACAATACATTTTTCACCGTGACTCAGAATGGAATAGCCCGTTACCTCACCTTACTCCAGCCAGTTGACAGAGAATTTCAGCAGTTGTACACATTTTCGGTAAGCAATGTGATTTTAAGAGTTTTGTCAGAATGGCACTGGTAATTTTTTCAACTATTGCAAAACTGAAAATTTAATTTGACAGAGATCTTAAGAAAACTGTTAGAATTTCACAGAATTGAACAAGCTATGGAACATAATAAAATGATCAGACCTTGCGTAACGTATAAAATAGCAAAGTAAGTAAGGTTAAAATTAACAAAGCTATGTAGTTATACAAATGTAGCTGATGGGTCTCTAGTTGATATGGTGAAGTGTTTAATATACATTCAACCATACAGTTTGAAAGGTAGGATTAGAGTTTAAGATTAGCCCTGACCAACTCATTGGACTTTCTGAGAAACACTTGAAATGATATTAAAGCAAAACTAAAAAAAAATAGAACCACGGGATTCCCAATACATAGTTGTCCAAATTCTGCTTGAAACTGTCCAGTGATATCTATCTATCTTTAATGTAAGCCATCAGTTCTAGTCTTGGGTTATGGCAAATGATTAAATGTTGCCCCAGCACAAGTGATATGTTTTTGTCTCCAGGAATGATCTGATCATTTATTGAATGCAGCTTTCATACTTCAGACCAATGTTTTCAAACTGTGCTCCTCTGAAACCTAGCATTTCTTTAAAAATTGTAAGAAACATTGGATTTTGCTTCCTGAATACTTCAGGGTGTGGGTAGTGGGTGAATCCTATAGATTTTTTACTGCAAATCATGAAAATACCATTTTATAGAAATCTTCTGTTTTTACACCATGGCAGTGTGCACCCTTCAGTACCTGTTGGCTATGTTGCAAACATGAAAGAAATATACAAAAACATGGAAATGTTGTTAAAGCACATTCAGTATACCAAAGAAAACTGGAATATCCGGGAGATCTAAAAGTAATGCCTGTGCTGCTTGGAATGCAGCTCAGTTATACCAAGTACTGTTGTCACATGTGTAAATAGGACAGCCATGCAAGAGACTCACAATAGATTAAACACACTGAAAGAATTTGGTTTCATGTCAGAAAAATATGGCACATACTGTAAACCACTTGTTGATGCGACAAAGATATTTTTTGACTCCACTTCAAATAAAATTCTGACTGTTGAAAACTTTTGTGAAAATGATGAACAAGAAAAATGAAGACTTTCATTTATTTGAGACTGATGTTTCCAAGAATAACTGATGCCAAGATTAAGGAAAGCATTTTTGTTGGTCCACAGATTATATATATCGTCAATGACAAGGGGTTTGAAGATCTGTTAGTGGAGCCAGAGAAAAACCCCTGGAAAGCATTTAAGTATGTTCTTGAAAATTTTCTTGGCAACAACAGAACACCAAACTACTGGTTAACTAACTTGTTAAGCATACAAGACAATGAAGTGCAACATTTCACTGAAGATTTATTTTCTGCATTCCTATTTGGACTTCTTCCACAATCATCTAGCTGCAGTCAGTGATAAACATGGTGAAAGGTTTTTACCAGGACATTGCCACAATGAAAAAATGGTATCAGGGCAACTGGAATCCATCAATGCTGGCTGACTATTGTTGGACACTGCAGTGAGATGCACTGGACAGTGAATGCAAGCAAAAATCAGCAGCAAAAGACTTTTAAGCCTATTGAACCCATGCAGCGTGTCAGAACTTTATGTGGTTAAATACATTATAGTCAATAGAAGTTAATTTCATATTTCTCAAGATTCCTACGTGGTACAGCCATTCTGAAATTACTTTTGTGTTCAATTTTCTGTTCATAATCACCAAACATTTTTCAGGAAGCAAAACTTTTTGGGGAAAAAATGGATTAAGGACAAAGAGAAAGTTCACTCAAGCACAGCCAATTTTTTTCTAATATGAGAGCTTTGCCTCTTGAATAGGATACAACAACATATCAATAAAGATAGTCCTCATTTAGCGACCACAATTGGGATCTGAAAATCGTGTAACCAGCATGGATTTATGGCATTACTTCCCTCTCCGTCAGTAGCACTGCACTTGTTAAGAGAAATATTGCATAATTGCAATTTACAAGGTTTTTTCTGCATTCTCCATTAATTCTGCTTGTCACAAGCTGATTGGGAAGTACACAAATATCACTCACTTGACTATGGGATGCTGCAATTGCCATAAATGCACTTCACTTGCAAAGTGACCAAATGATAATTACATTACTGCAGGAACTGCAACATTTATAAATGATTTAGGTCTCCACAAGGCATGAAGCTGTTTTTGCTTCTTATCTCCCTGATCTGTCCAATTCATTGAAACTGAGATTCCTGATAACTACTTTATTTTAAAGTATTTTTACCTTAATTTACAGTATTTTATTTTAAATTGTCAATAGTTTGTTGAAAAAAATTGAAAATTGTTAATAAAACCCCTTATGTAGGCTTTATTCCTACCAGTTTAGTCTAGTGGTTAATGCACCAAACTAGAAAGCGGCAGGCGGTGAGTTCAAGTCTCACCTGAGACACGAATGCAGCTGGGTCATTTTGGGCCCATCATACTCAGCCTAACCCACCTCACAGGGTTGTTGTTGTAAGAGAAGGAAGGTGTGTTGGATATATTCACTACCTTGACTTACTCGTAAAAATAATAAAGGTGGGATACAAACAAACAACAAACAAACAAATCGCTATGTACCTGTTATATGCTGGGTTCGTTGCTTGATTGATGAGACGAGGCAAGTGAGTTCAGCAAGAATCATTCTTTATTTGCTTACTGGAACTGAACTGAGAAACAGGGCTGCGAATGCAGCTATTTATACCCTGGCCTCTAGGTGGCAGCCAATAGGTTTAAAGCAACCTATTGACGCCTTAGAAGCAGCCAATGGCGGCACTGGAGACGGGTTGTCTGAGGAGCTGGGAGCCATTAGCCAGCTTCCCTGCTTAAACAACCTTCCAGCAATTAACCCCACGTGAAACTATTTAGTAAGACAAAAACCCAATACATCACACCCCTCCCCCCTAGAATGTACACATATTATAATAACAAAAGGGATGATTACAGCAATTACAAGTTTTACAGAGATACAAAAAGAAGTATGCAAAAGTACACCTTTTTCTGTTTGCTAATACAGAGGCTCTCCTGGCTAGTAGCAATTCAATAACACATACAACATTATAGCTCAGTTATTTTGGAACAAAATCTTGTAAATACGCAGGACGCTTGCAAACCCTTGTAGAACGCCTGGGAGAGCCGGGCACTCCCCGGTCCACCAGCTTGCCCGCCGGGCTGGGTAGACCAGGGTCCATAAGTTCAAGCAAGTCTGGCTGACTCGGAATTCTCTGTGTGGCCATTCCAGGTCGGCCCACCCCAAAGTCTAATTCTTCCGCAGAGTTAGCACAGCGGCTGTAGTGTTCTGGTTGACTTTCTCCATCAGGGGCCCCATGTTGCACTCCCGGGCTGGGTTTGTGAATTAGCTTAAAGTTGTAAGCCAATAAAAATGGACCATCTTAACATTCTAGGGGATAAGATGTGGGGTGTCTGTCTGTCTATAGTGAATAACCCCAATAGTGGTTTGTGGTCTGTGAAGACTGTGAATTCCCGGGCTTCCAGTGGCGACGCGACGTCGAAAGACAGCCGTTTTCGGGCTGCCCGCTCCGCAGCTGTGTTTTTCCATCGTAAACAGCGTCTATCAGCTGTTTAGATGGATTTGAAGCCCCCTCCTCGGGAGAAGAGGAGGGGTTGAGGCCCCAGGTAGGGGTTGAGCTCTCTGGGGCCGCCTGAGCTGAGAGCTTGGGCGGCTGAAGGATGAGCCCCCCCGAAGCCTGGGTTGCTCCGAGCTGCGCAGCGCCTCTGCTCTGGGATTCTTGGAGCAGAGCCAGGCGTTAGCAACCACCCCTGCCAAAAGGAAATACTTTTGATTATCAAGATGCAGGCAGAGCGGTACAGGAGGTCAAGGTGAAGTGGACTCTTTATTTTTACTCTCTAGCTCAATGGATTTTATAGCTTTAAAGTGAAAGTGCGTAATAAGTGAAAGTGGGGGAAGATGGCGGCTAAAACTTCTAAAGCTCTTCGGAATGCGGGGTCTTCCCTGGTGCAAGAGACCTCACTGCAAGCTTTGCTTCCTCCTGCATCTCCTCCGGTATTGACGCTTAAGGATTTACAAGACGCTCTTGGAAAGCACGCACAACTGATGTCTGATATGATGGATGAAAAGTTGAAAAAGCTGGAGGAGAAATTGGAGGAGAAAATGGAGGAGAAAATGGAGAAACTGGAGAAGAAGATGGAAGAGAAGCTGAGAGCAATGAGGGTGGACATCTTGTCTAAGGTTGTATCCGTAGCTGAATGTGTGCTACAGCTGGATATAAAAGTGGAGGATCTCAGTCAAAAGAACTCTATATTAGAAGCAAAGGTATTAGAAAATGAAAATATAAGGGATAAAATGGATGAAGAATTGAGCCTTGTTCAGTATAATCAGATGCAGAATGCTATTAGAATTAGGGGTTTAAAGGAGAATGGTAAAGAAGATTTAAAGCAGCTGATTTCTGAGGCTCTGGAAGGGGTACTGGGCCAGTCAGCATCTGAAATTGAGGGAAATATGGACAAAGTTTTTCGTGTAAATTCATGGATTGCAAGACAGAGAAAGTTACCCAGAGATGTGGTGGTCTATTTTACAAAGAGAGTAATTAGAGATGAAGTCATTCAAGCTGCTTATGATACTAATTTGGTAGTGGCTGAGCAAGAAGTTTTGGTTTTAAAAGAGATTCCTCCGAAGATCCTAAGGAGAAGGAAAGATTTCGCATTTCTAGCACAGGAACTTAAGAAACGTGATATTAAGTTCAGATGGGAGATCCCAGTTGGGTTGGTGACAACGCACGAAGGTAAAAGACATCGTTTGGTTACTGTGGCTCAGGCACATGATTTTTATAGTAATGTGTTAAAAGCAACCCCCCTATCATTTTTGGAAGTTGCAAAAGGACACGGTGTGGGAAAGTTTCAAGATGTTGCAGACAGACAGACAGAGGACAATGGTGGTGGAGGGGATCAAGCTACAGTCTCATCGGTTGCTGCAGGAGGTCAGAAGATGACGCGTGCCGCTCTAAGAAGAGCGAGACGAGAGCAAGAGCAAGACCAGCGGAAAGTTATGGAATCTTCAAAGTGTGCTTACAATGAAGATGTAGGAGGAGAGCGGTCTAAAGAAGTTTTGGGGGTCATGACAGAGGTGCTCCAAAAGTTTTGGGGCGTTAAGATTGCTGATTAAATTTTTAGATTAGAATGTCAATGGAGTAAAATTATTATAGAGGAGAAAGAAAGTTTTTTTTTTCTTTTTTTTAAATATTTTATACAATTTAAGATTGATGTTATTTGCTTGTTAGAAAAGTATATTAGGGTTACGGACTTAAAGTATGTGTTGAACTAAGAGTGGGTATGTAAGCTCCTAATTAATAACAAGTTGTCTTAGAGATTGCTTAAAAATTTTTTTTATATATATATACTCTTTTTATTTGAACTTTTATTTGAACTTAAGGATGATTTGGAACTGTGAGACATTTGGCGTGATACACGCAAGAACTATTTTAGATTATAGTTTAGTTTGGTTGGAGATTATTAAGATTAACAGAGATAAGCGCTTTTGGTGCGTAACTGAGAATTTGTTTGGAAATTAGAGAAAGGTGGGAGAATGCAAATAGCAGGTGAAAGTTTTTTTTTTCTTTTCCCTTTTTTTTTGAAATTAATATGAATAAGGACTGGGATTAAGAAAATTTATTTTGAGTAAAGATCTTTTTCTGTTTTCCTCTTTTTCTTTTCTACTTTATTTGTAATATTAATATTGTTTGTATTCATTTTATATGAGCTAGAGAGAGATAGAATTTATAGTTTATTGTTGATAATATAGGGGTGTTTATGTTTGTTTTTTGATTTTATGCCCTGTATTTAGCTCTGGGAAGTCGGGGGGGGAGGAGGGAGTGGGGGAGAGGGATAGGGGTGGGGGAGGGGGGGATTAAAGTCAAAATGTATTGTAAAACTTTTTAAATAAAAAAAAAAGACTGTGAATTCCCTGCCGTATAAGTAGTCGTGGAATTTTTTTACTCCAGCTACTATGGCCAATGCCTCCTTATCAATTAGTGCGTAATTACGCTCTGAAGAGGACACTGTCATGGAATAAAAAGCAATCAGGACTTGAGTCCCAATGCTCTACAAGTGACTTAGGACAGCCCCCACCCCGTATGGGGATGCGTCACACGCAAGGCATACTGGTATTGATTCCTTGAAGTGAGTGATCGTAGAACTGACGGACAGTAGAGCCTTCAATGCTTGAAAGCTTTTTTCATGAACACTAGTCCACTTCCATGCAGTATGTTTGTCCAAGAACTGGTGTAATGGCTCTGCCACTGCGGCCTTGTTAGGAAGGAATGCATGGTAAAAATTTAGGAGGCCTAGGAATGCCTGAAGCTCTCCATCTGAATGGCTTTCACTTTTGACTTAGCAGGGTGGATGCCGTCGGCATTGATATGGAAACCCAAGAACTCATTTGAAGGGACTCCAATACTACACTTATTCTTTTTAAGTTTGAGACCTGCATCACGCAGCCTTTGAAGGATGGCTCTGAACCTTCTTGCCAGCACCTCAGTGGACTCACCGGCAATGAGCACATCATTGAAATAGGGGCAAACCCCCAAAATGCCCTTGAGCATAATGCCTTGAAAAATGCCAGGGGCTACGCTGACCCCAAATTGCAGGCATATTACTTTAAACGTCCCCCTGTGGGTTACAGTTGTCTGTGCCGCAGCTGTGGCCTCGTCTACAGGAAGCTGTTGGTAGGTCTGAGCCAAATCTAATTTTGCAAAAATTTACCACCTTGCAAGGACGCTAGGATGTGGCTTACTACTGGTATCAGGTATGCATGCTGTTTCAGTGCACAATTAATTATGCATTTGTAACAGGCACAGATTCTGACCTCCCTGTTGGCTTTTAGTGGTGTGATGATTGGGGTCTCCCATTCACCCCCATCTACGGGCTGAAGTACTCCCTGTCCTACAAGTTTAACTCAGCATCTTTGTGTTTAAGAGCAAATGGCACTTTACGAGGTTTAATCCTGACTGGCACTACAGTAGGATCTAGTTTAAATGCTATTGGTGGACCCGTGTATGTCCCCAGACCTGAGTCAAACACATCTGCGAATTCCTCGCATACTGTCACTAGACTCGCAACTTGCATCCGGTTGATTCCGGTTACTTGGATGCCTAGTGCATCAAACCAATCAAGCCCGATCAGGCTCGTTTGCTGATCCCCTACTATGACAACATCCAGGTGCCCAGAAAACCCCTTAAATATGACAGCCAGTGTGGCCTCACCTTTGACTGCGACTCTGGCATTCTGGAAGTCGGTCAGTATAATGTCAGATGGTCTCAGCTTGGCCCATCTCTCGCTGCAATTGCAGACAAAGTTAAATGTCTGAAGTGATATAATGGATATGGCTGAACCCATGTCCAGCTCCATCTTGCAAGGGACCCCTTGCAGCCCCACCTGAAGTCTATACTTCGGTTTAATAGGGTGGCGAGCTTCTATGTGGCAAATGCTTCTGCAGCTGGAGCAAAACCCTATGCTATACTGCCCCGGGGGCCCGGTACCTCTCCTAATCAGAATGTCCAACTGGTGATTCGATTGCTGGTCCCTCTGGCAACCTCTGCAGACAGACGCGATGTGGCCAGTTTTCCCACAGGCACAGCACGTGGCTGTCCAGAACCTACAGTCTGTGCGTTGGTGGCAGCCACCACACCCTGGGCACCTAAGAAAGGGATCTACCTTGTAAGTTGCCCCTTGTTGCTTGTCGCTCTGACACTGTTGGTCGTTGTGCCTTTGTAGCTTGTCAACTTCCGTGTTGTCTTTGGGGTCTTCCATGTATTCGGCATCCTGGTGGTAGATGGCTTCCTCGTGCTTTGCTGTTTTGGCAGGCCGCATGGCTCGTACGGCCCCGCCAGAGGCTTCGTCCACCATAATCTCTTTCAGTGCATCTGGGAATGACAGAGTCTCTTTGGTGAAGAGTTTTTGCTGTAACTCTCGATTTCGGAGACCGCAGACAAGCCAGTCTCGGAGCCTCTCCTCTATGTCAGAGAACTGGCACAGGCGTGCTGCCTGCCTCAATGCCGCGATGAATTCAGATGCTGTTTCACGTTGTTGCTGAACCCTCTGTTCGAATGCGTGGCGCCAAGCGATTACTGATAGTTTGGGCTGGAAAAGGTCGCCGAGCCGTTTCTTCAAGTCCGCAAAAGTCATGGACTCCAATGGCGTTGGCGTGAACAAGTTCTCTGCGATTTTGAACGTGGCTGGGCTGTACACACAGAGGAGCATAGTGGCCTTCAGGCTGTCCTCGGCAACTTCGCAGCTAGGGCTCGGCGTCTTCTTATTCTGCTCCTCTGTATGCCCAGGGACTGATTCTCTGGGTGTGTGGTCGCTAGCGTGGCTGTGCTAGGCCGACCATGGGGGGGAATTGCTTTTCCCGCCAGGTGTGTTCGGCCTCTCCCCTAGTGACTCTCAGCTCTGTTGGAGAAGCAGGATCCCACCCTCGTCGCCAGTGTTATATACTGGGTTCGTTGCTTGATTGATGAGACGAGGCAAGTGAGTTCAGCAAGAATCATTCTTTATTTGCTTACTGGAACTGAACTGAGAAACAGGGCTGTGAATGCAGCTATTTATACCCTGGCCTCTAGGTGGCGGCCAATAGGTTTAAAGCAACCTATTGACGCCTTAGAAGCAGCCAATGGCGGCGCTGGAGATGGGTTGTCTGAGGAGCCATGAGCCATTAGCCAGCTTCCCTGCTTAAGCAACCTTCCAGCAATTAACCTCACGTGATACCCTTTAGTAAGACCAAAACCCAATACATTACAGTACCCTTTTATCAACATCTTGTAACATTTTAGACCTCAGGTGTCTAATTTTTTTTCCAGGTAATGTTTATGCTGTCGCTTGCTATGTTCTTTGTTTTATTTTTTTAAAAAGCTAACTGTTTCATTTGCTGGGTAGTGACAGTAATAAAGAGTATATACAAATCTATGTTATTACAGCCCTTGAAAGGTGAAAAATATAATGAAAGTATGTTCCTTGGATTAAAAAAAAGAAACAAAATGATGATCCTCACTTTTGAATATTTTATCCACATGATAATCATTGGAAATTTGTTAGAATTATTTTTATGTGAGGAGACATTTTTTACATATCAGACACCAACAATTATGTTAATCTAAAACTATTTTTGGATTCCTATAGACGATAAATACCTTTGTTTTTAAATTCAGTTGAATGTGGAAAAAAAATATATAGATTAATTCCAGTCTAAATGAGAACAGCTTTAATTCCACTAAAATCAATCAGATCTATAATGAGTCATTTAAAATGGGAATTAAGCATACACCATCCATAATGGAGAATGGGATCTTTAAAAAATATCATAAAATAATAATTTTAATTTTAAATGACTTTTTTAAATGCGAATGATTTTTTCCAATGCATTTATGTGTGAAATGTATTTTATGCATAGTAAATACATGATTAGAGATGGCTTAAAAGGAGTTGGTTTTTAAGTATTCAAACTAATAACTTAGTAATTTAGTAATAACAACCAGAAGCAGAATATCTCCTTTGATTTTATATACCGTACATTATTTTTTTACATCTATTTATTCTGAAGATTACAGCTTCCGATGGAGTACAAGAAAGTTTGCCAGTCACAGTCAATATTTTTGTGCTTGATGCAAATGATAATTCTCCAACCTTCTCAAACATATCATATAATGTCAAGATCTACACAGACATGAGGCCTGGAGAAAGCGTTATCAAGGTAATAGAGCAGTTTTTTCTCTCTGAGTTCTCAGCCAATTTTTTTTAAATAAAAATAGTAAGACCTGGGAAAATAAATTTGTGTTATGGAACAAAGGGATTATGATATAACCTTAGAGAGAGAGCATAAAATTCAATTGTATTTATTATTGCTTTATTGCTTTACATTTTGTCTTTTCCCATTTTTTCTCTTTTTCGCCTTTTTTCATTTCTTTATTCTTTTATCAGCACTTTTCTTTTTTCATTACATGTTTTGTTCTTGAAAAATGTTTAAATAAAGATTAATTTAAAAATTAAAAATTTAAGTAGGAGGAATTAAATTGTTTTTAGGAACTTTGTTCTTTACTAGAATCTTGTAGAAAGTCAGCTAGGCTTACAATTTGACATGTTTGCTAGCCAAATAGACTCATATTTGACAACAGACAAACTAATTGCTCCTTCACTGTTAAGTTGGTGCTTCCTCTAACAAGTTGACAAAATATTCCGTTGCCAGTATTATTAGATTTTTATGACAAATATCAAATAATTACTATCAATTTTCTTTACCGTGCTATAAATTGTTGCTGTGATAAATATTTGTCCCGATGGTAATTATTCAGCCAACTTTTTGTATGCATTGTGGATGATGGTGGCATGAGGATTTTAAGTAATGTAGTGCCTTAAAGCTTGGCAAAGACTTCAGTTTTTAAATTAGTTTGCCCTACCTTGAATTCTGGTTCCACGTTTTTTCCCCCCCAAGCATGATCAATAACATGCTTTGAAAGCTTGATATGACTTTCAAACTATTAGAAATTACCTTGAAATTGAAAGGTTTATGCTAAAGATAGATTCACATTTTATATTTTTAATTCTGTATAGGTACTTGATTTAAATTACTCCTTCAAAACAATTTTTGAAAATCACCTAGCCTCTAAAAGTAATCATTGGTTGATGCTGTTTCATGATCGTTCAAAGTTATGATTCTTTTGAATAAGTTGTTGTGATTGGTCCTCAAAGTTCCAGCTATCAAAGCACCATAGTGGTCATGTGATTGTGATCTGAGTGTTGCGCTTGTATAGTTGCAGCATTCCACAGAAACATGGTTACAATTTGTGACCTTTCCTGCTGGCTTCCCACAAGCAAAGTCAATAAGGAAGCCAGCAGGGGAAAATTACAAGTTGCTTAGGTATGTGTGCCCCACCGGTGTCCCCTCTCTGAACTTCACTATACTCCCTCTGCACTTCCCCATCACTGGCACAACCTTGCACACCTTGTCCTATTCATCAGTGGCCACCCCAAGCCACAGTCATGCTGAACTGCCCGTATCACTTGCACACACTCACGCACCTTCTTTTATCTGGCAGCAGCCGCCCCAAGGCCCACTGCACTCCTTGTGTGTCTCCTTTGATACATACATAAACCACATTTATAGAATATTCAAAAGAGGCAAGAAAAAAGAAACAGACCAGAATACATCATCTTCAGGAACCAACACCTAGATAAGCAGGGATGAACACCAGACAAACAATTAAACAGAATCCAATGCCTTAATCAAGCAACTACAATCTATACCCTCACTATAATTGGCAGGGTAGGCCACTGTATACAGTATAAACATGGAGCGACCCCCATCCTCACTGGCATTGATCATGTTACCTAGTTGGGTAATGAAAGGTTTGCAAGTTCAGAGAATATCAAGGACTCCATATTTCAACCATGAGCTACATATATTATCTTCTGTTGAATGTGCACTATAGCAGATCTTCTATTAAGGTGTATAGCTGAATCATTTATGTCCATTGTTTTGTACTAACTGATCTGATATATATACTTTGTTATAGTGATTAGAACCTTTAAAAAAGTGGTTAATAAATATAAGTACACTGAAATAAATACGTGACAAATTAGGTTAAATTAGTTGTATGAAATAAATTTAGGTGTTTGTGACATGGCTCAGAGAAATTTTTATCTTCAAGGTAATATGATTTTCCTTACAGGGAGGAAAGACACAATATCTCAGAAATCTTCTTCTATTGTCAATGAAATTGATTATCTTAATATTTATGTATAATATATCCAGATGGAATCATTAGTTTCACAATTGTAAAAAGGCTTCTTATATTAATTGTAAGATCTTAAAACTGATATGTACAGTTCTCCACCTATATGGTTGCCATTCCACATACAACTCAAGTGGCATTGATGCCTTTTTTCTGAAAAGCAAACGTAGGTGGCTATATGAAACTAGTAAGCTATAAGGAAATCTTCCTTTTCATCAGTAGAATAAGTAGTAATAATAGCAGTCATTTCCTAAGTAGATAAATTGTCAGATACCATATCTTGTGGTTATTTAGGTAACTGACCAATATGACAAAAAAAGGTTACTTTGGCCTTGAATGGAAAAGAAATATAATATTGTCCATTGGATGAAGAATAAAGCCTGTTATATAAGAACAAAAGGCAAACATAGGAAATAGTGTGAGAAAAGGTGTGTGTTTTTTGCTGTTGCTAAGAGGAGTAATAATTTAATTTGCAGCTAAATTTAATTTGGTCTAGAACAGGGGTCAGCAACCTGAAACAGTGAAAGAACCACTCGGAACCGGTTCCCTCACAAAAGGAAAAACTGGGAGCCGCAAAAAAATGTGTGTGCATGTGCGCACATGCGCAGAACAGGGTGTGACTGAAGAGTGGAGCCAAGGCAAGATATGCACCTACCCTGCATATTTGAATTGATTGGTTGAACTTTTTTAGTCCCACTTTTTTTTGGGGGGGACTGCAATTAGCAGAGGACTGTGAGCCGCAGGAGACGGTTGAAAGAGCCGCATGCGGCTTCGGAGCCATGGGTTGCAGACCTGTGGTCTAGAATATCAGCTGTTTGAAATCAAAATAATTGCCACAATGGTATACAAAAAGGAAAAATAAGAAATAGTAAAAGAAATGAAAATCAGGAAAGAAAACAGAAAAGAAAGTGTCAAGGTTCCGATAGACGAGACCAAACAAATCAGAACTCCGAGACTAGAGACTTCCGCAAAGAACATGTTTGTTGGCTGCATAGTATCGGCACGATCAAAAGTAAAACCAAGTCTGAAATCCCCTTCAAAAAGAAACTATTACAAATTTAAACTTCACACCCCATAACTGTGCAGTTAGCTACATTTCCCAATAGAATGGTTTGGCGGCCCAAAAGAGAGTCCTTAGGGAGAAGGGCAGCATATAAATTTAATATATCCTAAATCCTAAATCCTAAAAAGCCTCTAGCATGTGTCCACCAGTAATCAGCACTCAGATCAGCATAGATTAACTCCAAGGTCACCTTCAGACCAATAATCAAGTAAACAATACCCCAATCAAGAAACTACTAAAGAGCCATTAGTAAACAGCCTGACCAAAGAATCCTAAGACCTCCCCAATCCACACAGACAGGCATGACACCAGAATATAAACTGACAGCAAACAGCACTCTACTAGCACTGATGAAGTTAACTAATTAAGCCAGGGGTAGGCAACCTCGGCTCTTTTATGACTCATGGACTTCAACTCCCAGAATTCCTGAGTCTGCATAGCTTACTCAGGAATTCTGGGAGTTGAAGTCCATGAGTCATAAAAGAGCCGAGGTTGCCTACCCCTGAGTTAGGGTAATGAAATGTCTGCAAGAAAACAAGCAAGCTCACAGAGCACCAAGAACCCCTCATTTCACCTCTGAGCTACAAATATTCTCCATTGATTCATCCATACTTTCTAGATTTAAAAAGTTTATAATAGTTATTGGCCCACTGATCATGAAAAATTTTCAGATCATTTAATAATAAATACAGGAGTCATCCTAGCATTGCCAGCTATTCATAATGTTTACATTGTTTACATTGACTGTTAAGTAGATTTAAAAAGACAGTCCAAAAACTTTCAAGGCTGATTCTCTAGATAGTTATTAAGGTAAAGACGAGAGAATGAGGCGTCTCAGCGCCCATTTTCTCGGCGAAGACTTCTTTCGGGGGATCCAGCCTCTGCCGCCCCCTTCTCTCAGCTGCCTGGGCAGCTGAGAGAAGGGGGCGGCAGAGGCTGCATCCCCCGAAAGAAGTCTCCGCTGAGCGAGAGAATGAGGCGTTGGAGCGCTCCAACGCCTCATTCTCTCGTCTCAGCGCCCATTTTCATCGTCATTTCAGCCCAAAAAGTGGGCTGAAAAATTCGGCTTATATGGATTTCGAGACTGATGAAAACAGCTAGCTACTTATTTCTCTGAATGAAAGAATGACCGTGAAAGGATCTATTATACGTGTTCGATTTTCCAATTGAACTCTAGGTATTTGCTTTTCTCAATGAAACCTTAACCATAATTTTCAGAACTCTAATAATGAATCTTATAATTCATTAAATAGTTTCTTCTTTTATTTTTTCCCCTAAATCTTCTGGTTATGGGGGTTATTTTTTCTTTAGCATCTCTTGTACAGTACAGATTTCCTAGGAATAGAAACTGAAATAAATGCTGGCTCAGGAATTCTGGGAGTCGAAGTCCACGAGTCATAAAAGAGCCAAGGTTGCCTACCCCTGGACTAGTCTAACACAATGTCACATTGTTTGAGCCATCTTGAATAATTGCTACGTGAGATGTAAATCAGATGAGTATATACTGCTCAAAAAAAATAAAGGGAACACAAGATAAGACATCCTACTATTAAATACAGTACATTGTGTTGTTTAAGTGTTCCCTTTATTTTTCTGAGCAGTATATAAAACACTTGGGATTTTTCCTGGTAGATTTTGATAAAGGTTTTCAGCTGAAACAAATAATGTATGTCCAAATGTTTTCAGAATATGCATAGTGCTGCACAACAATGGCCTAGATTTTGCACAGTCTTCACATACTTCAAGCAGACATGAAATATGCATAGTATTTTCTTCATTTTTTAAAAAAAATGGGCAAAATTCAGTTGATCTGATGCAAAGTGTTCAAACTCTAGTTGGTACATAAAAAATAAATGACAAACAGAATGCACAAAATTGGGTTTTAAAACTTCTGTATTTATATTATCCTCAGTCTCACGGCCTTCTGAAATGAGTAAAGACTGAATGTACCTTTCAGGGAATACCATGTTTTAAAATCATCTGGACACAAATGCTCAATCATAATTGCACAATGGCCAGTTTCACAGAAAGAATGTTTCTTTCATACATAGGCATACATAGCTAGAGAAATGTGCTTTGACCTTATTAAAAAAAACTATTGGATTGCCTAAATTCTCCAGTTCTCATACGTTGTTGTTTTTACCTAAAATTCCATGACTGTTTTAGGCTTCACTTGATATTTATTGTGAGCATCTTCAATTTTATGAGGCACCTAGAGAGCCTTGCCTCTTGATAACGGAGGAAATGTACTTAATAAAATAGTCACATCTTTTGATCATAAAAATATGTCTTCGTCGTCATTCATTTAGCACTGTATTCATTCTGTTCTCCCATTAAGTATATAACAGAATCCAGTAATAGTCCTAGCTGGGATGTCACAGATTTCTCATAGATTTCTCACATGCCTTTTTTATTTTATTTATTTTTATTTATCAAATTTAGAAATCACCCATCTCCCTCACAGTCTCTGGATGTTGTACAAACAATTTTTTTGTCCCTACTTTTTCAAATGCTTTCCTCCATCTTTACTGTCAAGAAAAGAAAAATATTACAGTCATGAGTCATCCCATACCAAATTGAGTCTGAATGAATAATTGAATTATAAATATTGCAGATCAATAAATAATCTCTTGCTCCATATTAAGTGTAATACTGAGAGCACAAAAAAAATGAAAAACCCAGGAGCTATGTACATTTTGTGATGGCAGACCCCAATAATTTATTAATCCAAAGGTGTCAGCCACGCTGTTCCATGGTAATTTTCACAACACGATTCAAATAGCTAAAATAAATATATGCTAATAGTGAATGATTCTGAGAAATGGTCTTATTGAAGGGTAGTAGCTGGGAAGCAAAGCTGCCTTAGCAAAAGAACTGCACGTTTCAATTTAGATCAGCAGGAAATAATCACGTTAGGCATTTGGGAATGAGACCAATTTGCCTGAACTTTTTAGTTCATGACAGATATTGAACTACAAGAGTCAAGATTAGCTTTCCCATGTTTTGGCCAAAAATATCTCTGGTAATGAGAGCTCTGTCCAGCTGAACTAACCTTTGTTTAAAAATGACTGTAACAAATGAAATGTGGCATTACTATAAAAGACACAGTATTGTTAAAGACAGGATGCAATGTAAGTTGCCTAGAGCGCTTTTTTTTTTTTGCCCAAGGCAAATTGGGCTTTCCTTGAGCGGTAACCGAAGAGATCCATCACTGTCAAGTTGTGAGTACTGCTGATTTTTAGGGAACAAAATTACCATTCCTGTATGAGATATACAGAGAGAGAGAGCAGAAAGGATCCTTGTTTTAGCTGCTTTTATAGATTCAGGAATGTCCAGGATCATATAAACCGGTGCCTATCTACCAAAGACACCTGCAGTTCATCTATTCTGAATCATAGGGCAGTATGACAGTTCTGTGATTTTAACACTACCTTTCAGACATATTTTTGCTCCTTCCAAATGTTATTCAGATAACTTAACGCTTCAAAGCATGCTCATTTGTAAATTTAATTAACTTTGTTCATTTAGGTGTTTGTGATTCTACCATTTTTCCTTTTCATGTTGTCACAATAAAACTTGGCCTGGTTCCTAGCGTGTAATTAAATGGTGAGGACTGGTATTTTTGTGAAAGGCTTTGATTTATCTTCTCTCCAGTCCCTGAACTGGAGAAGGCCTGTTATTATACTTTTTTCAAAGAAACCTTCAGTCTTTATTAATAGCATTAATTTAGGAGATCAGCAACTATGCGCAGTTCAACAAAGAAATGTTTACATGATTAAAATAATAGTTTCCCAGTTTTAGCACTAAAAAGGCACCTCTTTGAGTTGAGTACTTTAAGATTGCAGCTGATGCTGTCAGCCATTCAAAAGATGACTTTTTATTTAGAAAGAAGTCCTACTGTGCTTAATTGGTTTTACTTCTTAGTAAATGAGTTTACAACTGCACCTTTAAAGTAATTGTTCTCAATAGAAACCACAGCATTCAAGTATAACTTACATACAGATGCCATGAGAAAAATTCCCACCCATTGTTGTCCTCTCAAACAAGAAAAGATGGGCGTATGTGAGCATACAGTAGTTGATGAACAGGTGGATGCATGTTAATTTAACAACTGAGATGTTTCAATTCTGAATGACTGGCACAAGGTAGATCATGTTCCCCTGAGACAATTATGACTGTTGGTGGTATTATTGGCTAATCACTAGTGAATAACACATTGCTTGCAGTTATATCCAATTTTTTTGCCATTGTCTCCATCCTTTCAACTCATTCCCCTCCAAAGCTTTATGAGGATAATGGTACATTTTAGAGCCAAATAGGATGTGGTACTGTAGGCTTTTCAATCAGCTTTTTGTTAGGTTTTAACTACCGTATGTATCTTTTATTTTAATATTTAGCTCCCTTAAATGCTTCCAGATTTTAAAAAAGTACTGTGAAATGGTAATAAATGTGCATGTCCTGGGTCAAAGACATTCCTAGATATAATTCTGTAATCATATTTCTGGGTTAACTAATGTTTTCCTTTTCTTTACAACAGTGTTTCTTAACTTTGGCTACTTGAGGAAGGGTTGACCAACTCCAGAATGTGTCAGCCAGCAGGAGCTGGCTGAGGAACTATGGGAATTGAAGTCCACCCATCATCAAATGGCCAAGCTTGAGAAACACTGCTTTATACTATTAGTTTATATTCTAGATTGCAGTTTTTATATCATTTAGTAATACAGTGTCTCATAATTCAACACCTGACCTTTTTGGACTGATATCATAGGATATATCATAAGCTCCCTCTGATTGTATTTTCACTCTTCTTGTTGCAAAACAACAATAAACCTAGAATGTTGATTCTTTTCAATTGCAGCTTACTGCTATGGATGCAGATGAAGGTCCAAATGGACAGATTAGATATGAAATCTTGGCTGGTGACCAGGGAGACTTCACAATCGACGATAAAACAGGCCTTATCAAAATTGCACCAGGAATTACACTGGTAGTAGGTCGGTCCTACACCCTCACTGTCAAAGCATCTGACAGGGCACCACTGGCGCAGAAAAGGTAAATCATACTTGACTTTATTTCTTTGGCTATTTAAGCTGAGAAAGTAGCTTTTAACCCTATAAGGAAGTATGAAGTCAAGGTGAATAATATTTTGGTCATCAGGAGTTTTACTTTTCATTTATTTATATTTCACACTTCTGAACCATTCATCTCCTTCAAAGAGGGAGTTTGGATGGTGTACAATAAAACATCAAAATATAAAAACGGTGTATAAAAATAAGATGTTAGAGTTAACATTTTAGAATTACTTTTTTAAAAATTATAAAAACACTTAAAACTATTGAGCATTACATATTTATTTTTATTTTTTTATTTTAATTCCATTTATATCCCGCCCTTCTCCGAAGACTCAGGGCGGCTTACAAGCTTAGCATTAGCCTTCATTCTATGTATATGCCTGCTTATTAGGGCTTTCACACACACACACCAAGCGGCATTATTACAAAGTCAGCTTATTGCCCCCAACAATCTGGGTCCTCATTTTACCTACCTCGGAAGGATGGAAGGCTGAGTCAACCTTGAGCCTGGTGGGATGAAATTT
This sequence comes from Vipera ursinii, assembly GCF_947247035.1. Classification (NCBI taxonomy): domain Eukaryota; kingdom Metazoa; phylum Chordata; class Lepidosauria; order Squamata; family Viperidae; genus Vipera; species Vipera ursinii. The sequence continues at coordinate 77,082,702 of NC_139518.1, read as the reverse complement.
TCTATTCTATCTAGGTTATGATTAGGGAGCAGATTTTCATTTTTAAAAATTAACTCTATGATGTATTTTATACTACAGGGTTGTTTGTTTTTTTTCTATTTTTCCATCTAAGAAATTTTGCTGCTCTTTTTTGGCAACCATATTGTTAAAATTTGACAACACAGTCAGAATGGGTTGTGGAGGCTGAAACTGCCTCTAATGCTGCAAAATACCCAGACCTGTTGTAAAAGAATAGTAATCCCAAATGTTAGCCCTGATCAGCTGTCCTCTTTAAAAGAAGCATGTCTACTACTCCTTTACCAATTGTCGTATTCATTTATTTATTTGCATCCCATCTTTATTATTTCTATAAATGACACAAGACAGTGAACAAACCCACCACGCTTTCCTCCTCCTATTTTCTCCACAACAGAAACCTTATAAAGGGAATGACTGGCTCAATGCACCTGGCTGGCTTTCATAGCTAAGGCATGATTTGAACTCACAGTCTCCTGCTGTTTTAGCCTAGTTCAGGGGTCTTTAAACTTGGTGACTTGTGGACTTCAACTCCCAGAATTCCTCAGCCAGGCTCGCTAGCTGAGGAATTCTGGGAGTTGAAGTCCACAAGTCATAAAAGGACCAAGTTTGAAGACCCCTGGCCTAGTTGCTTGCAGCAGAATGTTATACTTCTGTCTACTTGAACAAAAACCTGTTGAGTCTACTGGATCTTACTCCCAGGTAAGGATATATAGGACTGCAACCTTTCTTTTTTTTTTCAACCTGGATCATGAAAAAAAATGAAATTATACCTAGCGCATACCTATCTCTGTGCAGTAAGTTCAGTGGATCAAATATGGTTTGACGTTTCTTCAAAAGAAGTCAACTTTTGTTTGTTTAGCCTGTTAAGTGTCAACCTAAAGGTCAATGATTTAAGTGTGTTCATTTTGCTTCACCCCTATCAATGAGTGTCAGCTTAAGAACCTGAGAAGGGGAAGCAAGGAAGAGAGAAAGCTTAAGCAATGAAAGCACAAGTAGCAACTTCTGTAAATTGCCATATATCATTTAACGGTAATATCTCCAACTATCCTGGAACTGAAAGGATCACTGAGCTGGAGATAATTTTTTCTCCCCGGGCAAGGCATCCTCATTGTGTCCCTTAACTCAGTTTAGAACACAAATTGCAAGCTATGCAAATACTAGACAAGGAATAAAATATGCCCCACTGAAATCCACACTGGAACCAGCAACCCCATTCAGTTCCTAATTTCTGAAATGTTGTTGCTGGGAAGCATAGAGTGGGAAATCGCGATTATTTTTTTTCTTAAATCAAGTACAGAGAAGAAACATAATGAGTGATTCAAAAATATATAGCATACAGTTCAACAGAAAAGGTTTGGTTTTGTATACAGATTATAGCTTGGAGGGGAGTCCTCAGCTGTGAATGTCATGTCAACACATTTCACAGAACAAAACTTAAAATATACCATGGTTATATAAAAAGGTAAAGGTTCCCCCGCACATGCGTGCTAGTCGTTTCCGACTCTAGGGGCCGGTGCTCATCTCCATTTCAAAGCCGAAGAGCCAGCGCTTGTCCGAGGACGTCTCCGTGGTCATGTGGTTGGCATGACTAGATGCCAAAGGCGCACGGAACGCTGTTACCTTCCCACCGCAGTGGTCCCTATTTTTCTACTTGCATTTTTACGTGCTTTCGAACTGCTAGGTTGGCAGAAGCTGGGACGAGTAACAGGCGCTCACTCTGCTATGCGGCACTCGGGATTCGACCCACCAAACTGCCGACCTTCTGATCAACAAGCTCAGCGTCCTAACCCACTGAGCCACCGCGTCCCTATTACCATGGTTATATACATAGTTACAAATACAGATTATTCTAACGTTTTATATAACTCACCCTTCTTTGCTGCAATATCTAAAGGGAACATATATGACATATTTTCTATACACCGAGGCAATGTGATGACTGTCTTAGAAACCGAAAGGTCTTCTGGAACGTCATGAAGGGTAACATCTGTCTGGAACTCTTAAAAGCAGCCATATCTTTTCTTGGAATCCTGTGTTTTTCTACTCTGCAACCCTACTTTTTTTTTTGGCAGGGGGGGAATATAAAACAAGGAATTGATCATATTTCCAAAAGTATGGAAGAGCAGCTATACATTGAGGAAATAATTTAGAGGTCTTCAGTTCTGAACATTTCACTTTCTTTATCCTGTGAAATAATCAGATAAAATTAAAAGGAAAATGCAACAAAATAAAAGAAATGTAAGAAACCCATTGTGGGCAAAACGTGGAAATCCAAAGCAGGGCTTTTCAACCTTTTCACCCATTGTACCACTTTTAGGATATGGCAACATCCAAGTACCACCAGTCGTCTAGCAAGGTATCAAAAACTTGATGACCAAAAAAAAAGGAAAAAAGTGATGAAGTACAGGTAGTCCTCGACTTACAACAGTTCACTTAGTGATTGTTCGAAGTTGCAATGGCACTGAAAAAAGTGTCCCCCAAGCCACAGCTGAGCAAGACACCTGCCTGCCCATCCAGCAACGCTCTTCCTCCTGTCCGAGGTTTTCATTGTTGTGAGCATTTCTGTTGAGGATTGGCAGCAGGGGTGGGGGGGTATTTGGTTTTTATTCCCCCGTCTGCTGGGTGGTTGCAGCAGGTTTTGGTCACTTCACATGATCCTGGGACACTGTGACCATCATAAATATGAATCAGTTGCCAAGCATCTGAATGTAAATCACAAGACCCTGGAGATTCTGCAACATTCCAGCTGATCAGCACTTCTTCTGGGCTCAACAGAAGCACCAGGATCAGTGCTGCTTTCCAGCTGATTGGTGCTTCGTCAGGGCTCAGCAGAAGCAACAGGATCAGCGCTGAGCTCCAGCTGGAGCCTGGTGCTGATACTGGTGCTTCCACTGAGCCCTGACAGCCTTGCAGCTCCAGCCATCTCTCACTTGGACTTGTGTGGTGCTGCCACTGGTTCAGCTCATTCCCCTCCCCCGCTACCACTTTTCTAGGATGGTTGCGTACCACCTGCCAGGTGCCAATGTACCACAAGTGGTACCCGTACCACTGGTTGAAAAGCCCTGGTCCAAAGCATATATTTTAATTGTAGGCTTAGCTAGTCCTCTGATGATCACGTTAATCTCTGCCTCCTTCATTCACTTCTTTCATCTCTCTCTCTCTCTCTCTCTCTCTCTCTCTCTCTCTCTCTCTCTCTCTCTCTCTCTCTCACACACACACACACACACACACACACACACACACACAAACACACACTCACTCTCACTCTCTCTCGCTCTCTCCAGTATATAAAAACAACAAAACATTGCAGGATCACATTAAAGTTGAAAGACACTTTCTCTCTTCCCCTGCATATTTTTTTAGAACTGTTTCCACAATATTTGTGGCAACATTTCTTTCCCTTACATACTCCCGTAGAACTATAGTTCCACAAAAAGATGAAGGCTGCAGCGATGTTATGCCTCTCATTATGGTGAACCTTTCCTTAACTGGAGCTATACTCCTAATTTCTCTGCCCCAAAATAAATAGATCATGAATGTGATGAGGCTTTTCACACACAGGTCTTTAATTATTTAGCTTCTCCTTTATTAGAGTCTGTTAAATTTTGGGAGTTTAGATATGAATGGAGATAAAGATTAGATCCAACATATGTGATCTTATTTTGCTACTGTCTGCTTTCTGAATAACATGGAAACAACAGTCACTGACATAATGAACATATGTGGAAATCTATAAAATAGACAATCCAAATATAGTATTTAAATGTCTTTAAATTATTCTTAGAAAAATTTAAGCAATTTGAGTGCAAATTTACATTTTTGCTTGTCACCAGCCATGTAGCATTGTAAATATCTTAAATTCAAACATATCTTCATACCTATAGGGATTACAGACTTTAAATGTACACTCTTCCTAAAGTGATAGAATAAACTCATACTGTAAAAACTTTGTTGAGCTGAAGTATGTACAACCCTTATATATATTTTTCCTCTAGAATTAGAAAGCTGGATTTTTAAAATCTTTTTTTTGCTGATAAATAAATTAAATAAATAAATAAATAAATAAACCTTTATTGTCAAAGTACATGTGTACATTGAGATTAGCTGAGCCTCCCCCCGTGCTCTCTCCCCCCAACACACAGTGACAACAAACCCTCCATCCCACCACACTATGTGAACCAACTACACCACACACCAGCCTCCCAAGTCAATTCTGCATAAGATTATGTCCCATTTAAAAGCCTAACAGCCCACGGATAAAAGCTATTTTTCAGCCTGTTGGTACGGCTGGCTATATTCCTGTATCTCCTACCAGATGGTAGTAGAGTAAAGAGATACCGTCCGGGGTGTGAGTCATCTCTGAGAATCTTCCTCACTCTTCCAAGGCAACGAGCCCTGGCGATGTCATCCAGTGGTATCAGGGAACAACTCACAATGTCTTGTGCTGTGCTCACTACCCTCTGTAATAATGCTATTCTTAATAGCAAATTTCAAAAATCAGTATAATGTTTGAAAACTTGTTTTGATTTTTTAAAAATAAAAATATAGTTCCATTATATTGATCTAATCAAAGAACTGGGTTCATAAATATGTGCATCTGAGCATTGCCCCCCCCCCCAAAAAAAATCAAGGTTGGCTTATTTTTGAGAAAGTGTTACAATCATTAAAAGCATACTGCACATTATTTTAATCCCCACTGAGATAGCTTTCATATTGTTACTTAGAGCTTAATGCTTGGTAGGAAATTAAATTTTTCTTAAGGCTCTTGCAGTTTCTTCAGTTCAGATAGGGCTGCTCTTTTAATGGGAATGGAAATAGCTTTGCCTGTTTATTAGGATTATAATAAACAGGCACTCCTCTCTTTGTTGAGACACCCTGAATGCTTAATGCATTGTAACATTTAGAGTTTGATAGAGAAAAAGTGGTATAATTTGATTTTGACTGAATTCTGTTTGTCGTTTCAGAAGTTCCATCACTACTGTTTACATTGAGGTACTTCCTCCTAACAATCAAAGTCCACCTCGCTTCCCTCAACAGATGTACAGCCTTGAACTCAGTGAGGCCATGCGAATTGGTGCCATTTTGCTAAATTTGCAGGTACAGAATGCTTCAATGTAAGCATTTACAAAGCTCTTTCTGTTTATGCATACGAGTTGCATTGCAAATTACTTCTGATTTTTCTGGGACAACTTTTGCATTGTAGATTGTCAAACTCTCAGCATCGTTCAACACTGTCCCCATTGGTTTGTAGAATAAGCCATGCATATTGCTACATAGCCGGTCTGACGCTGATTAGAATAGAATAGAATAGAATAGAATAGAATAGAATAGAATAGAATAGAATAGAATAGAATAGAATAGAATAGAATAGAATAGAATAGAATAGAATAGAATAGAATAGAATAGAATAGAATATCAAAGTTGGAAGGGACCTTGAAGGTCTTCTAGTCCAACACCCTGCTCAGGCAGGAAACCCTAAACCAGGGGTAGGCAACCTTGGCTCTTTTATGACTCGTGGACTTCAACTCCCAAAATTCCTGAGTCAGCTGACTCAGGAATTCTGGGAGTTGACGTCTAAGAGTCATAGAAGAGCCAAGGTTGCCTACCCCTGCCCTAAACCATTTCAGACCAATATCTTCTTAAAAACCTCCAGTGTTGGAGCATGCACAGCTTCTGGAAGCAAGTTGTTCCACTGGTTAATTGTTCTAACTGTCAGGAAATTTCTTCTTAGTTCTAGGTTGCTTCTCTCCTCAGTTAGTTTCCATCCATTGTTTCCTGTCTTGCCTTCAGGTGCCTTGAAGAATAGGTTGACCCCCTCTTCTTTGTGGCAACCCCTGAAATATTGGAACCTTGCTATCATGTCACTCCTGGTTATTCACCTTAGGTGAATGAACACCTAAGACTTTAATTTTGCTCCAAAGAAATAGAAAGCACCCTCAAACACAGACATTCAGTATTCTCTTATCTTTGATTTCCTTTTTCAGGAAAGCACATTCATCACTGCAAAGCTCATTGAGGGACCCTTGCAATATTTCTGGAGTCCAAAACTGCTGAATTGCAGTATCTGTAGTAACACTCATCCATCATCACTGATTATATCATAGAGAACTTTTGGGTCATTATGGGATGCTATTGAAACCAGTGAGATATCTCTATAGATAATGGGTCACGTTCTGCATGCTTTCATCTCTTTACATGCAGTAGTAGAATGTGTTCTTTGCATGTAAGAGTCAAGGTTATATTTCTGGCATTTCCAAAAAGGGCAGAAGTTATATTTTGCACATAATAAAGCTGTACTAGTCAGCTTATATTGATCTGTTTCTTGACTAAGTATAGGATATCTCGTGTTATTTCAAGTTCTTAGAACAGCAGATATGTCAGTTGTCCTCATGCTAGTGTATCCAACACTAACTTAATTATTTCAGAATTAAAGGAGAGAAATGTTCTGCTTTTTAACCAGTATTACCAAAAACAACACTAATTACACTGAAAAGAAAAGAAAGTATGCCAAGAAAATTAATATTTCATTCATTAGAGCTTCTGTCTCAGGAAGCCCAACATTTCCAATGCAGTATATCTGATCATTTTAGCCCACGCCACCATTTTCTTGGACAGAGGCCTTGTGTTTTTAACAAAATCTGGGGTTTTTTGTTTGTTTTTTCTCATTGCATTGCATGCCTAAAAATAGAAGGTCGAGGCAGTTGAAATTTTCCCTGGGAAAAGCACAGAATCCCAACAAAATGTTGTGCTTATATTTCAGCAGGCAACCTGCAGGGACCAATTCTATGCACTTGGTTTGGTTTCAGTAATAGATTTCCTAACAGAAAGAGAACCTCCATCTCCTCAGGGTTGCAACCATTTATGGCCTCTTCCTGCACCTGTACTTTTTCAAAGCAGCCTTCTGGAAATAACTTCCAATGCTGGAAGTATTTTAATATGAAAATAAATGGATTGGAAGGAGTTCACCTGTGTTACTTCTGTTTCCCTGGGTTTGTTAGCCGTTGGAGGCTATATAACTGGAGCACAACTGCTGGCAATTGGCTTTGGAGGCAGGAGATAATGACATAGCCAGAGGGATGGAATCAGTAGGTTCAGTCTGATAATTTTTTTTCTTTCTATTTTTTTTTTAACTTTATGATCCCTTCACTCAAGCATCACTCACAATTATTTGCATAATTTGGAGGCTTCAGAGACCACTCATGATGAAACATGAGGGTCTTGAATCCTGCAGTTGGACCACACAGATTTGTATACTGAAGCTTCCCTAACATAATAACAATCCCTGATATTTTCCACTAGGCAAGATTTACTAAGAGATAGTGAGTTATTTCAAGGAATCCAGATATAGCCAAGCAAGATCAGGGATAGAAGGCAGAGTGCAGGCTTATCTAGCAGACATCAGCTCAAAGTCTGACTGATTAATAATAGTTTAGTTAGGAGTGAGGGATTCAGAATTTTCATTATTTTTCCATCCTCCAGCCTAATAAAAAGAAGTCAACTTTCCATGCCAACCCATTAAATTGTTGTCCCATTAAATTAAGGTTTCTGTATTGTTTGTTTGTTTAGGGACACAGTGGCTCAGTCGGTTAGGACGCTGAGCTTGTCGATCAGAAGGTCGGCAGTTTGACGGGATGAATCCTGAGTGCCGCGTAGCAAAGTGAGCACCTGTTACTTGTCCCAGCTTCTGCCAACCTAGCAGTTCAAAAGCATGTAAAAATGCAAGTAGAAAAATAGGGACCACTACAGAGGGAAGGTAACAGCGTTCCGTGTGCCTTTGGCGTCTAGTCATGCCAACCACATGACCACGGAGAAGTCCTCAGACAAGGGCTGGCTCTTCAGCTTTGAAACGGAGATGAGCACTGGCCCCTAGAGTTGGAAATGACTAGCACGCATGTGTGGGGAAACCTTTACCTTAGTTTATTATTGTTTGTTTGTTTGTTTGTTTGTTTGTTTGTCAGGAAAAAATAGTTGAAAGGGTCTTCTAACCCAGGGGTCCTCAACCCCCAGGCCACGGCCCACTACCAGGCCGTGGCTTGTTCAAAACTGAGTGGTGGGCAACCATGCGTGTACAAAGCTCCCTTCGTGTGAGTGGAGGGTGCTGACACTTGCGCTCAGAACTAACTTGCACAAGTGGAGGGCAAGTGCCATTCACATGAATGGAGCTTCGTGCGTGAGCACAAGTGTCTGCGTTTCATGTGAGTGGAACTTCACATGCAAGTGCAAGCTCAAGCTAAAAAGATTGGTGACTGCTGTTCTAGTCCAACCCCTCACTCAAGCAGTAGACCCTATACCATTTCAGACAAATGGCTGTCCAGTATTATGAACCACCCATCTCCCTCAAAGAGGGACTCTGGACAGTGTGCAATAAAACATCAAAATATAAAAGAGTATATAAAAATTAAAATTTTAGGGTTAAAATATATAAAAAATATTTAAAAAATTAAGCAGGCAAGAATAATTAAACCCTGTTACAAATTCGCTGAGAAAGGCAGAGGGAGAGGTCTCTTAGCACCAACCAACCCCATGACTGTGTGCTCCTTTGGGCTCCGCATACAAGGCTGCCATGTTTAACCCCTTTTGGAAGGCCAGGAAAATGGGGGGGGGGTGTCTCACCTCCTAGGGAAGAATATTCTGTAGACCCATTCCCTTATCTTCCTAGAGCTAGAGCATCCTTCCTAGATCAGTTGGAGATCTTCAACTGATGGGGTCTGGAAGGGACTTTGGGGGCCTTCTAGTCCAACCCCCTGCTCAAGCAGGAGACCCTATAACATTTCAGACAAACCTTTTCTTAAAACTCTCCAGTGATGAAGAAAACTTCTGAAGGCAAGCTGTTCCACTGGTTAATTGTCCTCCCTGCTAGGAAGTTTCTCCTTAATTCCAGGTTGCTTCTCTCCTTGATTCTGTTCTGTACCAGCCTGCTACCAGCCCTGCAAAAAAGGCAACCCCTTTACAAACGGCAAGAGGCTGGAATTACGTCTGCCAAATTTATATCTACAAAAACAAACAAGACACGAACCAAGATACAGGAGCTTTGAAACACTATCTGAGCGGTTGCTTTCAGCAAACCAGCCCTCCCCACACATTCCCTTTATAAAGAGTTCAGGGCGTGGCTTCTCTCTGCCTCCTTCCGAGAAGCCCCATAGCCTTCCTTTGTTTACTCCTACTTGACTGCCTCCTGCGTCGGGCGTCCTTGAACAGGGCCAGCTGTGGGTCATCTTCATCCACACTGTCAGGCTCACACAGCTGGGTCTCCATGGTGACCAAGTGGGAGGGGCCTGGCTGAGGGCTATCATCAGCAAGATCTTCAACCCCCTCAGCAAGGTCTTCAACACCCCCCTCCTCCTCTGAGTCGTCCGACCCAACTGCCGAACCAACAGGCTGAGCCTGAATCACAACAGATTCCATCCATTGTTTCTTATCCTGCCCTCTGGTGCTATGGAAATTCAGTTGATCCCCTCTTCTTTGTGTCAGCCCCTCAAATACTGGAATACTACTATCGTGTCCCCCCTAGTCCTTCTTTTCTCTAGACTAGCCATACCCAAATTCTGCAACCGTTCTTCATATGTTTTAGTCTCCAGGCCTTTAATCATCTTTGTTGCTCTTCTCTGCACTTTCCCCAAAGTCTCAACATGCTTGTTTGTAATGTGGATGCATATTCCAGGTCTGCAACATACCTTATCACCTGAGTGGATGGGATGAGCCAATCTGATTGGATGAAGAATAATGTTCAAGAAATATTTGAATCCCATATTTGAATGATGATACATTTGGAAATTTGGAATAAAAATGTTCTTTGCTTAGGTTATTTGTTCTTATGACTGATATTACACCAAGCACGTTTAGATTATGTTTACAAACACTGCAAGCAGGATCTGGCTAAAAATCAGTAATTTCAAAGCTGTTTTCTTCTATTTGTAACAATGAACTCAGAGGATTTTATTTTTGACTAGACAGTTATTAGATTTCCATGCCAACAATACTTTAATATGCTTAATTTTGACTGGAATGTGTTTTCTATTATTAAACAGATACAGTTTGTTATTATCTTGCTTAATTAATGGTATTATCTAATCACTTTCTTTTCAAACCATCTGTTGCTTTGTAGGTTTTTTGTGCTGCATGTTTTAAGAAGCGTACAAATAAGTGCATGATTTAAATATTGCTATCATTTATTTTACTAGTTTCTTAAAAAGTCAGTCCATAAGTATTCCTTTCTGCATCATCCTGACAATAATGTGAAAAATATACCACCTGTAAAAAAAAATTCTTTTTTAAAAATAATCTCATTTAAGAATGCAAATATTTTAATTTCATGAAATGCCAATAGACAATTATCATTCTTATCACAGCCTATTCTCATGCAGTCAAAATGCAGGCACTCTCCAGAGGGGATAAACAACATAATGATCAGTCTGTTGAGAGTTAAAGCTGTCAAATATTAAACTGTTATGAGCTGATTAGCATTTCAGATGTGTTGTCCATCACCTACTCGGCTTTTTTGTTTTTTTAAAAAAAAATATTAATGAAAAGAAATCAAGTCTAATATGCCCCTTCTTTGTGTTTTTGGTTTTTTGAAGGCAACTGATCGGGAAGGTGACCCCATAAAATACATCATACAAAATGGAGACCCCCAACAAGTATTTAATCTTTCAGAAAAGTAAGTCATTTTTTTCCCCTTTTGAGTGACCAGGAATGAACAGAACTGGCTTTAGTTAATAGCTTTTTCTCTCTATCTATCTCTTCCATTCAATCATGTCTAATTCTTGGAGACTGCCTGGATGAATCCCTGCAGTTTTATTGCAAGTTTTTCAGAAGTGGTTTGCCCTTGCCTGCTTCCTAGGGCTGAGAGAAAGTGACTGGCCCAAGATCACCCAGCTGGCTTTGTGCTTCAAGGCAGCACTAGAACTTACGATCTTCCAGTTTATAGCCTGGTGCCTTAACCCAGGGGTATCAAATTGCCAGCCCGCAGGCCGGATGCATCATAGCGAAACCATACCCACCCCATTGCCGGCAATGGCAAAAAAAGTCACCACCAGATGGATTCATAGCTGGCTGACAGGCCGTACTCAGCGTGTGGTCCTCAATGGAACTGCATCTACATGGAAGGAAGTGTGTAGTGGGGTGCCTCAGGGCTCTGTTCTGGGCCCAGTGCTGTTCAACATCTTCATCAACAATTTGGATGAGGGGATAGATGGGGAACTCATCAAATTTGCAGATGACAACAAGCTGGCAGGAATAGCCAATACTCCAGAAGATAGGCTTAAGATACAGGAGGATCTGGACAGACTCGAACACTGGGCACTATCTAACAGTATCTAGCGGTTGGAGGTCCAGCCAATCCGAATCTGACCGATTGCAGTTAACCTTCATAAGGTCTTATCTTGAGGTGATAAGGCAGGAAAAATCAAATGCACAGGTATAGTATAGGTGGTACCTTGCTCGATAGTAGTAACTGTGAGAGAGATCTCAGAGTCCTAGTGGACAATCACTTAAATATGAGCCAGCAGTGTACTGCAGCTGCCAAAAAAGCCAACACAGTGCTAGGCTGCATTAACAGAGGGATAGAATCAAGATCACATGAAGTACTAATACCACTTTACAATGTCTTGGTAAGGCCACACCTGGAATACTGCATCCAGTTTTGGTCACCACGATGTAAAAAAGATGTCGAGACTCTAGAAAGAGTACAGAGAAGAGCAACAAAGATGATTGGGGGACTGGAGGCTAAAACATATAGGGAACGGTTGTTGGAATTGGGTATGTGTAGTTTAATGAAGAGAAGGGTGAGGGGTGACATGATAGCAGTGTTCCAATATCTCAGGGGCTGCCACAAAGAAGAGGGAGCCAAGCTATTCTCCAAAGCACCTGAAAGCAGGACCAGAAGCAATTGATGGAAACTAGTCAAGGAGGGAAGCAACCTAGAACTAAGGAGAAACTTCCTGACAGTTAGAACAACTAACCAGTGGAAGAAACTGCCTCCAGAAGTGGTGAATGCTCCAACACTGGAAGTTTTTAAAAAGAGACTGGACAGCCATTTTTCTGAAATGGTATAGGGTTTCCTGCCTTAGCAGGGGGTTGGACTAGATGACCTCCAAGGTCCCTTCCAACTTATGATGATGATGATGATGATGATGATGATGATGATGATGATGATGATGATGTGAGGTGGCAGGTTTGACACCCCTGCCTTAACCACTAAGTACCATTGGGACTTACTTCCATCTATGTAATTGTAGGGTTACAGCACATACTTCTAACTTCTCAGCGCAAATTAAATAGCAGATTGTGTGCAAATATATTCCCAATTATAAGTATTCAGCTGTTTGAAGCTGAGCTTTCTCATATTTAATAGCAACTTTGCAAATGGTGCTAAACTTTAAAATTGTACATCTGAGACTATTTATTTATTTTAAATGTTTGATTAGGTAAAAACCTACTGAGATGGAAACTTCCATTATGAGAACAACCTGGGATTAATTAGAAGCCTTTAGATTTGCCAGGTTTTCTGCTAATGACAGTGACTTTTTAAAAAAAACTTGCTAATTGTAGTCTTAAAAATGAAATGTGCTTTAATAAGAAAGACCTTTGGGGACTATTGTTTTAATTCAACCCCAAATATTCCAAACCGAGAAAGCTTTTAGCTTTCCTCCTAAATTAATGCCACATTAAAGAAGAGCCATAGTAAACTGAAAGGTGCATGTAAGAGAAACAGTGAAAAATTGCTTTCTTTTTAGAATCTGTCACTTGCGAAGCTATTACTTGCCTGAATATTAATTATAATAAAGAAAGAAGGAAAGCTGTATTTTTTTTAAAAAAAAGTAAATTTGAAGCTTATCATTGTGTTTGCAAAACTCAACAGTTGTACTGAAACAAAAACTGACTAGTTCTTCACTTCTTGAGTACTGAATAAGCAGGATAAAGAATAAAACTGAGGATGATATGGTAATTTCTTCTAAAGCTTAAATTGTAATTTTGTTAATGCAGAACCAGCTTTTTTTTAGAATGATTTACTTTCCACTTAGGGAGCAAAATATTAGACTGAAAATATTAATTCTTGTGCAACGTAGTTGGACATTTAAGAACTGTCATGGTTATCATTTTGAAAGTCATATACAACATCTAATTTTGTATTAGATTGAAATGCACTATTATGGCCCGGGATGTATATAAAGAACTAAATCTCACTGAAAGTAAGGAATAGTAGAAATAATGAATACTAGAATCATTTTTTGAAGATTGTTGAAATGAAGCTGACCTAATCAACTTTGGCTAAAATTCATAGTTCTACATTTGCAAGGCTGCTTATGGGAACATTCAGCACTGATTCACTGTTCCCTTATAGAAAGGGCAAACCTAATGGAACTTTAGGATGACTCTTAGAAAATCAAGTGTAGCTTCTCAATTTATGTATTTTTTTAAGGTTTCCTGCAGACAGGATTTAGTAAAATGGAAAATCACAATTCCATGTCATGATATGCAGTACAAAAAAATAGAAACCTCATTCTTGTGTGTGTGTGTGTGTGTGTGTGTGTGTAGCCATTGTGTGTCCTGAATTCATCTAGTATATCTGGTCGTGCACACTAGCTATATATTATATACGACAATTACTGTTAAAAAGAAATGTTTAGCTTACTCACAGTGCAACAAAGCTGCCTATAACCATTCTGATTCCCAAATCAGCAAAAGTTAACAAAGAAGATTTACTTCCCTTGAAACACTCTGTTTTGCTATATTCCCAGTACAGCATTTGTTCTGTCTGTCTAGTGTGTTTGTTTTGTGTGTGTGTGTGTGTATTAGCGTTCAAACAAAACGAAAAGTAGGAAAATGATCTGAGAATGCAGCATAGAGACCACTCTGTTAGCAAAGTCAAAACTATACTGTTAGGGTGACTTGCTTTCGAATTTTCTCAAGACCATTAGCAGAACGTTCTATCAAAACGGATACTCTATCAATAGAAAAGAGGATAATCCATGCCTCGGGAGGTCAGGAACTCAGCAAGACATTAACTGAGCTTTATAATGCAGTGAACCACAGGTTATCCCAATTCTGCTACACCACCACCTCGTAGTCATCATCCCATTATTTAAAAGTTTACATCTTTCACACCTCTTTTGTAGTATATACAGTTTTCCAGCCACATAAGAGATTTCAGTAAGAGCCAGGAGCATTTTAAGAAATAGCTGGAAAAACTTGATTTTTCTTTTTGCTCTTGACTCAGTTAAAGCGTAATCCAGCCAGTCACCAAGTGATAGAAACTATACTAATAGGAAAAAATAAATGTGGTCCTTATTGCCAATCCCTGTCTTCTTCGGGGGTTCCATTCTTCCTTCCTGATGAAAAGTGGTGCTTTATTTCTTGTGTGTTGTGCTCTTTTTTCATACAGTTGGATGACTTCTCTGACTTTCCCAACCTCCCTTCTTCTGATAGTTACTTGTTTGCAGAAAGAATCCACCAATACATAAAGCATCATAGGGAGAGGCTTAATATGCAACCACGACATCTGACACTTATTTTGTGCTAGGAAGAAAAGAGTGTCCTGGGGATGTAGAGCTTGCACAAATTAATAAATATACAACAGTTCTAGGAATGTCAAGCCAAGGCCTTCTTTACTTTTGCAATTCACAAAAGTTTTTTGGAACGCTAAATATTTCTGCTTGTGCAACCGAAAGTCAAGGCTATCCAAACCACGTTGCAAAAATACGAATGACTACTTGGATAGTAGCAAAAAGTTTGAATTTTCTATATCCATGTAATGAGTTACTTGATAGCAACCAAAATCAATATGGCTTCCAGATTTTGGTTGCTATCAAGTAACTCATTACATGACTTTCGGTTGCAAAAGCACAAATATCATCCATCACCCTCTATCAATAGGTCCTCTGACTACCATTATCAGCAAGGTTTGAAAACGTTACAAACCTCAGAAGCCTGAAAATTATTTTTGATTATGGACAAAATAACACCAGTGCAGCTAACTGTGACTTATGGCAACCTCACTCAAAGGTTGGGAACAAGATGAAAGCAACATCATGGAACATATCAGAGGATCTTTGAATATTGTTAACATGCAAGTGGAGAAAGGCCTTTACATTCTCAGTTGTAGCTAGTCAAGTGATCAGTCCTATACTGAACAGTCCTATACTGTAGATGTGGCCTATTATTTCCTGCATTTTGCTCTTCAAGGACTTGAGTTTCTTTGTTTTGCCAAAGCACACAGATACTTTATCCAGTTTTTTGTGAGTACTGTTCTTTAGCTTGGAAAGGATCAGGATAAAAGTTGAACATTTGAACAACCGACATAAAAATGTCATTCCCATGTCATTCTTTTCTATAACGTGCTCACAAATGCAAGAACTTTTCTATCAATAGTTATTCAATTTAACCTATTCTAATTCTTCACTGGCTCAGTTAAATTATGCTCCTATTCTATAACAGGAGGGCAAAGAAATCCTTCTTAGCATTTTCATTGCAGCAGCCGGGAACTGAACGTAATATTTGGTCTGCCAAAAATCTTCTCAACTAATTCTTTTATAAATTAACTGTAGTATTGCAATTCAATCAGATGCATTATTATTCAGAAGTTCAACTGGATTCATTAGAGTTTATTCTCACGTATATGTGCATATGTGTGGTGCCTCAAATATACAATTGAATATTAAATTTATGGTTGATTTAAATGTGATAGACTTTTCAGGCTAATTTATAGGAATGGCAGTTCATCAAATGCAATAAATCTATAAACAAGGTGGTATAGGAGATGTAGTAGCAACTTATATATAATAATTTCATCATCCTTAGAGCTCTTTGGTCAAATAAGTTTCCATTAAATTATTAAAAACATTTATTTTCTTAGGTTTCCACTGTCTGACTGCTCCACATCACACAACTACAGGCACACACACAAACACACAACTCTTCATTCCTTAGACCAAGGTGTCCAACTGCTGGCCCGCGGGCTGGATGAATTATAGCGAAACCGCGTCCACCCCATTGCCGGCAATGAAAAAAAAGTTATGATATGTCGCGACACATCACGTGACATTCTGAGTTTGACACCCTTGCCTTAGACAATCTTAACTTCCTTTTTATTAAGACTTTCTAGCCGCATAGAAGTCAGTTTCCAAATGTCCCATCCACTTTGTTCATTATACATTGTTACTCCATTCACTTTCATTTTAATGACTGATTTTGATTTCAGTTATATTAATTTGCGGGGAGGGATCCTCCTCTATTGTGTTGGGGGAAAATAAATAATAATATTCAACATTTATTATTGCATCCTGTTTCTCTTTTCTTTTCTTTCTCTGTTTATTTGATAGTTATTTACTAGCTTTTGTTCCCTACTTCTCTTCATTTTCAATTGTTGCCAGGCAGGTAAATTCTGTCCATGAGGGAAGCAGCAACTACATTTTCAGATAAACATCTGCCTCTACTGGCAGCCACTATTATATTTACTTGAAATATCCCAAGGATTTTGTGATGCTTACAGCTTCTGCTTGGTTTTGTTTTCCAGGATAGCTGAAATAATATAATGTCCTGATCATTTTGCATAAATAAATGTAGAAGTAGCTCTGAAACTGCACAAGAGGGTTTTTTTTTTCAGTCTCTTGGGTATTTAACTGTCAGCACCACCGTGTATACCAAACCAAGAAATCAACTCCACAGAACTATGCTTTATCCCCATTCGCTTCCACCCATCCCCTTACACTCACATGAATTGGAGAGGACTTTTGTGCATGCCTTCATCTTGTTTTGGAATTAAACCATGTTTTCCCATTGCTGCTTTGTTAGCAGATCTGGCCGGTCTCTGTCAAGAGCATCTTTCCCACCCTCTACCTCATCTCAATTTTTAATTCAGTACAACATGAACCATTTCTATTTATTAGTGTACCATTACATACTTCAAATAAAGGGCAGGGGGTCTCAGACTTCCAGCAGTACTGAAACACAGCTCTTGGCAATTCTTTCCATTACACTGGTACCTTGATATTCAATTGCTTTGAAACTCATCGACTTTAGTACTCAAAGCATTTCAATGTGAAAAGTTTGTCCCGGTACTCATAGTTTGTTTGGTATTCAAAGCACAACCTAGAACTTGTAAGTATCAGCTGCCTTGTGACTCACTACATTATTCCTTCTGGGAAAATTTTATCTGGTGCTCTTCATGCCTCTGGGATACAATTAATGATGAGTACCAAGGTACTACTAGGCCCACATTGGCTGAAAATGTTGGAAATTGTATTTCAGCAAGACCTAGAGATATACAAGTTTCTGGCACATGTTTTAAACAAACCTAGTAGAGGAAATTCAGTTTCTAACACAGTGATATCCATAAATTCTTAACTCTACTTGGACTTATTTATTTATTCCTGTTTGTTTGTTTGTTTGTTTGTTTTTATTGGGTAAAAGTATTTGGTGAGAAAAGGAATCTGGGACAAGAGAAGAGAACTAGAGCATATAATCTTATTTATTTAAGATATGCCACTTCTCATCCAGGTCTCCTGGAGAGTTCACAAAAATAAGCACTAGACTGAACTGAAACCTAACTGCCCTTAGAGCAAATGGAGGCAAAATCCTGGGGGAATAACTACAACTTAAATAGCCTGACACATTGTCAAAGGTAGAGATCTCCATAGCAAGAGCATGATAATGGAGAAAACCTTGTGCAGGAAAAATAATAATCACATAGCCATTATTTGTGGGCCACACTTCCAACAAGAGCACCTTTCAAAGATCTCCAGGGCCAGGCTGGTACATAGTAGCAGAGTTCTTTAAATCTGGATCTGTCATTTTATCACAATTGCATTGAAATAATCTGATTTTTAGAGGCATTTCTTTACTGTTTGTGTTTTAAGACACCTATCCTGCCAGTTCAAGAGAATGACAGGATTGTGTTCATGCTGGGAATATCAGTATAAAAACATAGAATACAAAATCTTCAAATCCTAAACTCTGCAGATAGATAGATAGATAGATAGATAGATAGATAGATAGATAGATAGATAGATAGATAGATAAGGTTAGATTAGATCAGATTAGATTAGGGTGGATGGATGGATGGATGGATGGATGGATGGATGGATGGATGGAGTTACCAAATCTCAGAAACCAACTGTCATGGTTCCGATAGATTAGACCAGTAAAACCAGAACTCCAAGGCTAGAGGTTTCCTTAAAGAACATGTTTTTTTGGCTACAAAGTATCAGCACAGTCAAAAATGAAACCAAGTCTGGAGTTCCCTCCAAGGTGCCACAATTTTACAAAGTTGAATTCCCCACTCCTGCACTATGTAATCAACCCCATCCTCCAATAGAATACTTTGGCGGACTTTCTTACGGAAGGCTCAGTCTGCCAAATTTCCAGGCAGCGATGACCTTGGTTCCCATGGGACAAAATATTGTTTAGGCTAACAGTAAATCACCCATCCTTTGCCCCAGTTCTGTGGCAACCGAAAACTAAACAAAATGGCTTCAGCCAGGATCATTGCAGTGTTGGCACCAACCTTATGCCACAGAAAAATCATCCCCCAAAGTCCATTTCAAAAGAGGAATGTTTGCTAATGCAAATCAAACCCCTTGCATATAAAGAAGCTTGTCACTCTTTAGGAGCCATACTTTGTTATAACATACATATTTGTTTTATTGCTAGATCCGGGCTGCTAGCCTTAGGAAAGCCTTTAGACCGAGAAAGCACTGATCGCTACATTTTGATTGTTACAGCCTCAGATGGCCGACCAGATGGGGTAAGTTTCTTGCTGAAATATAAAAATGTGTCTGAAGCTAGGAGCAAAGAAGCAGAAAGCTAAAAAAAACAGTGAGCCACAATCTTTTTTCCCCCCCTTTTGGTAATGTTTCTAATATAAAGCAATTCCCTCTTATGTCCAAAATATTTCTGGCAATGCTCGTAATGCTGCTACTCCAGTGGTTTGTGCCATGTCCTCTGACATTTCATTGTTCTGTTTTGGCCAGTTCGAACATTGCACATTGTCAGGGGTATCCCCAAGGACTGATCCAATACAACACTGGAATCCATAGCCTGAGCTACTTGTTTTGACCTATACAAACCTTTTATCAGACTCTGTCCTGAGAACTTCCCTATTGGCAATAGGACATGGATACAATTTCTTTTCATTTTTTTCCCCTAGACACTTGGGAAAGAATTTTGAAATGATGTGTGACAAGTTTTAATGAAAATAACACTGAAGATTTTCTAGTATTTCTCAGGGTGGAAGTTCACAAGTTAGAGTAGCTGCTAGAGAATTGGGATACTTATTGTATTTATGAATCGATAGCAATCAAGCACTTTCAGTTCTTTCAAGGTGGCACTCTTTTAAATAAGCTGTTTATTAGCTAGTGCAAAGTATGCATACAATTTGCATGCTACAAACCATGACTTTTTTCCTTTGAAGCATGGGCAGTCGTAGTCTATACTTTAGAGTGTCACAGCCCTGCAATATATAATACCGGTAATTTTAAGAACTGAGACTATTTTTAGTGTCAGCATTTAATAACCTTGTGCTAAAGGCAAACAATGGCAGTGTTTCTTCAATAAAAACAGCCCTGGGATCAGTGTGTTTGATAAATTGTGTGTTCTCATACCAGTAAAGACCATGTGACTTGTTAAGATAGACATAGATCTTGGTAAGTGAAAGCTTGATTAAGAGAGCCTTCCTCTTTTATCTTAACATCTAGGCAAGTTCCTATAAACATGGTGTCTCAGGCTTAAAAACATAAAATCAGTAGTACTCAAACAACAGCTGGCAATTCATATGGATCTTTTAATAGGGTGGATGCTCAGAATCTCAAGCACCGGTAATCAGATTTGTAATCAGTAAGAAGCTTCCACTTTCTTTCAGGCAGTTCTGGGAATGAGACAGGGAAAGTTCTTGGAAATACAACTTTTAAATACTGCTTTTGGGAATCACTCCTAAGATTGTTCCTGCAGGCACCACTCTCTCTACCTGGAGCTGGGGAGGGGGGGCAATCACTAGAAGTTTTTCCAAAAGAGACCAGACATCCATTTTGACTGGGATAGTATAAAGTTTCGTGCCTTGAGCAGAGGGGATTGGATTAGAAGACCTCAGAGGTTCCCTAGGATTCTGTGTTCTATGATCTTTTCCCATGGGATTTTCTCTAGTGCTTTGTCAGGTCCAGGAAGCCTTTGATTGAAATGGCCGCTGGCCACTTTCTCCTGCAACAGCTTGCCTCCCAGACTTGTGGCTGCTGGAAGTTTTTCAAAGACTGGATAACTATTCAACCTATAAGGTCTTCTGCCTTAAGCAGAGGGGGTTGGACTAAAAGACCTCGGAGGTCCCTTCCAGCCCTAGGATTCTGTATTCTATACCTTCTGCACTAATTTAAGCTTCCAGGTATTCTTCAGGGGTAGCCTAATGAAAATACATAAAGGTAAAGGTTTCCCCTATCCAGTCATGTCCAACTCTAAGGGGCAGTGCTCATCTGCATTTCATAGGCAAGGGAGCAAGAATCATCTGATGGCATTTCCATGGTCATGCTGGCCAAATTATTATATACGCCAAGACACTCAGAATGCTGTTATCTTCCTACCCAAGTGGTACCTATTTATCTAGTCCCATTTACATGCTTTCAAACTGCTAGGTGGCAGGAGCTGAAGTAAGAACAGGAGCTCATCCCATCGCATGGCACCTGGGTCTTGAACCTTAACTGCTGAGCCATCACACCCCTTAATGAAGACACATAAGTGGTGCCAAATACCCTTAAATCAGGAAAGACTGCATTTGAAGCACTAGATGTAATTCACTAGTACAGAGGTCCCCACCCTTTTGGGTACCAGGGACCGGTTCCATGGAGAAAGGTTTTTCCATGGACCGGAAAGTGCATGTCTTTTGTTTTTTTGTTTTTGTGCTGCCTGCATCCTACAGGTGGGGCTTTGCTTGTTTGTGCGGACCGGTTGCTGGCATGCTGTGGCCCAGTATCGATCCATGGACTGGGAATTGGGGACCCCTGCACTAGTGCACTCCTTGCCTTTGTTGCCATGTGAGAATCCAAAGAGACCTGTGATCAGTCCTATAAGGTAGTCCAGAAAGGAAGCACGCCCATATAAATTACAGGTAGTCCTCGGGTTTTGACCATTCATTCAAAGTTATAATGGTACAAAACAAGGAGGACTTATGACCAGTCAGCAAAGTTGTGGCTGTCACGAGGTTCCCATGATCATGTGACTGTGATTTGTGCACTTGACAACTGGCTTACAGTTGCAATGGATGTAGGGTCCCTCAGCCATGCAATCACCATTTGTGACTTTCCCTGCTAGCTTTCCACAAAATTAGTGGGGCCACAAGTGACTCCCATTCCTGCTGCTTTTTCACCTATTTGGAGCACCTGCCAGTCCCTCTGCTCTGTAACTTCTTCCTGTGACATTTTCCTGACGACTTGGTCTCCTAGCAAAATAGTCTTTCTCTGCTATTTCCAACTGCTTCATATCTGAGAAGCTTCCTTCCTGTGGAGATGAAGGGCTGGCTCCTAGAGAGAATTTCCATGGCACAGAGAGTTAAATATATTTATTATTTATTTTATTTATTTATTTTAATTCCACTTATATCCCGCCCTTCTCCGAAGACTCAGGGCGGCTTACAAGCTTAGCAGTAGCCTTCATTCTATGTATATGCCTGCTTATTAGGGCTTTCACACACACCCCAAGTGGCATTATTACAAAGTCAGCTTATTGCCCCCAACAATCTGGGTCCTCATTTTACCTACCTCGGAAGGATGGAAGGCTGAGTCAACCTTGAGCCTGGGGGGATGCGAACCCGCACTAATTGCAGGCAGCTGGTGTTATGTCCAATTTGCTTTTTTCCCTCCCTTTTTTGTTGTGTTCCAATACACACAAAGGGAATAAACCTGTGTATAGCAAAACATGTAATGAAACCTCTGCAACAAAACAACCAAACTCAGAGACCATTAAGGACCATACAGTTCAATCCTGAGCTACAAAATGCTCTCTTCTATTAGCTAGATATATCTTTGGGCAGTTTCTTGGTGTGATCTACATTCCCAAAGCTGGTGGAACAATGTCCCAAACAGGTGAAATTATTGAATGTTCAGTTTCTGTCTATCCCTATCTCTCATGCTCTCTTTCTCTCACACACAAACTCTGCGTTTCTCTTTCCAGACCTGCATAGAGATAGATGCCCAACATACATAAGTAGAGGAGTATGGAGGGTTAGGACAAATATTAGAAAGAGAATTGATGGAAGCTCAGAAATTGGTACAGAGTAATAGAGTTAGAAGGGACTGGAAGGGACCTTGGAGGTTTTCTAGTCCAACCCCCTGTACCATTCTGGAGAAATGGGAAGGGGGAAATGATGAGGGTCATGGCTGAGGCAATGGAATGGGAAGAAAGAAGGGAATAAAAGATTGACTGCAGGAACCAGTTGGGAACACGTGAGGGCAAGCTACATGCGGCTGCAGTATGCTGCTTTTTTGTACGTGTTCTTCAGACCTATAAAGGTAAACCTCAACTTACAACGCTTCATTTAGTGAGCATTCAAAGTTACAACAGCTCTGAAAAAGTGAGTTATGGCCATTTTTCACACTTACAGCCGTTACAGTGGTCATGCTTACTTTTTTCTGTACTTGATAATACAGCCCCATTGGAAAGCTCTGTAGAAGACGATAATAAAATTTATCTCTGGTGGTGTAGATGATGATCTGTTCAGGCCCTGAAAGTTACCACTTAGTATTAAGATTATGAAATAATGAGCTCCTGGGATAAATTTATCAAAATGTTGATTCTTCTGCTCTGTCCTGTAGCCCAGTGATGCCCAAGTTATTGGTCCTCATGGGCCCTAAATGACAATGGGACGACCACCAAAATTCTAATAGCCCTGCATCTATAGTGCCTGTTTGGAGATTTTGAGAACATCACCTGTCTGCTTCATAGTGCAGTTTTTTCTAATGAATGTATCATTACTGAAGGAGAACATCTCTATGAAAGGCAGGCTCCACTTATTAGCTCTTCAGGTATTCGTCCATTTTCATTTATTTTCTTCTAAATGGAAAGCTTTGTATGTGGGGTGGGGATCCATACTTTATAAAATTTGAAGTTGCATTTTTTTTTTTGCATCGGCAAGAATATAATAAGGAGTAGAATGGAATTCTTGCTTCACTTGTTTCAGACTGATTAGTTAACTATCACTGTGGCTACAACTTTTCAGCAGAAAAGTCACCTTTGTATCTTTTCCCCCCTCTAATTACTGTAATCTCCATTGTATAAAGGAAGGAAGGATGAATCTACTGTGGTTTTTCATTAAGAAGATGTATAATCCAACTGTGCATCACACAGTACCGGAACTTCATTTTTGGCAGGACACCATGGGCTCTAATGAATGTCTTACTCTGTTGATGAGTCCTCCTCACCGCTCAGTACATTAATGAGTTATCAGCAGCAAATGGACATTTTAAAGCACATGCAATTTATCTTGTTCCACATAACTAGTTGTGGGGAATTGCTAATATAGTTACCAGGTCCTTTCCCCCCACCAAGTCTGTTTGTTTCGTCTTATTTCTGTGAGGATCCATTGGCAGGAGTGGTGGGGAGAGAGAATAATTTGAGATCCATATTAATTTAGGGATGAAAATAGGGTTAAGCATTTTATATGAGAGTTTCTTTTCTTGCTTTTTCACATTTTCTACAGGTGTGAGTTGTCCAAAGCAGATAGCATGCATATTTCATGCTGCACATCTTGAAATATGCTGAAGTTGCCTTGAGACCAATGGAACTTCATGATGTATTATTACTCTCAGAGAGATTAGGAGCATTGTACTTTTAAGTATTTTTTTCCCATAGATTCAGGAAGAAAATATTTCTTCCTGCCTGAAATGGTCAGTTGCTCTCAGCAGAAACTGCAGCCATATTTTCAACAGAATGCTTAGAAATAAAATATTGCAAATCCTGTGGGCGTATAGAGGCTGTAAAGAACAGAGGAAAATGAGTCATTCTTTCTGTGGCATCCAGTAGAAGTATGAATTTCACTGGACAATCCAGTTGTTGAGCTTTCAGTAGGAGTAGGTCAATATTGGGATTAATCAGTTAGACAGATTGGTTGCAGGTAATCCTCAAGTTACGAACCAAAGTGAGCCCAACATTTCTGTTGCTAAGCGAGGCAGTTGTTAAGTGAATCACTGTTAACCTTTCTTGCCACAGTTGTTAAGTGAATCACTGCAGTTTTTAAGTTAGTAACACAGTTGTTAAGTGAATCTGGCTTCTCCATTGACTTTGCTTGTCAGAAGGTCACAAATGGTGATCACATGACATGATGTGGGTTTCTACAAACAAAAAGTTATTGGTACCAAATCTTGACATTTGTACATAATGAAGAAAATGTATTATAACATTTTCTTTTCTCAGAAATCTATTCAAAATTCTTTTCTCATGTAAGTTGCATGTATCTGAACCAAGTCAGAAGAATATTTGAAATGCAAATTACTTAAAATGCAGTATATTTCTCTACACAGTCTCAGGAATACATCTCTTTGAAAGTCTCAAAACTTCTAATAATTTCAGGAAATGCTTATAGTTATTTTCTGACAACTCAGCCTCTATTCCTGAACAAGATTTTAGGGTTTGGGATAATGACTCAGCACAACAGTGGTCTCTAGTGACTATTGACAGTAAATTTGGAGCCGATAGAAGAGTGTTATGCATGTGGGATTTTGTTACAGAATTTATTAGAACTTCTTTATGTGGCTCTAGCAGCTTAAAATCAACTTGTGTCTTTCTCATATTTTCTGGTTCATAGTCATTGCTTTAAGTTAGAAAAAGGCTAGATTAAAAGTTTTGCCTTTTTATGCTGAAATCCAATATCCATTTTCCTAGAAGTCAACCCAGCGGAACCTATTTCTGAGTTAACATACATTTTTGATAATGCTATTAGTTTTTCTATGTAACAGTTGTGTTATTGCATTTTATTATTACATACTTACCAGTTTGATTCTTAACCAGTTTTATAACAAAGAGAGTCAGCTTTTGTATTTTATATGACTTCTAGGATTATGATGGGGATGAAGGGATTCAGCAGTCCAGTTTAGAGAAGGTTCTTTAACTCAAAACTATTAGTGGGTGCCATAACTTTGCAAAAAAAACAGTATATCTGGGAGGAAACAAAGAATTATTCAAAGCAAAGGCCATAAAGAAACAATGTTGCATAAGCTTTGAAGAACGAACATTTAATAAGAGCCTTGGTGGAGCAGTGGGCTAATGCCTCCTTAAGTAACACCAGCTGCCTGCAATTAGTGCAGGTTCGAGTCCCACCAGGCTCAAGGTTGACTCAGCCTTCCATCCTTCCGAGGTAGGTAAAATGAGGACCCAGATTGTTGGGGGCAATAAACTGACTTTGTAATAATGCCGCTTGGGGTGTCTGTGAAAGCCCTAATAAGCAGGCATATACATAGAATGAAGGCTACTGCTAAGCTTGTAAGCCGCCCTGAGTCTTCAGAGAAGGGCGGGATATAAATGGAATTAAAATAAATAAAAATAAATAAATAATAGGACTGAGTCCTATTAAGCCTTAACTTTATCAGCAAGATAAAAACTATATGGATCATCACTTTGTTTGTTTGTTTGTTTTTATAGACCTCAACCGCTACAGTGAATATGGTTGTAACAGATGTAAATGATAATGGGCCGGTCTTTGATCCCTTTCTTCCAAAAAATTTTACAGTACCAGAAGAAGAAACCAATGCGTTTGTGGGTCAAGTGAGGGTAAGAAAATCATAGTATTCTACTATTAATGATCCTAATTAATGAAATATTTTCTAATTTTTAGAAACACTTTGTTCAATGGGTAATGCCAGTATAACACTCCTGTGCGTGATAACCATTTTAGAGAGTCATTATCTGGTTTTAACCTCTTTATTTTCTCTGAATTTCAAATTACGGTAAACCCGATTCATCTCTGCCTTCCCAACTGCTTTCCAACAAAACTGGAAAGAAACTTTTAGAAAATAAGGCTTAACAGAGAATTGCTTGAAGTAAAATATATGTATATGCATTCAGCCACTTATCATTAACTTTGCCTTTTGCTGCTGTCGGAAGTAGTCATTCCATGTCTCTTTGTAAACAGTTCTGAGTATGCATGGTTGATCATATTATAAGACACTGGCTGGCTTTTTACTCTGTGAAAATGTATTGCTTTTCCTTGATCAAGATTTTTTTAGAGGCATCCCACTAATCATAGCTGAATAACATTGTTCTTTTCTAACTTTTCTCCATGCAGAGGCACCAGGTGAATGGTGTAAAGAGTATGTTAAGGAATTTGTTGTGCAGAGGTCTCCTTGTGCTACCAAAGAGTTGCACAGACAAGGAAGGGTACTGAGAGCAGCAAGAATCACACAAGAGTACACTGAGTTGTAAAAGCAAAAAGTAGTTTACTTTTGAGGTGGTGTAAAAACAAAAAATGCACAGTCAAAATAAACAGTCCAGGTCATAAACAATAGCAACAGTCCAAGGAGTAATCCAAACTACAAAGTCTTCTTACCGGTCCAGAGGTCAATATACAGTTCAGGTTTACAACAGTAGTAAACCAACAGCAGAGAAAAAACAGTAGTAGTAGAGAGCAGTGAATTCAGAGAGAGAGAGAGAAGCTATGTTACTAGCTTCCTCTTATGGCCATGCGAACACTTACACACCCATTGGCCAATTAACTTCTTAAAGACATAGCATTATGGTTAATATATTTTCAACCCAACATTGTAGGCTAACACCATATGCCTAACAGAGTACATGCAAGGGTAAATGCAGCTTCATACAGAGATTAGCTGAACACTTCTTTTCCAGGAGTTACATAGTTCACGGAGCTTGTTTTGTTTTGTTTTGTAATCTGCCTGCCAACCCCAGTATTTGCAAATGAAATTAACATGCAGTTAGTTTTCATTCTATTTCATGTCACTTTTCTATTGCTCTACTTCGGCTTATTTGCACATTCCTGTTTCCACTATTTAGTGCTGAGTGAATGGAGAAGGGAGTGTAGTTGTTGCTTTGTGTTGTATTTCTTGAGCCATAAAATACACAGCACTCCTTCCTTGTGAAAAGAAGAAGTTACAGGAGGCCGTATCTTGTCTCTTCATTTTCCTTTACTGCTTCATTATAATATTTCTAGTTACAGTAAGAATTGAGTTGGGCTGGTGTAGCAGTTGGATGATTGATTGGCTGATTGATTGACTGACTGACTGTTTATCTCAAGAAAGAATGGTAAATGAAACTGAAGAAGTGCAAAACCAAGTTTCATGAAGCAATTGGGGGAAAAAAGAATGAGAATTTAAGGTAACACATTTTCTGAACTAGACTAAATTAGATTAAAACTAAAGCTGATAATCTTTTGACTTTCTGTAGGACACCATTATGTCACTTTAGAAAGCAATAAACATTTTTAGTCCATTTTTTGTTCTTTCTGTACACTGACAGCATATCAACTCAAATAGCTTTGAGATGCATCCTGTATTTGTCAGCCTTCCAACATATTCAATATCATTTTAACCTTTAAATGCAGTGAAGTGCTGCAGTTGGGTTTGTACTGGTAGTTTTGCTTTCATTTTGTATTTAAATGATAAATTAAATTTCAGCAACATTTCTTTAGCGGAAAATTTTCTTGAGTCACATAGTGTAGATGTACATACATTGATCTGTACTTTATTCCATTTAAGCAGCATTATGCAGAGTACAAAAAATAGCAAGCCAAAAAATATAAAAGAATGAGATAGGAAGAACAACAGCTAACACCATTTACACCAAGTCTTTCACAGTATTATTCCATGCCCTTCTATTGTTGCAAAACACCCTGACTTCTATCAGTTTGCTGCAGCTGCCAAAAAAGCCAACACAGTGCTAGGCTGCATTAACAGAGGGATAGAATCAAGATCACGTGAAGTACTAATACCACTTTACAATGCCTTGGTAAGGCCACACCTGGAATACTGCATCCAGTTTTGGTCACCACAATGTAAAAAAGATGTCGAGACTCTAGAAAGAGTACAGAGAAGAGCAGCAAAGATGATTAGGGGACTGGAGGCTAAAACATATAGGGAACGGTTGCTAGAATTGGGTATGTGTAGTTTAACAAAGAGAAGAGTGAGGGGTGACATGATAGCCGTGTTGCAATATCTAAGGGGCTACCACAAAGAAGAGGGAGTCAAGCTATTCTCCAAAGCGCCTGAAAGCAGGACAAGAAGCAACGGATGGAAACTAGTCAAGGAGAGAAGCAACCTAGAACTAAGGAGAAATTTCCTGACAGTTAGAACAATTAATCAGTGGAACAACCTGCCTCCAGAAGTGGTGAATGCTCCAACACTGGAAGTTTTTAAGAAGAGACTGGACAGCCATTTTTCTGAAATGGTATAGGGTTTCCTGCCTTAGCAGGGGGTTGGACTAGATGACCTCCAAGGTCCCTTCCAACTTCTTCTTCTTTTTCTTCTTCTTCTTCTTCTTCTTCTTCTTCTTCTTCTTCTTCTTCTTCTTCTTCTTCTTATTATTATTATTATTATTATTATTATTATTATTATTATTATTATTATTATTATTATTATTATTATTATTATTATTATTATTATTATATCATAGATCAACTTATGCATTGCTTTTTTTTCTTTAAATTTCTCCATTCTCCTTTTTTGTGTGAATCTGATTCATTCCCTTCTTTAGCCTTTTTCTTTTCCTTCATAAATTTGTTTTGAGATTTGGTGCATATTCATTCTCCGTAAATGACCAAACTGGATATCACTATTGTATCCAGTCAAGTGTTGTTCAACACTTGTTCATTCTTCATCTTCTTTTACTACACAATCTGTTCCGATTGCATTGTATTAATTTGCTTTTAGTTGACATATCCAACTCTCTCTTTTTTGTAAATAAAGGTTTTAAGAAAAATCCCTGCTATTTTCTTTTCTTTTGACATTAATTCCTCAATGATGTAATAGATATCATCATCTCCCTTTCTATTAACATAGCCTTGGTGGAGCAGTGGACTGATGCAGTGGGCTGCAGTGGGCTGCAGTGGGCTGATGCCTCCTTAAGTAACACCAGCTGCCTGCAATTAGTGCAGGTTCGCATCCCACCAGGCTCAAGGTTGACTCAGCCTTCCATCCTTCCGAGGTAGGTAAAAGGAGGACCCAGATTGTTGGGGGCAATAAGCTGACTTTGTAAAAATGCCGCTTGGGGGCCCACGAAAGCCCTAATAAGCAGGTATATACATAGAATGAAGGCTATTGCTAAGCACATTGTGCTTTAGATTGTAAGCTGCCCTGAGTCTTCAGAGAAGGGCGGGATATAAATGGGATTTTTAAAAAAATTCCACCTCTTAAAATTTCTCCATCCATTTCCCCCTTCTTTAATAAACAAGGCAGAAAAAATAATCTACTTACTCTAGGGTTTTTTTTATTTATGTACACTTGCAGTCATTCAGTCTATTTTCCCTGTCATTTTCCTAGTTTTTATTATATTAATTTTCAGATCCGTACTTCTCATGAGACCACGTAACCTATGTAACAATTGCTACAAATCATTTGGTTCTCAACCAAGAAATGTAGCATCATCTGTTTATAAAAATACCCATATATTCACATCCCCAGCCAATACATCTAACACATCAGCATAAATATATATGTCCCCAGCCAACACATCTAACACACCAGCCTGAGCATTCATTATACATTTTCCCATAAATATATTAAACAACCAAAGGAACATCACACACCCTTATCTCATTCCCTATTCTATAAGCATTTCCATTTATTATTGCTTCCATCATATATTAGAACATAGAATATAGAATAACAGAGTTAGAAAGGACCTTGGAGGACTCTATAGCATTTCAAACAAATTGATGTCCAGTCTCTTCTTGAAAGCACCCCCAACTTCTGAAAGCAAGCTGTGCCACTGATTAATTGTTCCCATTGTTAGGAAGTTTCTCCTTAGTTCTAGATTTCTTTTCTCTTTAATTAGTTTCCATCCATTGTTTCTAGTCTTGTCTTTAGGTGCTTTGGAAAATAGTTTTACCCTCTTTTCTTTGTGGCAGTGCTATCATGTTACACCTAGACTAAAAGGTAAAGGTAAAGGTTCCCCTGCACATGCGTGCTAGTCGTTTCTGACTCTAGGGGCCGGTGCTTATCTCCGTTTCAAAGCCGAAGAGCCAGCGTTTGTCCGAGGACGTCTCCGTGGTCGTGTGGCTGGCATGACTAGACACCAAAGGCGCACAGAACGCTGTTACCTTCCCACCGTAGTGGTCCCTATTTTTCTACTTGCATTTTTTACGTGCTTTCGAACTGCTAGGTTGGCAGAAGCTGGGACGAGTAACAGGCGCTCACTCTGTTACGTGGCACTCAGGATTCGACCCGCCAAACTGCCGACCTTCTGATCGACAAGCTCAGTGTCCTAACCCACTGAGCCACCGCGTCCCTTCACACCTAGACTAGACACACCTAATTCCTGTAACCGTTCTTTACATGTTTTAGTCTCCAGACCCCTAATCATTCTTGGTGCTCTTCTCTGCACTCTTTCCAGAATCTCAACAATTTTTTTACAATGTGGTGACCAAAACTGGAGACAGTATTCCAAGTGTGGTCATACTAAGGCTTTGTAAAGTGGTACTACTACTGATAATCTTATCACATTCAAAAACAGCCTTCAGATTATTACCATGCAAAAGTGCCATCATTAAAATTAACCGCCCTGAGTCCTTAGGGAAAGGGCGGTATATAAATGCAATAAAATAAATAAATAAATAAAATGATTCACTTTACCATATACTTTCTCTAAATCAACCATCATGTGATAAACATTTTGATTCGCTGACTTGCTGAAAAGCAAAAATGTGTAGTCTGGCATCATACTTTGAAATTTTGGTCTACATGCTACATTGTTTTAGTCAAACTTTATTTCATCTTAAAATGACTTAATGAAGATCCAAAATTGTCTGTATTGGCCTTATCCAAAATCTCCCAATATTCAAATACTCTGTTTCTTCACAACCAAGTTTCATATGCTCCTTTCCGTAAAATTCATAATGTCTTCCCATCCCCCTCTCAGGGTAGGATTTTTGCCTATATGACACTTAGGTCCATGGCTACTTAATTGGTCTTCTGTTGCTATGGTTGAGGAGACATTAATCACACTTAAATTGTTTTATTTAACAGCAACCAATAATAAAACCCCTCTAATAAGAAATAGAAACAGACTAATAAAAAATCAATTAAAGTCTAATTCAGCATTCATTTCATGCTTGCAATGAAGACAATTGGCAAGGAAGAAACGTTTAATTAAAGGTGCAGTTGTCTTTAAAAGCCTCCATGGAGTCTTGTCACTGCACAGGAAAAAATTTTATTGTCAAACAAACAAAAAAACCCTACCACAAATCTGAGTTAAGCAACAAAGAATAACATCATGAACACCAGACTACCATATGGATTTCTGGATAAAGTTATGAGTGAGTGAGAGAGAGAGAAGCTAGTTTTGTAGTAATGCTAGTATGTACGTACAGTTCAAAATCAAGTTGACTCTTAAGCAATATCTCTAACCTTATTTCAGTATTGGAATGTTTATTCAAAAGAATTATTCCTCCCAGAAGTGTTTATATTTGTGTAGGTGTGCTTTTGGCAAAATGCTGAATATATCCTTCTGTTTAAAACAGGGGAACCCTTATTCTACCTTGATTTTTTTTTCCAGTCAAACAAAAGAATATTCACTTAAGCCCTTGAAAAATGCCAAGCTCCATCAATATAGTTTGTACGTACTAGGAACTGGTAAAAAAAAGGCTAATAATTGGTGAGATGAAAGCATTTACAGCTGATTGCTTGTAATCAATGACATCCATTGGCATTATCTTCTGGGAAAAGCAGGATGCAAAGCAAATAAAAAGGGCTAAAACAAGAAAGGGCAGATCTCAAAGTATTGTGAATCTATTTCAGACTTTTTTTTATTTTAACTCCACCTAATGCTTATTGGTGTTATAAGAAATTCCTCATTTAATTTCATCGTTGCGCTCTCCTCATGCCCTGTTGAGTTTTTCAATGCCCTTTCTTTTCTGCGAAGCAGAAAAACTTAGAGGTCATTTAACAACAGCTAAGATGTTGTTTTAGAGCTGTTTCTAGATGTGTAAATCTGAGGAAAGCAGGATAGATGCCACTAACGTTCACACAAGAAGGAGTTTGGACTATGGAGGTTTGAAAAGAGCCAATTACTCCTTCTATCTTCATGCACCTCTAAGAAGATCTGGGCAACACCCAAAGCTCGACAGCATCCCTATTGGTAAATTAGGCTGCAAGATGGTGATTTTTCCAAAGCCAATCAGGAACTTAAGCAAGGATTTTAATTGCTTTCCAAAACAAACTACATTCGGCACTGTAGCGAGCGTGTCAATGAAACTGACACTAAGGTTGAGACATACAAACCATTTTCATTTAATTTGTTAATATTTCATGTACAGAACATGAAAACATTATGATCCTATGCTTATGTCTGAAATTTCATGAAAAATCTGCTGAACAGCTATAAACTAGCACATTTTCAAGGATAGCTCTTCTGTCTGAGGCAGCAAAATAGATGGCATGTTAACAGAGAAGAGAATCTATGAATCACAAAACTGTTGTTGAGTTGAGAATACTAATTATTTTGTTACAATGGATAGATCTTCTCTTGTCAAACCACTTAATATTTCAAAGAAAACCAATGTAATATGTACAGAGGCTGTGTGCTGAAGAGAGAGGGACACAGCGGTTTTAGGAAGAGATGGCTGTTTGGAGTCAGATTTTACTCTCAGTGTCAAGAATACAGAACAAACATCCTGGGATAGACACAAGGAACCTGGGAACAGAATGCTGAGGCAAAACTGGAAGTTTCTTTTTTATTTATTTTAATCCGCTTTCCCAATATTGTCCCCTTACAAATTTAATTTGTGTTTTATTATCTCCATTTTTTTGAGAGTTTTCTTTTGTGGGTCACCTTGTAATTCTAATTCTAATTTCATATTCTTTTAGCTTTTTGTTGTTGTTTTAGTCTTTCATATTTTTCACCATATAAGTTATGGCTAATCTTCTAAAATATGCTTTGGCTGTATCCCAAACATTTTGGAGTGATGTATCTTCTTTCTTATTTTCTTTGAAGAAAAATTCCATTTCCTTTACAGCTTTTTGTATAAATTCTTTCTCTTTCAATAAGCATTGGTTTAATGTCCATCTTATTTTTTTCTTTGTTCCTCTCCACATCATCTTTATCGCATTATGATCTGCCCATACGTTAGTTTTTATCTCAATCTCTTGTATGTCCCTTCTTAGTTCAGAAGATATCGATATTATGTCAATTCTGGACCATGATTTGTAGCTATTTGAATAAAATGTATATTGGGATTTCTTAGGATTTATTTCTTTCCATATGTCCTCGTCTGCCATTTTAAAAAAGGCCTTAGGCAAAATGTTCCTTCCTTTTCCCCCCATTTTACTACTTCTATAGTCTAACTTTCCATCTACAATTGCATTAAAATCTCCTACTAAACAAATATTTTGATACTCCATTTCCACTATTTTCTTATGTAATCTTTGATAAAATTCTTGTTTATTATTCGGTGCATAAATTGCTACCATCAGTGTCTGTTTTTGATTTATTGTTGTTTTTACCATTAGTATTCTTCCTTCTTCATCCGAGTCAATTTGTTTGGAGTTCATTCTTTCTTTGATATATAGAGCTACTCCTCTTTTCTTTTGTTGTGCTAGTGAGAAATAAAGTTTCTCAATTTTCAGGCATTCCAGAAGTTTATAATGCTTCTTGGAGAAAGACTACATCCATTTTTAATTTTTGTAATCGTGTGAAAAGTTTTTTTTTTCCTTTTTAAGGGGGAGTTCAGTCCATTTATATTCATTGAAAGCATCCCATTATCCTTTTCCATCTTCTTCAGTTATATTTAGGTTTTATTCTCCTAGTTGTTCTAGTCCAGACATGTGAAACTCGTGACTTCACATGACATCACACAACAGAGCGGGACTGTTTTGCCATTGCCAGAAATGGGGTGGGTGCAGCTTCTGCATGACGCATCTGGCCCAAGGGCTGGCAGTTTGACACCCATGTTCTAGTCTAGCTCTGTTCTTTCCCTGTAGCCCCTGCTTCTTGATTTGTGTTTTCTGTTTCTTTGTTTTCTCTTTGTTTGGCCACCCCTTCTAATGCTGTCTCTTCCTGTTTTCTAGATTCCCCTTCTGGTTGTATTTCTGGGTGTCATGCTTCCAAAACATGAAACCAATTAAAAGAACTTCCAGGCAAATATTTCTTCCTTAAAGAACATTTTATTCAGGAAACAAAGTATCAGCACATACATAGGTGAACCCAAGACTAAAGTTCCCTCCCTACGGCTACAAAGTAACAAGTTGCAGTTCCCACCCCAGAAAGGCTGTCATAAATCACATTCACCAATAATTCTAAATCACGGGGGTCTGCTCCCAACTTTTCAACCCGCCAAAACCTTTTCTAGTATTGAACTGGATTCTCACATAGCTGCAATTGTTATGGCTAATTGAAACAACTCAAGCATTCCCCGCTCCCGCTTCTCCATCTGAAATTTCCAGACAACAAAAAAAAAGCAATGAAAGTAAAAAGTAAAATGGCGTTAAGTTGTTGCAGCACTGACATCAGGTTTCAATCTTCAAGAAAAGCTCTATATCTGTCATAAAATTCCTTTGCTTTAAAAATAGAATCCAATCTGTATCTTTTTGTGTCCCAATTGATTAGTATCCATTCCGGCTTCAGCCATCTAAAAGTCACTCCTTTCTTAATTAGTTTTTGGGTCAAAAATTGGTATATTCTTTTCGTGAATCCCTTATCCTCCTAGGTATCTGCTTCAAAACCACAGTATATTTTCCCTTATATTGCAATGGATCATCTCTCACTCTTCTTAATATCTTATCTCTTATTGATCCTTTAACAAATCTGACATGAATCTCTCTTGGGACTTTATTTCTTCTTGCATAACTTGAGTTAACTCTAAATATTTGGTCTATTTCTCCCTCCATTTCCTGCTTCAACAGTTCTGTCATCAAAATGTCTTAATGTATAGGCCAATATGTTTATGGATTATATTTCTTTAGAGAGAGTTTTAATTTATAAACTGTTAAGGGCACATTTTTTCAAATGTTGTTATTGTCTTGTTGCAGAAATGCATAATTAAACCATAGCTCCTTTTGTTCCTTTTTCTTCTACATAGTTCTTTCTTTTACATTTAACTCACTTCCATAATCTTTTTTTTAATCATATTCTCCAGGAATAGGATTAGCCAATCTGAAATTGTGTAAATATGTGCACTGAAGGCGACCTCCTTATTTAATTCCATCATTCTATGACCAGCTTTGGAGAAAAAGCCTTAATTTTGAACAGGAAATCAAACTCACTTAGGGATTAGTAAAAAAAAAAACTGATAATGACACTGTGCAAATAGAGTAAAACAGCGGTTTAGTGAATAATATACACCACACTCCAATTTGAAATATTGACAAAACAAATTCAGTTCATAGGAAAATTACAATCTGTTCTCTATTATTCTATTAAACTAAACTGTTACCTCCTAGGCAGAGATCGTCCTGTTCCTTAGTTATTTTTCTTAATGTCACAGTAGGAGTCCTTGCACAAAGCAGGAAGGAGAATAGATTATGTTGGAATTAAGCTTCTGCATTATTCATAATTGCAGAATTTGAATATTTTCCGTTTTGGCAAAGCCAGCTTCAGGCAGTATTTCCTGGGCCAATGCACAGAATGTACATCTGTCTACATGTATTTATTATGAATATTTTCCTCTTTTAGGGATGAAGTGACAAATTTAATTCTTGAGAAACACAGAAATAGCAAATGAGTTTAATATCCTTTTAAACATGTGTAAAACACCTAATTATACCCAATATATTACCCTAAGAATGCCACTCTGGTCTTGGATACTGATAAAGGAACAAGGAACCATCATAAATAGACAAAGCACAATTAAATCCTGTTAAAATGTTGATACTTAAAATCATCGCTGAAGTCTTGTTCTTCATTAATTTCACTGGCTACATTCATTCCTATGAAGAGTTTGAAATAGGCCAAATGTTCATGGGATCTGTTTGACAATAGTGACATTCATTTGGAAGCTTTCTATGGTGGGAGGTTGGAGTAAGAAATGGAAAGTTCAGAGCATTTACCCCATTTTGTTAGTTTATCTGTTAAACTTTCCTGGCAAAACTGTCCATGCTAATCTATGCAAATAAGTATTATCTGTGGTCATAAATTAGCTACATCAGAGGAAAAGACATGCTTATGCACATTAGACATACAATATTCATCTACTTCTAGCATTTTCACTTGGGTTATGTGTTGTGACACTATAAACAGCATGGAAGTCCATGTCCCACTATCTGTATCCTTTCATTGCACATTGAGAAGCATCTTCAGACACCTGTGAGATATCTTCTTTTCCACTAGGGCAAAGGGAGAATTTTAAAAGTCATCTTTTGCTCACAGCTGTGACCTTACAGAGATACCATGAAATATTTGAAATTCAATATCCCTTGGTCAGATAGCGTGCCAAGTTAGCACAACATCCAAAGGATGATCCTAAAAATGAAAGGAAGCAGCTTGAAAATTAACTAAAGGCACAAAAGCTACCTGAGCAAATCACTAAATAAAGTTAAGTACGTAAGAAAAAAAACAGAAAATGCACTTACATATTTTAATCTCATTATTTCTATGCTTGTATTTGTATCCCTATGTCTGCCTCCATCCAGTAAAAGCGATGTCAGTGCCCTTGTTTCAGATACCTTAATTACAGATGATAACTTAGAAAAAAGCTGCCTGGGCTCTCGGCTGTTTTTTATTACTTTTTCATGTTGCATGGAAGATTAACGTACAAAAATAAGAAGAGAAAATTTTGCTGGTTAAGCAAGGCCAACATCTGTTATACAGAAAAACCTTTTCATAGAATATTTTGTTAAAGTTATTTTTTTTTTAGATTTAGGTATTTAAACACTACTCTTGAAATGTATTTACTACTTTATTCTGCCAAGTGGAAGCCCTTATTAAATGTTTAATTTACCATCACTAATAGCTGAACAAATTCCACAACATTGGGGAAAAATACTGTTAGAAAGAAATGTTGATCAAAAAGAACTGTGACTTAAATGTTTGGTTCATGGTCTATTGCTATTGTTACAGGTATTTCTTTAATGAAAGGCCACAAATTAAGAGGAATTCTCTATCCTGGTATAGGGCTTCTGCTGCTTTTTTGTGTGTGCACGCACCCTTAGGCACAGATGCCAACTGAGTGACTTTGAGCCAGTTTTGATGGGTTTACCATTTTTAACAAAGTAAAGAATAGAAATGAAAACTGTCTTCTACGAACACATTTACCTGTGCTACAGATACAACTGGAGTTGCTTCTTTAAAGATGATTGTAAGGAGCCCTCATGGTATTAGTTAATCATTTGTGTTGTATCTCCTATTCTTTGTATATTTCGAAGTGAAATACTGTATATAGACATATTTCATTTTACTATACTCAGTTTTGATACAGAAAGTTTAAAAGAAAGAGTTCAAACTGAATTGCAGATTCTAACCCATGAAAACAAGATTTATTCTGGAATTCATGCAGTCCTGCACTAAGTTAAAAAGTGCAAAACAATGCATATGTATTTTGAATTTTTGTCATGCAACTATGAACTGGAACAAGATATGATAGTGTTAAATCCAAACTCAGCTTCTTTTCCTAGAACCTAATTTTTAATTCCCATATCATCTCTCGTGATCCTTACTGAATTTATATTTTTCAACTGTGATGCTCAGAATCAAATATAACAGTTACATAAACGATAAAAAAAATAGTTTTGAGGTATGTGTGATCTCTCGTTTCCCTGATAACTGAGGAGCAGCATATTAACATGCAATTTAATTTGGCAGTAACATATCAATTGGCAATTAATCTTTTAAAAATTTACTCTTGTCTAATGGGCATTATAATCCAGCTACCAGCTGTTCAATTGCTTTTCGGTAT
The DNA here is from genome assembly GCF_947247035.1 of Vipera ursinii. Lineage (NCBI taxonomy): Eukaryota > Metazoa > Chordata > Lepidosauria > Squamata > Viperidae > Vipera > Vipera ursinii. Next base: position 77,044,661 of record NC_139518.1, on the reverse strand, counting down.
AAAAGTATCTGTTAATACACATTGCTTTTGCTTATGTACATCTGTCATATATTAAACCAGTAAAAATATAGTGAGCTGATGTTATCTCAGCTGAGATCTCCGTAATACATTATTCCCAGTTCTCCACCATCAAGGCTTTACCTCTTTTTAAACGAGATTCCGTAAATAACTCCCTTTTTATGATCCCATAATCTCTTAATTCTGGGTAGAGTCAGGGAGACTGGATGGAGCTGAGGGTTTAACTGGCTGGATGGTCTTCCTGATGCCACACAGTTTTTGCAGCAGATATATATTTTTTCTTTGTGATTTAGGAGAGAAACATCTGCTGCTACAGTACCTACTATAGGATTGAACTCTCAATCTTCTGAATGGGAGACGAGAGTCTTCACCGCTAGGCCATCATGCCACTTTTTCCATTACAACCAGTCTTGGCAAACTTGTGTGTATTTGTGTGTCTGTGGGCCAAGGAAAGCAGTGATAGGTTTTTCAGCCTGATTTGATTTTCAGCTGCTGATTGGCAAAGCAGCTGCCAAAGAAGTTGAGGTATATAATCATCCATATTAATAAGTTGTTTGTAAAGATGTATTAACAGCAAGGTAGAAATAATGGTGAAAGTGTTAACGTCTATTGTATTGATGGAGTGCAGAAAGTGTATGATTTCTGGAGTGTATGATTTTTATTAACTGTTTTAATTAAGTTTTAATTGATTTCCATGAAGATAAATGGTTTCATTATCTGTTCACACTGAGCACCATGGCAGGATATTAAATGCCTTTGAAAACTTCCTGACAGCAGTATGGATAATTAGAGACTTTCTATTGCTTATCTTCTGAAATCATTTGGAAGCTCTTTTATAAGTATATGCAGGTAGAATTGTCTTATAGAACCTGCCCTTCATAAGAGCTACCTGGATAAATGAATGTGTCTTCATTTAAGTAAGAAGAAGGGAAGGGAAGAGAAGAGAAGAGAAGAGAAGGAAAAGAGGTTGATTTATTTGGTGTAGGGCAATGTTACATTAGCCAGGAGACTATGATGCTATTACAAAATAATTGGCTGCTAATGATTGCCAGTCCATTCTGTTCACATTCAAGAGTGCACAACAGAAGGGGGACTAGCTCTACATTCATAAGATTTGATGGCATTCTGCAGCATTATCTGGGGCTTTTCTAACCACCAATGTCACCTTGTATTTGGGCATCGCATTCAGGCAGATTTGGCACCAGTTGAATTCATACTGTTGCTTGAAGTGCTGTTTTTTTTCCAATCAAAGTGGTACCTGTTGTGTGTAACATGTTTTAGATTAGCAGAAGCTGAGGGAAGCAATGAGAGCTCACTGTGCCATGTGGTTCTAGGACTCAAACCACCAGAGTATAGACCTTATCCAGCGTCATTAAGCCACTGAGCCACCACTAAGACAAGACAAGACCTAGAAAAGACCAAGATCAAGACCAAGACAGGACAGGATAGGACAAGATGCAGTAACAGGTTTCCTGATGATCCCAGTCTTGTCTCGATATTAATGTTCAGGCATTGCTTCACATCATTGAACAGCCCAGGCTGTGGCCCCAGTAGGACTAATAATGAGACATAAAGAAAAGATTAACACTGTAATAATTCTCAAGCAAATGATAACTCTTCACAGAAGGTGAAGGTGAGAGAAAGTGGGTTTTTTTTTCTTTTCTTTTGCAATGCAAGTTTGATCTTGTTCCAGTTCATAGTTGCATGACAAAAATTCAAAATACATATGCATTGTTTTGCACTTTTTAACTTCAGGGAAAGACAAAGAATACATGAAGTGGACCAGAATGCATTAATTTAACTTAATAATCTGCCTAATATAATAATAGAACTGTGCATATATACAAAATGATTCAAAATTAGGAATGCAGCACTTCTTTAAGACAGTTGCAACTTTTTTGGCTATTTTAATCAGTCAGCACCTTGAACTGATTAAAAAAACGAACACATTAAAAAAAAGTAATGTAGTTTTGCCACACTGGATTATTATGCATGTGATCATGAAGAAGTTGTGTTAATGTGTTAACTCGTTATACATATAATTTGTGTACAGAGTCTAAGATCAGCTTCATTCTAGATCAGGGGTGTCAAACTCAATTTCATTGAGGGCCGCATCAGCATTGCGGTTGCCCTCAAGGGGCCAGGTGGGTATGGCCAGGGTGGGCGTGGCCTACTGGGTGGGCGTGGCTAGAGTGCATATGGCCTACTGGGTGGGCGTGGCCAGCTCTACATCGTTCGCATCAAGGGTGCCTATGGGGGCCTGGGCAGGAGTGGGGCAGATCTGGGGGTCTCTGGCAGAAGGAGGGTCTCTGGGCCGGGGCCAAGGCAGTGGGGGCCGTTCCCTCACTGTTTCCAGGATGGCTTCGCGGGCCACATGAAACCACCTCGCGGGCCGGATCTGGCCCCCGGGCCTTGTGTTTGACATGTCTGTTCTAGATCAAGAAATACTCATAATTGAGTTCAGTCAGAAAACTACATTATTTTCTATTAAAATGTCATTCAATGTAGTTAGCAAATCCTTGATATGCCTTTTATGTAGCTTCTGTTTAATCTGAATGAAGCAAATAATTTATATGTCTTCGTCAGTCCTTGACTGATATCAAGCATGTTTTTAGTACAGGTAGTCTTCAACTTACAACAATTTGTTTAGTGTTTGAAGTTTGAAGTTTCAACGGCACTGAAAAAACTGATTTTTGACCATTTTTCACACTTACGACCCTTGCAGAATCCCTGATCAAAATTTGGATGCTCAGCAACTGATTCATATTTATGAGGGTTGCAGTCTCCTAGGGTCATGTGATCCACTTTTGCGACCTCCTGACAAGAAAAGTCAATGGGAGAGCCAGATTCACTTAACAACCATGTTGCTAATTTAGCAACTGCAATGATTCACCTAACAACTTAGTTTAGTTTAGTTTATTAGACTTATATACCGCCCTTCTCCCGTAAGACTCAGGGCAGTTCACAAGGTTTTTTAAAAAGAAAACAATACAACAATTATAAAAATTAAAAATAATTAAAATGATTACATTAACCTTGAATATAAAAATCCCAATTAAGATCCAATTAAAACCCCAGTTAATACTCTCAGTCCAGGCCAGAAAGCTCAAAGAGCCAGGTCTTCAGGTCCCGGCGGAATGAGCGAAGGTCAGGGGCAGTCCTAAGCTCTACAGGCAGCTGGTTCCAAAGGGCTGGCGCACCCACAGAGAAGGCCCTCCCCCTGGGTATTGTCTGCCGGCAATCTTTTACCGGCGGTACCCTGAGAAGACCCTCCCTGTGGGAGTGCACAGGACGAAGGGAGCTTGATGCCGGCAGCAGGTGTTCCCTCAGATATCCCGGACCCAAGCCATTTAGGGCTTTATAGGTCATCACCAGCACCAACAACTGTGACATGAAAGGTTGCAAAATGGGCAAAATGCACTTAACAAATGTCTGACTTAGCAGCATGCATTTTGGGCTCAATTGTGGTCGTAAGTCAAGGACTACCTATACTCAGACAAATTTCTCTGATCTCTACTGCTGAGGATTTTAACCAGAGGTAGAAAAATAGTTTTTATAGCCCATCTTTACTAACTGGATAATCGTGGATAAGCCAGATATTCCAATTGCTCCTCACTGGGCTACAGTGTTAGATCTGCTACATCAAATGCTCAGCTACCAGAACTATCAGAAAAGGCCAATCTGCTCTTTGTACTAAATATGTTTAAGAAATACAAATCCAGTTCAAGAAACAAACGCACATTTGTGCCATATGAAATTCAATAATATTTAAAGTGATATTGTGAACATTTCACCACTAACAATTTATAACACCTTTGCAGTCGTAGCTGTTGTAATAGATCACTAATGAAGACAGGCTTTATATCATCATGGGTGATATAAATTGCAAGTGTAGAAATCTCTATCAGCTGATGAAAAAGGGGACCGACCATCAATGTGAGCTTTATGCTTTGCTGAACTCTATCCATGTTTCCAGTCTACTACAAAGGATATTGGTGTTACTGATGTTACATTTTAGGGAATGTTCTTGTAGCATTTCAAGATAAAAGAAAGGGGATATAGTTCAGTGACAAAAGTGTCTGGCATGCCTAGACTTTAATCCCTGGGTACTGTAGACAGATCAGGGAAAGACTCTAGTCTGAAAGCTGGAGAACTTCAATTCAGGATAGACAGCGTGACGCTGGATGAAGCAAAGATTTGACTTACCCAAGACAACTTTCTATGTTCTTTTTACATGGTGTTTTTTTTTCCCCTCACATGGTCATGCGGACTTGTCAAAAAGACTCTTAATATCACACAGTACTATGATTTTTATCATAGTGTATGACACTTAGTCCATAAAGCTCACACTAAAAAAGTAATATAGTGTTGCAACACTGGACTATTGTGCATGTGATCATGACCTTTTCTTCCCCTCCCTCTCTTTGCCTTATATCCAGACTTCTTTTGAGTTCTACTACTTGTTAAAAATTAAAAAAAACACCCCTAATTGCTTCATAATAATAGTGAATTCCCTTGAGACCACTTTAATATAGCAGGGATGGATTTTAGCCATGTACGTTGACAGAAAAGCTATTTTGGAATGTTTAAACATTCAGGGGGAAAAAATACACATTTTTTTAAAAAAAAGTAAAATTGGTGTTAGACATTTTCCGATTTTCTGTTTTTGCTTTTTTACATTTTGTTTTAATTCTAGATAAAATTAATCTTTTGTTGTCAGACAGACATGATTCTTCCTAGGAAAGAAATATAGCCAAAATTTAGCCTACTATGTTTTCTCAGTTCACACCTTGATTTTGCTTGGCTAGGATCCAAAAGTTCCTTATCTGAGCTTTCAGAGAGACTGATTTAAGGTTCTGAGTCCCTTATTTATTTATTTATTTATTTATTTATTTATTTATTTATTTATTTATAATATGGCATATCATACAAGGACTACCAATATAAAGATAACATTTCACCTAGATTAGTAAAAAAACCTAAATATTTTAAAAAAGATCTATTTTCATAAACCAATGTCTAGGTCATGTAACCATTGAAGCACAGCATTCTTTATATTTTTAAAAATCAGATATTGGTCCAGCTATACGTGGCAATGAAAACAAAATGAGTCCCACAATGGAAGCTTTTCTTACATGGACTTCTACACCAATTGTTTTTATCCTCTCTATTATACACAAGAAGCCTTCAACTTAGTAAAAAACAAGTGTTTTACCCTATAGCAGGGGTGTCAAACTGCCGGCCTGCAGGCCGGAGTGTCACGGAGAAACCGTGCCCATCCCATTGCTGGCAATGGGGAAAAGTTCCGATACATCACGCGACATCACGTGATGTCACGAGTTTGACATGTCTGCCCTATAGCATTTAGAACAGAGTCCCCCAACCTTTGGGGGTTGGAAGCCTGGAGCGAAGGGAGGGGGGAAGAAAAGATGGTTTAGTGGGGGGGGTTGAACACATGGGCGAGCATGTGCACATGCATGAAGACCCATTGCTCATGTGAGTGGAGCCACGACTACCCGCAACATTCGTACAAGTGGGCCTGTGCATGCCAGCAGTGCTCGCGACAATGCTCACATGAGTGGGGATTGCATTTGAACTTGACAATACAGCTGTTTTCATTTGTTCAGTCTTGTCTTTACTTGATTTCTTTTTTTCCTTTTTTTAAAAAAAATATGTTGTACTTGACTTTCTTTTTTTTTTTTTTGGTGTTTGTCTGTAAATAAAGCCACAGTAGTAGTCATACATTTTGTTCTGGCAGGAACACATGGATCACCTGATCACTGGCTTTGATTTTTGCTTTTTAGGGTTTTTTTTTAATTAGGCAGCAAACATTTCCCCCCATGGAGATAAAAATAACAACAACAACTTTATTGATTAGCCCTTGGGCCATATCAAAGTGCAAAGTTCCAGCAACAAACCGTCACCAAAACTTGATAAAAGCAATCCAAAATGGAATTTGATAAAATACAATTTAAAATGGAATTAAAATAAAATACAATTTAAGATGAAATAGTAATAAAATACAAATTTAAGATATAGATAAAATATGATAACATTATATTTCGGAGTTGCCCTTGCAATCTACCCCAATCAGTCCCACATATGCAGATCTTAACCGGATCATTTTGTTTAAATACTGTGCTACGTTAAATGTTATTTTCAAGTTCTGACCGGACATAAGATAAGTTATTTTGATATGGGGATCCCAGTGGATCATTCGTTTGGTATATAGACCAAGATACCTGTCTCTCACCCTCTTATACAGACAATAGTCAAATAGGATGTGAGCCAGGTCCTCTACCTCTGCTGCTCCGCAAATGCAGAGACGCTCATTGTATGGTATAGCATGAAATCTCCCATATCTGACCATTGTATCAAGCTGTTCGAATCTCACTCTCGTAAATATCTCCCTAAGATGGAGATAAAAATAAAAAAACAGTTTTTGATAATTTCCATTAATTCCATTAATTCATTCTTTGACTAAGAACAAGTAGTTAATTGTTTCTTACAAAACAAAGAAGGGAGAAAATAGCTAGAGATTTTGCTTCATATCACAACATTTAAAAAGACTAGAGATAGTTGTCTTGAAAAGGGAAACTAGCTAACTGATAATCTGTGGCTTGAAATACATTTTTTCTTCTGATGCCTATGCTTGTTGGACGTCCATCCTTATAGTTAAATGGTTACTGTCAGACATTAAAGAAATTTTCATTGGCTCAGAGAAAGTTTTCTGAGTAGAAAAGAAGCTACTTTCATCCACTTATTGTCAGGTCCGCACATGCAAATCCAATTAAAGTCAGTTATTGCTAAATAGTCTATGCCAGTGGTGGCGAACCTATGGCACGCATGCCAGAGGCAGCACTCAGAGCTCTCTCTGTGGGCACGCACATTGTCACCCCAACCCCGCCTCCCCCAGCAGCCCCCTCCTCACCAGCAGCCCCCCTGGAGGAGAGTCGCCCCCGGGCGTGGACCAAGTGGAGCAGACAAGGACATGACAGCCAGGCAGCAGGGACAAGACTCCACCCTCACGTCCCATCACATGCAGATGATGCTGCGGGGCACGGGCAGAGGGCATGGCTGCCATGGCACTGCAGGGCTGCCTGGGCAATCTGAGGCAGACCATGGAGGTGGTGGGTGGCCTGGCAGGTGGGGGTGGGCGGGGTGGAGGGTGGGGCAGGGGAAGAACGGGCAGGGCAGGGGGCACAGCAGGGATGGGCAGGGGTCAGAGAGGGGGTGCGGGGTGGTTTTGGGGCACTCAGTCTCTAAAAGTTTCACTACCACTGGTCTATGCTATCTCAATTAACAGTTACCACCTGCCTGGTAAGGGGCCATAGAATTCAAGGTGGGATGGACTTAGTCCACTTGTGGCTAGTAGGGATTCTAGACTGATCCCTCTTTTAACTCCACCCCCAGGTTCTGGCACTTTTACACATACATCTTTTAGGCAAGTGATCCTGATATATGCATAATGGGTTATTATAATTTTACAACTTTAATGTGTATGTTTTTATATTTTAGGCTACTGACCCAGATGCTGGAGTAAATGGCCAAGTCCATTACAGTTTAGCAAACTTTAATAATGTTTTTCGCATAACATCCAATGGTAGTATTTACACGTCAGTGAAACTAAACAGAGAAAAAAAAGATTATTATGAACTCATTGCTGAAGCAACAGATGGAGCTGTGGATGCACGTCGTACAACGTTAACTCTGGGAATCAGAGTCCTGGATATTGATGACAACAGTCCTGTGTTCACAAATGCCTCCTATACTGTTTCAATTCCTGAAAGCCTGGCCCCTGGCACAGTATTCCTTCGTTTAGAGGTAAGGGAGGCATGAGTTTCAAAAGATGTTGGTGGACAAGAAAATGTGCCATAAACTATGCATGTATGTTTGTGTGTCCTTGAGTCAGACATGACTCTTTGTAATTGCATGGACAGGTCAATCCAGTTTTCTATGCAACATTTTCAGAAGTGGCTTGCTCTTGTTTGCTTCCTAGAACAGACAAAGAGTCATTGTCCCAAAGTCACCTGCCTCATTTCCGTGCCTAAGGCAGAATTAAAACTTACTGTCTCCTAGTTTCAAGTCTAGCACTTTTAACCACCACATCAAACTGCCTCTTCATATAACTTTAGGTAAAGGTAAAGGTTCCCCCGCACATGTGTGCTAGTCATTTCCAACTCTAGGGGCCAGTGCTCATCTCTGTTTCAAAGCGCTTGTCAGAGGATGTCATGTGGCCGGCATGACTAGACGCCAAAGGCGCACGGAACGCTGTTACCTTCCCACCGTAGTGGTCCCTATTTTTCTACTTGCATTTTTGAACTGCTAGGTTGGCAGAAGCTGGGACGAGTAACAGGCGCTCACTCTGTTATGCGGCACTCAGGATTCGACCCGCCAAACTGCCGACCTTCTGATCGACAAGCTCAGTGTCCTAACCCACTGACCGTCCCACATATAACTTTACCATATGTATATAAAGATTCATTCCATTGCAAAAAAAGAATAAGTAATATCCTTATCATATGTTTCCAGAATACATTCAAGATTTGTAATCTGTAGAAAACAAAGAAAAAACAATTACTAAAATACCAGGAGACTTTATACCAAATTAATTAACCATAATAATTTTCAGCATTTTAAATCAGAAAAACTACTAACATTACTTGAGCCATCATTAGAAATATTTCCAATCCTAAATTAATTAAATTAAATTAAATTAAATTATTATAGCTTTGTGCTGTTATGTACTTCTGGCAACAAAGCAAGTCACTGGCCCAAGGTCTTCCGGTAGTTTTATACCTAGGTTTCCTGTTTCTCATCTGTAGGTTTAACCACCACTCCAACTGGCTCTTAGTTAAATTTTGAATCTGTAGAGGCTATTTAAATTTCTATTCTGACACCACTATAATATAATTTGATATATTTATTTTTATGGCTTTAATTCTTAAGAAATGAAAAGAAAGCATCAATCATAAATAGAGCTTGCATTAACAATGGAGCATTTGTGGCTACCGTCTTGTTATGTTTGCCAAAATATCCTTCC